>NC_134046.1:25543210-25843210 GCF_965140245.1 Athene noctua | reverse complement strand
TCGAGGCTCGGCTCTGGGCTCTGTGCTCGGCTGGGCTCGGGGCTCGGCTCGAGGCTCGGCTCTGGGCTCGGCTCTGGACTCGGCTCGAGGCTGGGCTCGAGGCTCGGCTCTTGGCTTGTCTTCTCTCGGCTTTGGGCTGAGCTCAGGGATCGGCTCTACTCTTAGGTCGGCTCGAGGCTCAGATCGCGCCCGACTCTCGGCTCGGCTCTGGGCTCTGTGCTCGGCTGGGCTCGGGGCTCGGCTCGAGGCTCGGTTCTGGGCTCGGCTCTAGGCTGGGCTCTGGCCTCGGCTCGGCTCTAGGCTGGGCTCGGGGCTCGGATCTGGGTTCGGCTCTGGACTCGGCTCGCCTCGACTCTAGGCTGGGCTTGGGGATTGTCTCGGGGCTCGTCTCGAGTCTCGGCTCTGGGCTCTGTGCTCGGCTGGGCTCGGGGCTCGGCTCGAGGCTCGGCTCTGGGCTCGGCTCTGGACTCGGCTCTAGGCTGGGCTCGAGGCTCAGCTCAGGGATTGGCTGCTCTCGGCTTTGAGCTGGGCTCAGGGATCTGCTCTGCTCTTGGCTCGGCTCGAGGCTCCGATCGCGCCCGACTCTGGGCTCTGCTCTGGACTCGGCTCGGCTCTAGGCTGGGCTCGGGACTCGGATCTGGGTTCGGCTCTGGACTCGGCTCGCCTCGGCTCTAGGCTGGGCTTGGGGATTGTCTCGGGGCTCGTCTCGAGGCTCGGCTCTTGGCTCTGTGCTCGGCTGTGCTCGGGGCTCAGCTCGAGGCTCGGCTCTGGGCTCGGCTCTGGACTCGGCTCGGCTCTAGGCTGGGCTCGGGGCTCGGATCTGGGTTCGGCTCTGGACTCGGCTCGCCTCGACTCTAGGCTGGGCTTGGGGATTGTCTCGGGGCTCGTCTCGAGGCTCGGCTCTGTGCTCGGGGCTCGGCTGGGCTCGGGGCTCGGCTCGAGGCTCGGCTCTGGGCTCGGCTCTGGACTCGGCTCGGCTCTAGGCTGGGCTCGGGGTTCGGATCTGGGTTCGGCTCTGGACTCGGCTCGCCTCGGCTCTAGGCTGGGCTTGGGGATTGTCTCGGGGCTCGTCTCGAGGCTCGGCTCTGGGCTCTGTGCTCGGCTGGGCTCGGGGCTCGGCTCGAGGCTCGGCTCTGGGCTCGGCTCTAGGCTGGGCTCTCAGCTCTGTGCTCGGCTGGGCTCGGGGCTCGGCTCGAGGCTCGGCTCAATACTCGGCTCTGGGCTCGCCTCTAGGCTGGGCTCTGGTCTCGGATCTGTGTTCGGCTCTGGACTCGGCTCGACTCGGCTCTAGGCTGGGCTCGGGGCTCGTATCTGGGTTCGGCTCTGGACTCGGCTCGCCTCGGCTCTAGGCTGGGCTTGGGGATTGTCTCGGGGCTCGTCTCGAGGCTCGGCTCTGGGCTCTGTGCTCGGCTGGGCTCGGGGCTCGGCTCGAGGCTCGGCTCTGGGCTCGGCTCTGGACTCGGCTCTAGGCTGGGCTCGAGGCTCAGCTCAGGGATTGGCTGCTCTCGGCTTTGAGCTGGGCTCAGGGATCTGCTCTGCTCTTGGCTCGGCTCGAGGCTCCGATCGCGCCCGACTCTGGGCTCTGCTCTGGACTCGGCTCGGCTCTAGGCTGGGCTCGGGGCACGGATCTGGGTTCGGCTCTGGACTCGGCTCGACTCGGCTCTAGGCTGGGCTTGGGGATTGTCTCGGGACTCGTCTCGAGGCTCGGCTCTGGGCTCTGTGCTCGGCTGGGCTCGGGGCTCGGCTCGAGTCTCGGCTCAATACTCGGCTCTGGGCTCGCCTCTAGACTGGGCTCTGGCTCGGCTCGGCTCTGGGCTGGGCTGGGGGCTCGGATCTGGGTTCGGCTCTGGACTCGGCTCGCCTCGGCTCTAGGCTGGGCTTGGGGATTGTCTCGGGGCTCGTCTCGAGGCTCGGCTCTGTGCTCTGTGTTCGGCTGGGCTCGGGGCTCGGCTCGAGGTTCGGCTCTGGGCTCGGCTCTAGGCTGGGCTCTAGCCTCGGCTCGGCTCTAGGCTGGGCTCGGGGCTCGGATCTGGGTTCGGCTCTGGACTCGGCTCGCCTCGGCTCTAGGCTGGGCTTGGGGATTGTCTCGGGGCTCGTCTTGAGCATCGGCTATGGGCTCTGTGCTCGGCTGGGCTCGGGGCTCGGCTCGAGGCTCGGCTCTGTGCTCGGCTCTGGACTCGGCTCTAGGCTGGGCTCGAGGCTCGGCTCTGGGCTTGTCTGCAATCGGCTTTGGGTTGGGCTCAGGTATCGGCTCTGCTCGTGGCTGGGCTCGAGGCTCAGATCGCGCCTGAACATGGGCTCGGCTCTGGACTCGGCTCGGCTCTAGTCTGGGCTCAGGGATCAGATCTGGGTTCGGCTCTGGACTCGGCTCGCCTCGGCTCTAGGCTGGGCTTGGGGATTGTCTCGGGGCTCGTCTCGAGGCTCGGCTCTGTGCTCTGTGTTCGGCTGGGCTCGGGGCTCGGCTCGAGGTTCGGCTCTGGGCTCGGCTCTAGGCTGGGCTCTAGACTGGGCTCTGGCTCGGCTCGCCTCTAGGCTGGGGTCGGGGCTCGGATCTGGGTTCGGCTTTGGACACGGCTCGCCTCGGCTCTAGGCTGTGCTTGGGGATTGTCTTGTGACTCGTCTCGAGGCTCGGCTCTGTGCTCTGTGTTCGTCTAGGCTCGGGGCTCGGCTCGAGGTTCGTCTCTGGGCTCGGCTCTAGGCTGGGCTCTAGCCTCGGCTCGGCTCTAGGCTGGGCTTGGGGATTGTCTCGGGGCTCGTCTTGAGCATCGGCTCTGGGCTCTGTGCTCAGCTGGGCTCGGGGCTCGGCTCGAGGCTCGGCTCTGGTCTCGGCTCTGGACTCGGCTCGGCTTTGGGCTGGGCTCGGGGCTCGGATCTGGGTTCGGCTCTGGACTCGGCTCGCCTCGGCTCTAGGCTGGGCTTGGGGATTGTCTCGGGGCTCGTCTCGAGGCTCGGCTCTGTGCTCTGTGTTCGGCTGGGCTCGGGGCTCGGCTCGAGGTTCGGCTCTGGGCTCGGCTCTAGGCTGGGCTCTAGCCTCGGCTCGGCTCTAGGCTGGGCTCGGGGCTCGGATCTGGGTTCGGCTCTGGACTCGGCTCGCCTCGGCTCTAGGCTGGGCTTGAGGATTGTCTCGGGGCTCGTCTTGAGCATCGACTATGGGCTCTGTGCTCGGCTGGGCTCGGGGCTCGGCTCGAGGCTCGGCTCTGTGCTCGGCTCTGGACTCGGCTCTAGGCTGGGCTCGAGGCTCGGCTCTGGGCTTGTCTGCAATCGGCTTTGGGTTAGGCTCAGGTATCGGCTCTGCTCTTGGCTCGGCTCGAGGCTCAGATCGCGCCTGAATCTGAGCTCGGCTCTGGACTCGGCTCGGCTCTAGGCTGGGCTCAGGGCTCGGATCTGGATTCCGCTCTGGACTCGGCTCGCCTCGGCTCTAGGCTGGGCTTGGGGATTGTCTCGGGGCTCGTCTTGAGCATCGGCTATGGGCTCTGTGCTCGGCTGGGCTCGGGGCTCGGCTCGAGGCTCGGCTCTGGGCTCAGCTCTGGACTCGGCTCTAGGCTGGGCTCGAGGCTCGGCTCTGGGCTTGTCTGCAATCGGCTTTGGGTTGGGCTCAGGTATCGGCTCTGCTCTTGGCTCGGCTCGAGGCTCAGATCGCGCCTGAATCTGGGCTCGGCTCTGGACTCGGCTCGGCTCTAGGCTGGGCTAGGGGCTCGGATCTGGGTTCGGCTCTGGACTCGGCTCGCCTCGGCTCTAGGCTGGGCTTGGGGATTGTCTCGGGGCTCGTCTCGAGGCTCGGCTCTGGGCTTTGTGCTCGGCTGGGCTCGGGGCAAGGCTCGAGGCTCGGCTCTGGGCTCGGCTCTAGGCTGGGCTCTAGCCTCGGCTCGGCTCTCGGCTGGGCTTGGGGATTGTCTCGGGGCTCGTCTTGAGCATCGGCTATGGGCTCTGTGCTCGGCTGGGCTCGGGGCTCGGCTCGAGGCTCGGCTCTGGGCTCAGCTCTGGACTCGGCTCTAGGCTGGGCTCGAGGCTCGGCTCTGGGCTTGTCTGCAATCGGCTTTGGGTTGGGCTCAGGTATCGGCTCTGCTCTTGGCTCGGCTCGAGGCTCAGATCGCGCCTGAATCTGGGCTCGGCTCTGGACTCGGCTCGGCTCTAGGCTGGGCTAGGGGCTCGGATCTGGGTTCGGCTCTGGACTCGGCTCGCCTCGGCTCTAGGCTGGGCTTGGGGATTGTCTCGGGGCTCGTCTCGAGGCTCGGCTCTGGGCTTTGTGCTCGGCTGGGCTCGGGGCTCGGCTCGAGGCTCGGCTCTGGGCTCGGCTCTAGGCTGGGCTCTAGCCTCGGCTCGGCTCTAGGCTGGGCTCGGTGCCCGGATCTGGGTTCGGCTCTGGACTCGGCTCGCCTCGGCTCTAGGCTGGGCTTGGGGATTGTCTCGGGGCTCGTCTCGAAGCTCGGCTCTGGGCTCGGGGATCGGCTGGGCTCGGGGCTCGGCTCGAGGCTCGGCTCTCGGCTCGGCTCTGGACTCGGCTCTAGGCTGGGCTCGAGGCTCGGCTCTGGGCTTGTCTGCAATCGGCTTTGGGTTGGGCTCAGGAATCGGCTCTGCTCTTGGCTCGGCTCGAGGCTCAGATCGCGCCTGAATCTGGGCTCGGCTCTGGACTCGGCTCGGCTCTAGGCTGGGCTCGGGGCTCGGATCTCGGTTCGGCTCTGGACTCGGCTCGCCTCGGCTCTAGGCTGGGCTTGGGGATTGTCTCGGGGATCGTCTTGAGGCTCGGCTCTGGGCTCTGTGCTCGGCTGGGCTCGGGGCTCGGCTCGAGGCTCGTCTCAATACTCGGCTCTGCGATCGCCACTAGACTGGGCTCTGGCTCGGCTCGCCTCTAGGCTGGGCTCGGGGCTCGGATCTGGGTTCGGCTCTGGACTCGGCTCGCCTCGGCTCTAGGCTGGGCTTGGGGATTGTCTCGGGGCTCGTCTCGAGGCTCGGCTCTGGGCTCTGTGCTCGGCTGGGCTCGGGGCTCGGCTCGAGGCTCGGCTCTGGGCTCGGCTCTGGACTCGGCTCGGCTCTAGGCTGGGCTCGGGGCTCGGATCTGGGTTCGGCTCTGGACTGGGCTCGCCTCGGCTCTAGGCTGGGCTTGGGGATTGTCTCGGGGCTCGTCTCGAGGCTCGGCTCTGGGCTCTGTGCTCGGCTGGGCTCGGGGCTCGGCTCGAGGCTCGGCTCTGGGCTCGGCTCTGGACTCAGCTCGAGGCTGGGCTCGAGGCTCGGCTCTTGGCTTGTCTTCTCTCGGCTTTGGGCTGAGCTCAGGGATCGGCTCTACTCTTAGGTCGGCTCGAGGCTCAGATCGCGCCCGACTCTCGGCTCGGCTCTGGGCTCTGTGCTCGGCTGGGCTCGGGGCTCGGCTCGAGGCTCGGTTCTGGGCTCGGCTCTAGGCTGGGCTCTGGCCTCGGCTCGGCTCTAGTCTGGGCTCGGGGCTCGGATCTGGGTTCGGCTCTGGACTCGGCTCGCCTCGACTCTAGGATGGGCTTGGGGATTGTCTCGGGGCTCGTCTCGAGGCTCGGCTCTGGGCTGTGTGCTCGCCTGGGCTCGGGGCTCGGCTCGAGGCTCGGCTCTGGGCTCGGCTCTGGACTCGGCTCTAGGCTGGGCTCGAGGCTCAGCTCAGGGATTGGCTGCTCTCGGCTTTGAGCTGGGCTCAGGGATCTGCTCTGCTCTTGGCTCGGCTCGAGGCTCCGATCGCGCCCGACTCTGGGCTCTGCTCTGGACTCGGCTCGGCTCTAGGCTGGGCTCGGGACTCGGATCTGGGTTCGGCTCTGGACTCGGCTCGCCTCGGCTCTAGGCTGGGCTTGGGGATTGTCTCGGGGCTCGTCTCGAGGCTCGGCTCTGGGCTCTGTGCTCGGCTGGGCTCGGGGCTCGGCTCGAGGCTCGGCTCTGGGCACGGCTCTGGACTCGGCTCGGCTCTAGGCTGGGCTCGGGTCTCGGATCTGGGTTCGGCTCTGGACTCGGCTCGCCTCGGCTCTAGGCTGGGCTTGGGGATTGTCTCGGGGCTCGTCTCGAGGCTCGGCTCTGTGCTCGGGGCTCGGCTGGGCTCGGGGCTCGGCTCGAGGCTCGGCTCTGGGCTCGGCTCTGGACTCGGCTCGGCTCTAGGCTGGGCTCGGGGTTCGGATCTGGGTTCGGCTCTGGACTCGGCTCGCCTCGGCTCTAGGCTGGGCTTGGGGATTGTCTCGGGGCTCGTCTCGAGGCTCGGCTCTGGGCTCTGTGCTCGGCTGGGCTCGGGGCTCGGCTCGAGGCTCGGCTCTGGGCTCGGCTCTGGACTCGGCTCTAGGCTGGGCTCGAGGCTCAGCTCAGGGATTGGCTGCTCTCGGCTTTGAGCTGGGCTCAGGGATCTGCTCTGCTCTTGGCTCGGCTCGAGGCTCCGATCGCGCCCGACTCTGGGCTCTGCTCTGGACTCGGCTCGGCTCTAGGCTGGGCTCGGGGCACGGATCTGGGTTCGGCTCTGGACTCGGCTCGACTCGGCTCTAGGCTGGGCTTGGGGATTGTCTCGGGACTCGTCTCGAGGCTCGGCTCTGGGCTCTGTGCTCGGCTGGGCTCGGGGCTCGGCTCGAGTCTCGGCTCAATACTCGGCTCTGGGCTGGCCTCTAGACTGGGCTCTGGCTCGGCTCGGCTCTGGGCTGGGCTGGGGGCTCGGATCTGGGTTCGGCTCTGGACTCGGCTCGCCTCGGCTCTAGGCTGGGCTTGGGGATTGTCTCGGGGCTCGTCTCGAGGCTCGGCTCTGTGCTCTGTGTTCGGCTGGGCTCGGGGCTCGGCTCGAGGTTCGGCTCTGGGCTCGGCTCTAGGCTGGGCTCTAGCCTCGGCTCGGCTCTAGGCTGGGCTCGGGGCTCGGATCTGGGTTCGGCTCTGGACTCGGCTCGCCTCGGCTCTAGGCTGGGCTTGGGGATTGTCTCGGGGCTCGTCTTGAGCATCGGCTATGGGCTCTGTGCTCGGCTGGGCTCGGGGCTCGGCTCGAGGCTCGGCTCTGTGCTCGGCTCTGGACTCGGCTCTAGGCTGGGCTCGAGGCTCGGCTCTGGGCTTGTCTGCAATCGGCTTTGGGTTGGGCTCAGGTATCGGCTCTGCTCGTGGCTGGGCTCGAGGCTCAGATCGCGCCTGAAAATGGGCTCGGCTCTGGACTCGGCTCGTCTCTAGGCTGGGATCAGGGATCAGATCTGGGTTCGGCTCTGGACTCGGCTCGCCTCGGCTCTAGGCTGGGCTTGGGGATTGTCTCGGGGCTCGTCTCGAGGCTCGGCTCTGTGCTCTGTGTTCGGCTGGGCTCGGGGCTCGGCTCGAGGTTCGGCTCTGGGCTCGGCTCTAGGCTGGGCTCTAGACTGGGCTCTGGCTCGGCTCGCCTCTAGGCTGGGCTCGGGGCTCGGATCTGGGTTCGGCTTTGGACACGGCTCGCCTCGGCTCTAGGCTGTGCTTGGGGATTGTCTTGGGACTCGTCTCGAGGCTCGGCTCTGTGCTCTGTGTTCGGCTAGGCTCGGGGCTCGGCTCGAGGTTCGGCTCTGGGCTCGGCTCTAGGCTGGGCTCTAGCCTCGGCTCGGCTCTAGGCTGGGCTTGGGGATTGTCTCGGGGCTCGTCTTGAGCATCGGCTATGGGCTCTGTGCTCGGCTGGGCTCGGGGCTCGGCTCGAGGCTCGGCTCTGTGCTCGGCTCTGGACTCGGCTCTAGGCTGGGCTCGAGGCTCGGCTCTGGGCTTGTCTGCAATCGGCTTTGGGTTGGGCTCAGGTATCGGCTCTGCTCTTGGCTCGGCTCGAGGCTCAGATCGCGCCTGAATCTGGGCTCGGCTCTGGACTCGGCTCGGCTCTAGGCTGCGCTCGGGGCTTGGATCTGGGTTCGGCTCTGGACTCGGCTCGCCTCGGCTCTAGGCTGGGCTTGGGAATTGTCTCGGGGCTCGTCTCGAGGCTCGGCTCTGGGCTTTGTGCTCGGCTGGGCTCGGGACTCGGCTCGAGGCTCGGCTCTGGCTCGGCTCTAGGCTGGGCTCTAGCCTCGGCTCGGCTCTAGGCTGGGCTCGTGGCTCGGATCTGGTTTCGGCTCTGGATTCGGCTCGCCTCGGATCTAGGCTGGGCTTGGGGATTGTCTCGGGGCTCGTCTCGAGACTCGGCTCTGGGCTCTGTGCTCGGCTGGGCTCGGGGCTCGGCTCGAGGCTCGGCGCTGGGCTCGGCTCTGGACTCGGCTCGGCTTTGGGCTGGGCTCGGGGCTCGGATCTGGGTTCGGCTCTGGACTCGGCTCGCCTCGGCTCTAGGCTGGGCTTGGGGATTGTCTCGGGGCTCGTCTCGAGGCTCGGCTCTGGGCTCTGTGCTCGGCTGGGCTCGGGGCTCGGCTCGAGGTTCGGCTCTGGGCTCGGCTCTGGACTCGGCTCGGCTCTAGGCTGGGCTCGGGGTTCGGATCTGGGTTCGGCTCTGGACTCGGCTCGCCTCGGCTCTAGGCTGGGCTTGGGGATTGTCTCGGGGCTCGTCTCGAGGCTCGGCTCTGGGCTCTGTGCTCGGCTGGGCTCGGGGCTCGGCTCGAGGCTCGGCTCTGGGCTCGGCTCTGGACTCGGCTCTAGGCTGGGCTCGAGGCTCAGCTCACGGATTGGCTGCTCTCGGCTTTGAGCTGGGCTCAGGGATCTGCTCTGCTCTTGGCTCGGCTCGAGGCTCCGATCGCGCCCGACTCTGGGCTCTGCTCTGGACTCGGCTCGGCTCTAGGCTGGGCTCGGGGCACGGATCTGGGTTCGGCTCTGGACTCGGCTCGACTCGGCTCTAGGCTGGGCTTGGGGATTGTCTCGGGACTCGTCTCGAGGCTCGGCTCTGGGCTCTGTGCTCGGCTGGGCTCGGGGCTCGGCTCGAGTCTCGGCTCAATACTCGGCTCTGGGCTCGAATCTAGACTGGGCTCTGGCTCGGCTCGGCTCTGGGCTGGGCTGGGGGCTCGGATCTGAGTTCGGCTCTGGACTCGGCTCGCCTCGGCTCTAGGCTGGGCTTGGGGATTGTCTCGGGGCTCGTCTCGAGGCTCGGCTCTGTGCTCTGTGTTCGGCTGGGCTCGGGGCTCGGCTCGAGGTTCGGCTCTGGGCTCGGCTCTAGGCTGGGCTCTAGCCTCGGCTCGGCTCTAGGCTGGGCTCGGGGCTCGGATCTGGGTTCGGCTCTGGACTCGGCTCGCCTCTGCTCTAGGCTGGGCTTGGGGATTGTCTCGGGGCTCGTCTCGAGGCTCGGCTCTGGGCTCTGTGCTCGGCTGGGCTCGGGGCTCGGCTCGAGGCTCGTCTCTGGGCTCGTCTCTAGGCTGGGCTCTCAGCTCTGTGCTCGGCTGGGCTCGGGGCTCGACTCGAGGTTCGGCTCAATACTCGGCTCTGGGCTCGCCTCTAGGCTGTGCTCTTGTCTCGGATCTGTGTTCGGCTCTGGACTCGGCTCGACTCGGCTCTAGGCTGGGCTCGGGGCTCGTATCTGGGTTCGGCTCTGTACTCGGCTCGCCTCGGCTCTAGGCTGGGCTTGGGGATTGTCTCGGGGCTCGTCTCGAGGCTCGGCTCTGGGCTCTGTGCTCGGCTGGGCTCAGGGCTCGGCTCGAGGCTCGGCTCTGGGCTCGGCTCTGGACTCGGCTCTAGGCTGGGCTCGAGGCTCATCTCAGGGATTGGCTGCTCTCGGCTTTGAGCTGGGCTCAGGGATCTGCTCTGCTCTTGGCTCGGCTCGAGGCTCCGATCGCGCCCGACTCTGGGCTCTGCTCTGGACTCGGCTCGGCTCTAGGCTGCGCTTGGGGCTCGGATCTGGGTTCGGCTCTGGACTCGGCTCGCCTCGGCTCTAGGCTGGGCTTGGGGATTGTCTCGGGGCTCGTCTCGAGGCTCGGCTCTGGGCTCTGTGCTCGGCTGGGCTCGGGGCTCGGCTCGAGGCTCGGCTCTGGGCTCGGCTCTGGACTCGGCTCGGCTCTAGGCTGGGCTCGGAGCTCGGATCTGGTTTCGGCTCTGGACTCGGCTCGCCTCGGCTCTAGGCTGGGCTTGGGGATTGTCTCGGGGCTCGTCTCGAGGCTCGGCTCTGTGCTCGGGGCTCGGCTGGGCTCGGGGCTCGGCTCGAGGCTCGGCTCTGGGCTCGGCTCTGGACTCGGCTCGGCTCTAGGCTGGGCTCGGGGTTCGGATCTGGTTTCGGCTCTGGACTCGGTTCGCCTCGGCTCTAGTCTGGGCTTGGGGATTGTCTCGGGGCTCGTCTCGAGGCTCGGCTGTGGGATCTGTGCTCGGCTGGGCTCGGGGCTCGTCTCGAGGCTCGGCTCAATACTCGGCTCTGGGCTCGGCTCTAGGCTGGGCTCTGGCCTCGGCTCGGATCTAGGCTCTGCTCGTGGCTCGGCTCTGGGCTCGGGTCTGGACTCGGATCTAGGCTGGGCTCGAGGCTCGGCTCTGGGCTTGACTTCTCTCGGCTCTAGGCTGGGCTCGTGGCTCTGCTCTGGGTTCGTCTCTGGACTCGGTTCTAGGCTGGGCTCGAGGCTCGGCTCTGGACTCGGCTCGGCTCTAGGCTGGGCTCGGGGCACGGATCTGTGTTCGGCTCTGGACTCGGCTCGACTCGGCTCTAGGCTGGGCTTGGGGATTGTCTCGGGACTCGTCTCGAGGCTCGGCTCTGGGCTCTGTGCTCGGCTGGGCTCGGGGCTCTGCTCGAGTCTCGGCTCAATACTCGGCTCTGGGCTCGCCTCTAGACTGGGCTCTGGCTCGGCTCGGCTCTAGGCTGGGCTCTAGGCTCTGCTCTGGGCTTGTCTGCAATCGGCTTTGTGTTAGGCTCAGTTATCGGCTCTGCTCTTGGCTCGGCTCGAGGCTCAGATCGCGCCTGAACGTGGGCTCGGCTCTGGACTCGGCTCGGCTCTAGGCTGGGCTCGGGGCTCGGATCTGGGTTCGGCTCTGGACTCGGCTCGGCTTTGGGCTGGGCTCGTGACTCGGATCTGGGTTCGGCTCTGGACTCGGCTCGCCTCGGCTCTAGGCTGGGCTTGGGGATTGTCTCGGGGCTCTTCTCGAGGTTCGGCTCTGTTCTCTGTGTTCGGCTGGGCTCGGGGCTCGGCTCGAGGTTCGGCTCTGGGCTCGGCTCTAGGCTGGGCTCTAGCCTCGGCTCGGCTCTAGGCTGGGCTCGGGGCTCGGATCTGGGTTCGGTTCTGGACTCGGCTCGCCTCGGTTCTAGGCTGGGCTTGGGGATTGTCTCGGGGCTCGTCTCGAGGCTCGGCTCTGGGCTTTGTGCTCGGCTGGGCTCGAGGCTCGGCTCTGGGCTCTGTGCTCGGCTGGGCTCGGGGCTCGGCTCGAGGCTCGGCTCTGGGCTCGGCTCTGGACTCGGCTCGGCTTTGGGCTGGGCTCGGGACTCGGATCTGGGTTCGGCTCTGGACTCGGCTCGCCTCGGCTCTAGGCTGGGCTTGGGGATTGTCTCGGGGCTCGTCTCGAGGCTCGGCTCTGTGCTCTGTGTTCGGCTGGGCTCGGGGCTCCGCTCGAGGTTCGGCTCTGGGCTCGGCTCTAGGCTGGGCTCTAGCCTCGGCTCGGCTCTAGGCTGGGCTCGGGGCTCGAATCTGGGTTCGGCTCTGGACTCGGCTCGCCTCGGCTCTAGGCTGGGCTTGGGGATTGTCTCGGGGCTCGTCTCGAGGCTCGGCTCTGGGCTCTGTGCTCGGCTGGGCTCGGGGCTCGGCTCGAGTCTCGGCTCAATACTCGGCTCTGGGCTCGCCTCTAGACTGGGCTCTGGCTCGGCTCGGCTCTGGATTGGGCTGGGGGCTCGGATCTGGGTTCGGCTCTGGACTCGGCTCGCCTCGGCTCTAGGCTGGGCTTGGGGATTGTCTCGGTGCTCGTCTCGAGGCTCGGCTCTGTGCTCTGTGTTCGGCTGGGCTCGGGGCTCGGCTCGAGGTTCGGCTCTGGGCTCGGCTCTAGGCTGGGCTCTAGCCTCGGCTCGGCTCTAGGCTGGGCTCGGGGCTCGGATCTGGGTTCGGCTCTGGACTCGGCTCGCCTCGGCTCTAGGCTGGGCTTGGGGATTGTCTCGGGGCTCGTCTTGAGCATCGGCTATGGGCTCTGTGCTCGGCTGGGCTCGGGGCTCGGGGCTAGGCTCGAGGCTCGGCTCTGTGCTCGGCTCTGGACTCGGCTCTAGACTGGGCTCGAGGCTCGGCTCTGGGCTTGTCTGCAATCGGCTTTGGGTTAGGCTCAGGTATCGGCTCTGCTCTTGGCTCGGCTCGAGGCTCAGATCGCGCCTGAATCTGGGCTCGGCTCTGTACTCGGCTCGGCTCTAGGCTGGGCTCGGGGCTCGGATCTGGGTTCGGCTCTGGACTCGGCTCGCCTCGGCTGTAGGCTGGGCTTGGGGATTGTCTCGGGTCTCGTCTCGAGGCTCGGCTCTGGGCTCTGTGCTCGGCTGGGCTCGGGGCTCGGCTCGAGGTTCGGCTCTGGGCTCGGCTCTAGGCTGGGCTCTAGCCTCGGCTCGGCTCTAGGCTGGGCTCGGGGCTCGGATCTGTGTTCGCCTCTGGACTCGGCTCGCCTCGGCTCTAGGCTGGGCTTGGGGATTGTCTCGGGGCTCGTCTCGAGGCTCGGCTCTGTGCTCTGTGTTCGGCTGGGCTCGGGGCTCGGCTCGAGGTTCGGCTCTGGGCTCGGCTCTAGGCTGGGCTCTAGACTGGGCTCTGGCTCGGCTCGCCTCTAGGCTGGGCTCGGGGCTCGGATCTGGGTTCGGCTTTGGACACGGCTCGCCTCGGCTCTAGGCTGTGCTTGGGGATTGTCTTGGGACACGTCTCGAGGCTCGGCTCTGGGCTTGTCTGCAATCGGCTTTGGGTTGGGCTCAGGTATCGGCTCTGCTCTTGGCTCGGCTCGAGGCTCAGATCGCGCCTGAATCTGAGCTCGGCTCTGGACTCGGCTCGGCTCTAGGCTGGGCTAGGGGCTCGGATCTGGGTTCGGCTCTGGACTCGGCTCGCCTCGGCTCTAGGCTGGGCTTGGGGATTGTCTCGGGGCTCGTCTCGAGGCTCGGCTCGGGGCTTTGTGCTCGGCTGGGCTCGGAGCTCGGCTCGAGGCTCGGCTCTGGGCTCGGCTCTAGGCTGGGCTCTAGCCTCGGCTCGGCTCTAGGCTGGGATCGGGGCTCGGATCTGGGTTCGGCTCTGGACTCGGCTCGCCTCGGCTCTAGGCTGGGCTTGGGGATTGTCTCGGGGCTCGTCTCGAAGCTCGGCTCTGGGCTCGGGGATCGGCTGGGCTCGGGGCTCGGCTCGAGGCTCGGCTCTCGGCTCGGCTCTGGACTCGGCTCTAGGCTGGGCTCGAGGCTCGACTCTGGGCTTGTCTGCAATCGGCTTTGGGTTGGGCTCAGGAATCGGCTCTGCTCTTGGCTCGGCTCGAGGCTCAGATCGCGCCTGAATCTGGGCTCGGCTCTGGACTCGGCTCGGCTCTAGGCTGGGCTCGGGGCTCGGATCTGGGTTCGGCTCTGGACTCGGCTCGCCTCGGCTCTAGGCTGGGCTTGGGTTTGTCTCTGGGATCGTCTTGAGGCTCGGCTCTGGGCTCTGTGCTCGGCTGGGCTCGGGGCTCGGCTCCAGGCTCGTCTCAATACTCGGCTCTGGGATCGCCACTAGACTGGGCTCTGCCTCGGCTCGCCTCTAGGCTGGGCTCGGGGCTCGGATCTGGGTTCGGCTCTGGACTCGGCTCGCCTCGGCTCTAGGCTGGGCTTGGGGATTGTCTCGGGGCTCGTCTCGAGGCTCGGCTCTGGGCTCTGTGCTCGGCTGGGCTCGGGGCTCGGCTCGAGGCTCGGCTCTGGGCTCGGCTCTGGACTCGGCTCGAGGCTGGGCTCGAGGCTCGGCTCTTGGCTTGTCTTCTCTCGGCTTTGGGCTGAGCTCAGGGATCGGCTCTACTCTTAGGTCGGCTCGAGGCTCAGATCGCCCCCGACTCTCGGCTCGGCTCTGGGCTCTGTGCTCGGCTGGGCTCGGGGCTCGGCTCGAGGCTCGGTTCTGGGCTCGGCTCTAGGCTGGGCTCTGGCCTCGGCTCGGCTCTAGGCTGGGCTCGGGGCTCGGATCTGGGTTCGGCTCTGGACTCGGCTCGCCTCGACTCTAGGCTGGGCTTGGGGATTGTCTCGGGGCTCGTCTCGAGGCTCGGCTCTGGGCTCTGTGCTCGGCTGGGCTCGGGGCTCGGCTCGAGGCTCGGCTCTGGGCTCGGCTCTGGACTCGGCTCTAGGCTGGGCTCGAGGCTCAGCTCAGGGATTGGCTGCTCTCGGCTTTGAGCTGGGCTCAGGGATCTGCTCTGCTCTTGGCTCGGCTCGAGGCTCCGATCGCGCCCGACTCTGGGCTCTGCTCTGGATTCGGCTCGGCTCTAGGCTGGGCTCGGGACTCGGATCTGGGTTCGGCTCTGGACTCGGCTCGCCTCGGCTCTAGGCTGGGCTTGGGGATTGTCTCGGGGCTCGTCTCGAGGCTCGGCTCTGGGCTCTGTGCTCGGCTGTGCTCGGGGCTCGGCTCGAGGCTCGGCTCTGGGCTCGGCTCTGGACTCGGCTCGGCTCTAGGCTGGGCTCGGGGCTCGGATCTGGGTTCTGCTCTGGACTCGGCTCGCCTCGGCTCTAGGCTGGGCTTGGGGATTGTCTCGGGGCTCGTCTCGAGGCTCGGCTCTGTGCTCGGGGCTCGGCTGGGCTCGGGGCTCGGCTCGAGGCTCGGCTCTGGGCTCGGCTCTGGACTCGGCTCGGCTCTAGGCTGGGCTCGGGGTTCGGATCTGGGTTCGGCTCTGGACTCGGCTCGCCTCGGCTCTAGGCTGGGCTTGGGGATTGTCTCGGGGCTCGTCTCGAGGCTCGGCTCTGGGCTCTGTGCTCGGCTGGGCTCGGGGCTCGGCTCGAGGCTCGGCTCTGGGCTCGGCTCTGGACTCGGCTCTAGGCTAGGCTCGAGGCTCAGCTCAGGGATTGGCTGCTCTCGGCTTTGAGCTGGGCTCAGGGATCTGCTCTGCTCTTGGCTCGGCTCGAGGCTCCGATCGCGCCCGACTCTGGGCTCTGCTCTGGACTCGGCTCGGCTCTAGGCTGGGCTCGGGGCACGGATCTGGGTTCGGCTCTGGACTCGGCTCGACTCGGCTCTAGGCTGGGCTTGGGGATTGTCTCGGGACTCGTCTCGAGGCTCGGCTCTGGGCTCTGTGCTCGGCTGGGCTCGGGGCTCGGCTCGAGTCTCGGCTCAATACTTGGCTCTGGGCTCGCCTCTAGACGGGGCTCTGGCTCGGCTCGGCTCTGGGCTGGGCTGGGGGCTCGGATCTGGGTTCGGCTCTGGACTCGGCTCGCCTCGGCTCTAGGCTGGGCTTGGGGATTGTCTCGGGGCTCGTCTCGAGGCTCGGCTCTGTGCTCTGTGTTCGGCTGGGCTCGGGGCTCGGCTCGAGGTTCTGCTCTGGGCTCGGCTCTAGGCTGGGCTCTAGCCTCGGCTCGGCTCTAGGCTGGGCTCGGGGCTCGGATCTGGGTTCGGCTCTGGACTCGGCTCGCCTCGGCTCTAGGCTGGGCTTGGGGATTGTCTCGGGGCTCGTCTTGAGCATCGGCTATGGGCTCTGTGCTCGGCTGGGCTCGGGGCTCGGCTCGAGGCTCGGCTCTGTGCTCGGCTCTGGACTCGGCTCTAGGCTGGGCTCAAGGCTCGGCTCTGGGCTTGTCTGCAATCGGCTTTGGGTTGGGCTCAGGTATCGGCTCTGCTCGTGGCTGGGCTCGAGGCTCAGATCGCGCCTGAACCTGGGCTCGGCTCTGGACTCGGCTCGGCTCTAGTCTGGGCTCAGGGATCAGATCTGGGTTCGGCTCTGGACTCGGCTCGCCTCGGCTCTAGGCTGGGCTTGGGGATTGTCTCGGGGCTCGTCTGGAGGCTCGGCTCTGTGCTCTGTGTTCGGCTGGGCTCGGGGCTCGGCTCGAGGTTCGTCTCTGGGCTCGGCTCTAGGCTGGGCTCTAGCCTCGGCTCGGCTCTAGGCTGGGCTTGGGGATTGTCTCGGGGCTCGTCTTGAGCATCGGCTCTGGGCTCTGTGCTCAGCTGGGCTCGGGGCTCGGCTCGAGGCTCGGCTCTGGGCTCGGCTCTGGACTCGGCTCGGCTTTGGGCTGGGCTCGGGGCTCGGATCTGGGTTCGGCTCTGGACTCGGCTCGCCTCGGCTCTAGGCTGGGCTTGGGGATTGTCTCGGGGCTCGTCTCGAGGCTCGGCTCTGTGCTCTGTGTTCGGCTGGGCTCGGGGCTCGGCTCGAGGTTCGGCTCTGGGCTCGGCTCTAGGCTGGGCTCTAGCCTCGGCTCTGGGCTTGTCTGCAATCGGCTTTGGGTTAGGCTCAGGTATCGGCTCTGCTCTTGGCTCGGCTCGAGGCTCAGATCGCGCCTGAATCTGGGCTCGGCTCTGGACTCGGCTCGGCTCTAGGCTGGGCTCAGGGCTCGGATCTGGATTCGGCTCTGGACTCGGCTCGCCTCGGCTCTAGGCTGGGCTTGGGGATTGTCTCGGGGCTCGTCTTGAGCATCGGCTATGGGCTCTGTGCTCGGCTGGGCTCGGGGTTCGGCTCGAGGCTCGGCTCTGGGCTCGGCTCTAGGCTGGGCTCTAGCCTCGGCTCGGCTCTAGGCTGGGCTCGGGGCTCGGATCTGGGTTCGGCTCTGGACTCGGCTCGCCTCGGCTCTAGGCTGGGCTTGGGGATTGTCTTGGGGCTCGTCTCGAAGCTCGGCTCTGGGCTCGGGGATCGGCTGGGCTCGGGGCTCGGCTCGAGGCTCGGCTCGAGGCTCGGCTCTGGACTCGGCTCTAGGCTGGGCTCGAGGCTCGGCTCTGGGCTTGTCTGCAATCGGCTTTGGGTTGGGCTCAGGAATCGGCTCTGCTCTTGGCTCGGCTCGAGGCTCAGATCGCGCCTGAATCTGGGCTCGGCTCTGGACTCGGCTCGGCTCTAGGCTGGGCTCGGGGCTCGGATCTGGGTTCGGCTCTGGACTCGGCTCGCCTCGGCTCTAGGCTGGGCTTGGGTTTGTCTCGGGGATCGTCTTGAGGCTCGGCTCTGGGCTCTGTGCTCGGCTGGGCTCGGGGCTCGGCTCCAGGCTCGTCTCAATACTCGGCTCTGGGATCGCCACTAGACTGGGCTCTGCCTCGGCTCGCCTCTAGGCTGGGCTCGGGGCTCGGATCTGGTTTCAGCTCTGGACTCGGCTCGCCTCGGCTCTAGGCTGGGCTTGGGGATTGTCTCGGGGCTCGTCTCGAGGCTCGGCTCTGGGCTCTGTGCTCGGCTGGGCTCGGGGCTCGGCTCGAGGCTCGGCTCTGGGCTCGGCTCTGGACTCGGCTCGAGGCTGGGCTCGAGGCTCGGCTCTTGGCTTGTCTTCTCTCGGCTTTGGGCTGAGCTCAGGTATCGGCTCTACTCTTAGGTCGGCTCGAGGCTCAGATCGCGCCCGACTCTCGGCTCGGCTCTGGGCTCTGTGCTCGGCTGGGCTCGGGGCTCGGCTCGAGGCTCGGTTCTGGGCTCGGCTCTAGGCTGGGCTCTGGCCTCGGCTCGGCTCTAGGCTGGGCTCGGGGCTCGGATCTGGGTTCGGCTCTGGACTCGGCTCTAGGCTGGGCTCGAGGCTCAGCTCAGGGATTGGCTGCTCTCGGCTTTGAGCTGGGCTCAGGGATCTGCTCTGCTCTTGGCTCGGCTCGAGGCTCCGATCGCGCCCGACTCTGGGCTCTGCTCTGGACTCGGATCGGCTCTAGGCTGGGCTCGGGACTCGGATCTGGGTTCGGCTCTGGACTCGGCTCGCCTCGGCTCTAGGCTGGGCTTGGGGATTGTCTCGGGGCTCGTCTCGAGGCTCGGCTCTGGGCTCTGTGCTCGGCTGTGCTCGGGGCTCGGCTCGAGGTTCTGCTCTGGGCTCGGCTCTAGGCTGGGCTCTAGCCTCGGCTCGGCTCTAGGCTGGGCTCGGGGCTCGGATCTGGGTTCGGCTCTGGACTCGGCTCGCCTCGGCTATAGGCTGGGCTTGGGGATTGTCTCGGGGCTCGTCTTGAGCATCGGCTATGGGCTCTGTGCTCGGCTGGGCTCGGGGCTCGGCTCGAGGCTCGGCTCTGTGCTCGGCTCTGGACTCGGCTCTAGGCTGGGCTCAAGGCTCGGCTCTGGGCTTGTCTGCAATCGGCTTTGGGTTGGGCTCAGGTATCGGCTCTGCTCGTGGCTGGGCTCGAGGCTCAGATCGCGCCTGAACCTGGGCTCGGCTCTGGACTCGGCTCGGCTCTAGTCTGGGCTCAGGGATCAGATCTGGGTTCGGCTCTGGACTCGGCTCGCCTCGGCTCTAGGCTGGGCTTGGGGATTGTCTCGGGGCTCGTCTGGAGGCTCGGCTCTGTGCTCTGTGTTCGGCTGGGCTCGGGGCTCGGCTCGAGGTTCGTCTCTGGGCTCGGCTCTAGGCTGGGCTCTAGCCTCGGCTCGGCTCTAGGCTGGGCTTGGGGATTGTCTCGGGGCTCGTCTTGAGCATCGGCTCTGGGCTCTGTGCTCAGCTGGGCTCGGGGCTCGGCTCGAGGCTCGGCTCTGGGCTCGGCTCTGGACTCGGCTCGGCTTTGGGCTGGGCTCGGGGCTCGGATCTGGGTTCGGCTCTGGACTCGGCTCGCCTCGGCTCTAGGCTGGGCTTGGGGATTGTCTCGGGGCTCGTCTCGAGGCTCGGCTCTGTGCTCTGTGTTCGGCTGGGCTCGGGGCTCGGCTCGAGGTTCGGCTCTGGGCTCGGCTCTAGGCTGGGCTCTAGCCTCGGCTCTGGGCTTGTCTGCAATCGGCTTTGGGTTAGGCTCAGGTATCGGCTCTGCTCTTGGCTCGGCTCGAGGCTCAGATCGCGCCTGAATCTGGGCTCGGCTCTGGACTCGGCTCGGCTCTAGGCTGGGCTCAGGGCTCGGATCTGGATTCGGCTCTGGACTCGGCTCGCCTCGGCTCTAGGCTGGGCTTGGGGATTGTCTCGGGGCTCGTCTTGAGCATCGGCTATGGGCTCTGTGCTCGGCTGGGCTCGGGGCTCGGCTCGAGGCTCGGCTCTGGGCTCGGCTCTAGGCTGGGCTCTAGCCTCGGCTCGGCTCTAGGCTGGGCTCGGGGCTCGGATCTGGGTTCGGCTCTGGACTCGGCTCGCCTCGGCTCTAGGCTGGGCTTGGGGATTGTCTTGGGGCTCGTCTCGAAGCTCGGCTCTGGGCTCGGGGATCGGCTGGGCTCGGGGCTCGGCTCGAGGCTCGGCTCTGGGCTCGGCTCTGGACTCGGCTCTAGGCTGGGCTCGAGGCTCGGCTCTGGGCTTGTCTGCAATCGGCTTTGGGTTGGGCTCAGGAATCGGCTCTGCTCTTGGCTCGGCTCGAGGCTCAGATCGCGCCTGAATCTGGGCTCGGCTCTGGACTCGGCTCGGCTCTAGGCTGGGCTCGGGGCTCGGATCTGGGTTCGGCTCTGGACTCGGCTCGCCTCGGCTCTAGGCTGGGCTTGGGTTTGTCTCGGGGATCGTCTTGAGGCTCGGCTCTGGGCTCTGTGCTCGGCTGGGCTCGGGGCTCGGCTCCAGGCTCGTCTCAATACTCGGCTCTGGGATCGCCACTAGACTGGGCTCTGCCTCGGCTCGCCTCTAGGCTGGGCTCGGGGCTCGGATCTGGTTTCAGCTCTGGACTCGGCTCGCCTCGGCTCTAGGCTGGGCTTGGGGATTGTCTCGGGGCTCGTCTCGAGGCTCGGCTCTGGGCTCTGTGCTCGGCTGGGCTCGGGGCTCGGCTCGAGGCTCGGCTCTGGGCTCGGCTCTGGACTCGGCTCGAGGCTGGGCTCGAGGCTCGGCTCTTGGCTTGTCTTCTCTCGGCTTTGGGCTGAGCTCAGGGATCGGCTCTACTCTTAGGTCGGCTCGAGGCTCAGATCGCGCCCGACTCTCGGCTCGGCTCTGGGCTCTGTGCTCGGCTGGGCTCGGGGCTCGGCTCGAGGCTCGGTTCTGGGCTCGGCTCTAGGCTGGGCTCTGGCCTCGGCTCGGCTCTAGGCTGGGCTCGGGGCTCGGATCTGGGTTCGGCTCTGGACTCGGCTCTAGGCTGGGCTCGAGGCTCAGCTCAGGGATTGGCTGCTCTCGGCTTTGAGCTGGGCTCAGGGATCTGCTCTGCTCTTGGCTCGGCTCGAGGCTCCGATCGCGCCCGACTCTGGGCTCTGCTCTGGACTCGGATCGGCTCTAGGCTGGGCTCGGGACTCGGATCTGGGTTCGGCTCTGGACTCGGCTCGCCTCGGCTCTAGGCTGGGCTTGGGGATTGTCTCGGGGCTCGTCTCGAGGCTCGGCTCTGTGCTCTGTGTTCGGCTGGGCTCGGGGCTCGGCTCGAGGTTCGGCTCTGGGCTCGGCTCTAGGCTGGGCTCTAGACTGGGCTCTGGCTCGGCTCGCCTCTAGCCTGCGTTCGGGGCTCGGATCTGGGTTCGGCTTTGGACACGGCTCGCCTCGGCTCTAGGCTGTGCTTGGGGATTGTCTTGTGACTCGTCTCGAGGCTCGGCTCTGTGCTCTGTGTTCGTCTAGGCTCGGGGCTCGGCTCGAGGTTCGTCTCTGGGCTCGGCTCTAGGCTGGGCTCTAGCCTCGGCTCGGCTCTAGGCTGGGCTTGGGGATTGTCTCGGGGCTCGTCTTGAGCATCGGCTCTGGGCTCTGTGCTCAGCTGGGCTCGGGGCTCGGCTCGAGGCTCGGCTCTGGTCTCGGCTCTGGACTCGGCTCGGCTTTGGGCTGGGCTCGGGGCTCGGATCTGGGTTCGGCTCTGGACTCGGCTCGCCTCGGCTCTAGGCTGGGCTTGGGGATTGTCTCGGGGCTCGTCTCGAGGCTCGGCTCTGGGCTCTGTGCTCGGCTGGGCTCGGGGCTCGGCTCGAGGCTCGGCTCTGGGCTCGGCTCTGGACTCGGCTCGGCTCTAGGCTGGGCTCGGGGCTCGGATCTGGGTTCGGCTCTGGACTGGGCTCGCCTCGGCTCTAGGCTGGGCTTGGGGATTGTCTCGGGGCTCGTCTCGAGGCTCGGCTCTGGGCTCTGTGCTCGGCTGGGCTCGGGGCTCGGCTCGAGGCTCGGCTCTGGGCTCGGCTCTGGACTCAGCTCGAGGCTGGGCTCGAGGCTCGGCTCTTGGCTTGTCTTCTCTCGGCTTTGGGCTGAGCTCAGGGATCGGCTCTACTCTTAGGTCGGCTCGAGGCTCAGATCGCGCCCGACTCTCGGCTCGGCTCTGGGCTCTGTGCTCGGCTGGGCTCGGGGCTCGGCTCGAGGCTCGGTTCTGGGCTCGGCTCTAGGCTGGGCTCTGGCCTCGGCTCGGCTCTAGTCTGGGCTCGGGGCTCGGATCTGGGTTCGGCTCTGGACTCGGCTCGCCTCGACTCTAGGCTGGGCTTGGGGATTGTCTCGGGGCTCGTCTCGAGGCTCGGCTCTGGGCTCTGTGCTCGGCTGGGCTCGGGGCTCGGCTCGAGGCTCGGCTCTGGGCTCGGCTCTGGACTCGGCTCTAGGCTGGGCTCGAGGCTCAGCTCAGGGATTGGCTGCTCTCGGCTTTGAGCTGGGCTCAGGGATCTGCTCTGCTCTTGGCTCGGCTCGAGGCTCCGATCGCGCCCGACTCTGGGCTCTGCTCTGGACTCGGATCGGCTCTAGGCTGGGCTCGGGACTCGGATCTGGGTTCGGCTCTGGACTCGGCTCGCCTCGGCTCTAGGCTGGGCTTGGGGATTGTCTCGGGGCTCGTCTCGAGGCTCGGCTCTGGGCTCTGTGCTCGGCTGTGCTCGGGGCTCGGCTCGAGGTTCTGCTCTGGGCTCGGCTCTAGGCTGGGCTCTAGCCTCGGCTCGGCTCTAGGCTGGGCTCGGGGCTCGGATCTGGGTTCGGCTCTGGACTCGGCTCGCCTCGGCTATAGGCTGGGCTTGGGGATTGTCTCGGGGCTCGTCTTGAGCATCGGCTATGGGCTCTGTGCTCGGCTGGGCTCGGGGCTCGGCTCGAGGCTCGGCTCTGTGCTCGGCTCTGGACTCGGCTCTAGGCTGGGCTCAAGGCTCGGCTCTGGGCTTGTCTGCAATCGGCTTTGGGTTGGGCTCAGGTATCGGCTCTGCTCGTGGCTGGGCTCGAGGCTCAGATCGCGCCTGAACCTGGGCTCGGCTCTGGACTCGGCTCGGCTCTAGTCTGGGCTCAGGGATCAGATCTGGGTTCGGCTCTGGACTCGGCTCGCCTCGGCTCTAGGCTGGGCTTGGGGATTGTCTCGGGGCTCGTCTGGAGGCTCGGCTCTGTGCTCTGTGTTCGGCTGGGCTCGGGGCTCGGCTCGAGGTTCGTCTCTGGGCTCGGCTCTAGGCTGGGCTCTAGCCTCGGCTCGGCTCTAGGCTGGGCTTGGGGATTGTCTCGGGGCTCGTCTTGAGCATCGGCTCTGGGCTCTGTGCTCAGCTGGGCTCGGGGCTCGGCTCGAGGCTCGGCTCTGGGCTCGGCTCTGGACTCGGCTCGGCTTTGGGCTGGGCTCGGGGCTCGGATCTGGGTTCGGCTCTGGACTCGGCTCGCCTCGGCTCTAGGCTGGGCTTGGGGATTGTCTCGGGGCTCGTCTCGAGGCTCGGCTCTGTGCTCTGTGTTCGGCTGGGCTCGGGGCTCGGCTCGAGGTTCGGCTCTGGGCTCGGCTCTAGGCTGGGCTCTAGCCTCGGCTCTGGGCTTGTCTGCAATCGGCTTTGGGTTAGGCTCAGGTATCGGCTCTGCTCTTGGCTCGGCTCGAGGCTCAGATCGCGCCTGAATCTGGGCTCGGCTCTGGACTCGGCTCGGCTCTAGGCTGGGCTCAGGGCTCGGATCTGGATTCGGCTCTGGACTCGGCTCGCCTCGGCTCTAGGCTGGGCTTGGGGATTGTCTCGGGGCTCGTCTTGAGCATCGGCTATGGGCTCTGTGCTCGGCTGGGCTCGGGGCTCGGCTCGAGGCTCGGCTCTGGGCTCGGCTCTAGGCTGGGCTCTAGCCTCGGCTCGGCTCTAGGCTGGGCTCGGGGCTCGGATCTGGGTTCGGCTCTGGACTCGGCTCGCCTCGGCTCTAGGCTGGGCTTGGGGATTGTCTTGGGGCTCGTCTCGAAGCTCGGCTCTGGGCTCGGGGATCGGCTGGGCTCGGGGCTCGGCTCGAGGCTCGGCTCTCGGCTCGGCTCTGGACTCGGCTCTAGGCTGGGCTCGAGGCTCGGCTCTGGGCTTGTCTGCAATCGGCTTTGGGTTGGGCTCAGGAATCGGCTCTGCTCTTGGCTCGGCTCGAGGCTCAGATCGCGCCTGAATCTGGGCTCGGCTCTGGACTCGGCTCGGCTCTAGGCTGGGCTCGGGGCTCGGATCTGGGTTCGGCTCTGGACTCGGCTCGCCTCGGCTCTAGGCTGGGCTTGGGTTTGTCTCGGGGATCGTCTTGAGGCTCGGCTCTGGGCTCTGTGCTCGGCTGGGCTCGGGGCTCGGCTCCAGGCTCGTCTCAATACTCGGCTCTGGGATCGCCACTAGACTGGGCTCTGCCTCGGCTCGCCTCTAGGCTGGGCTCGGGGCTCGGATCTGGTTTCAGCTCTGGACTCGGCTCGCCTCGGCTCTAGGCTGGGCTTGGGGATTGTCTCGGGGCTCGTCTCGAGGCTCGGCTCTGGGCTCTGTGCTCGGCTGGGCTCGGGGCTCGGCTCGAGGCTCGGCTCTGGGCTCGGCTCTGGACTCGGCTCGAGGCTGGGCTCGAGGCTCGGCTCTTGGCTTGTCTTCTCTCGGCTTTGGGCTGAGCTCAGGGATCGGCTCTACTCTTAGGTCGGCTCGAGGCTCAGATCGCGCCCGACTCTCGGCTCGGCTCTGGGCTCTGTGCTCGGCTGGGCTCGGGGCTCGGCTCGAGGCTCGGTTCTGGGCTCGGCTCTAGGCTGGGCTCTGGCCTCGGCTCGGCTCTAGGCTGGGCTCGGGGCTCGGATCTGGGTTCGGCTCTGGACTCGGCTCTAGGCTGGGCTCGAGGCTCAGCTCAGGGATTGGCTGCTCTCGGCTTTGAGCTGGGCTCAGGGATCTGCTCTGCTCTTGGCTCGGCTCGAGGCTCCGATCGCGCCCGACTCTGGGCTCTGCTCTGGACTCGGATCGGCTCTAGGCTGGGCTCGGGACTCGGATCTGGGTTCGGCTCTGGACTCGGCTCGCCTCGGCTCTAGGCTGGGCTTGGGGATTGTCTCGGGGCTCGTCTCGAGGCTCGGCTCTGTGCTCTGTGTTCGGCTGGGCTCGGGGCTCGGCTCGAGGTTCGGCTCTGGGCTCGGCTCTAGGCTGGGCTCTAGACTGGGCTCTGGCTCGGCTCGCCTCTAGCCTGCGTTCGGGGCTCGGATCTGGGTTCGGCTTTGGACACGGCTCGCCTCGGCTCTAGGCTGTGCTTGGGGATTGTCTTGTGACTCGTCTCGAGGCTCGGCTCTGTGCTCTGTGTTCGTCTAGGCTCGGGGCTCGGCTCGAGGTTCGTCTCTGGGCTCGGCTCTAGGCTGGGCTCTAGCCTCGGCTCGGCTCTAGGCTGGGCTTGGGGATTGTCTCGGGGCTCGTCTTGAGCATCGGCTCTGGGCTCTGTGCTCAGCTGGGCTCGGGGCTCGGCTCGAGGCTCGGCTCTGGTCTCGGCTCTGGACTCGGCTCGGCTTTGGGCTGGGCTCGGGGCTCGGATCTGGGTTCGGCTCTGGACTCGGCTCGCCTCGGCTCTAGGCTGGGCTTGGGGATTGTCTCGGGGCTCGTCTCGAGGCTCGGCTCTGGGCTCTGTGCTCGGCTGGGCTCGGGGCTCGGCTCGAGGCTCGGCTCTGGGCTCGGCTCTGGACTCGGCTCGGCTCTAGGCTGGGCTCGGGGCTCGGATCTGGGTTCGGCTCTGGACTGGGCTCGCCTCGGCTCTAGGCTGGGCTTGGGGATTGTCTCGGGGCTCGTCTCGAGGCTCGGCTCTGGGCTCTGTGCTCGGCTGGGCTCGGGGCTCGGCTCGAGGCTCGGCTCTGGGCTCGGCTCTGGACTCAGCTCGAGGCTGGGCTCGAGGCTCGGCTCTTGGCTTGTCTTCTCTCGGCTTTGGGCTGAGCTCAGGGATCGGCTCTACTCTTAGGTCGGCTCGAGGCTCAGATCGCGCCCGACTCTCGGCTCGGCTCTGGGCTCTGTGCTCGGCTGGGCTCGGGGCTCGGCTCGAGGCTCGGTTCTGGGCTCGGCTCTAGGCTGGGCTCTGGCCTCGGCTCGGCTCTAGTCTGGGCTCGGGGCTCGGATCTGGGTTCGGCTCTGGACTCGGCTCGCCTCGACTCTAGGCTGGGCTTGGGGATTGTCTCGGGGCTCGTCTCGAGGCTCGGCTCTGGGCTCTGTGCTCGGCTGGGCTCGGGGCTCGGCTCGAGGCTCGGCTCTGGGCTCGGCTCTGGACTCGGCTCTAGGCTGGGCTCGAGGCTCAGCTCAGGGATTGGCTGCTCTCGGCTTTGAGCTGGGCTCAGGGATCTGCTCTGCTCTTGGCTCGGCTCGAGGCTCCGATCGCGCCCGACTCTGGGCTCTGCTCTGGACTCGGATCGGCTCTAGGCTGGGCTCGGGACTCGGATCTGGGTTCGGCTCTGGACTCGGCTCGCCTCGGCTCTAGGCTGGGCTTGGGGATTGTCTCGGGGCTCGTCTCGAGGCTCGGCTCTGGGCTCTGTGCTCGGCTGGGCTCGGGGCTCGGCTCGAGGCTCGGCTCTGGGCTCGGCTCTGGACTCGGCTCGGCTCTAGGCTGGGCTCGGGGCTCGGATCTGGGTTCGGCTCTGGACTCGGCTCGCCTCGGCTCTAGGCTGGGCTTGGGGATTGTCTCGGGGCTCGTCTCGAGGCTCGGCTCTGTGCTCGGGGCTCGGCTGGGCTCGGGGCTCGACTCGAGGTTCGGCTCAATACTCGGCTCTGGGCTCGCCTCTAGGCTGTGCTCTGTGCTCGGATCTGTGTTCGGCTCTGGACTCGGCTCGACTCGGCTCTAGGCTGGGCTCGGGGCTCGTATCTGGGTTCGGCTCTGTACTCGGCTCGCCTCGGCTCTAGGCTGGGCTCGAGGCTCAGCTCAGGGATTGGCTGCTCTCGGCTTTGAGCTGGGCTCAGGGATCTGCTCTGCTCTTGGCTCGGCTCGAGGCTCGACTCTGGGCTCGTCTCTAGGCTGGGCTCTCAGCTCTGTGCTCGGCTAGGCTCGGGGCTCGGCTCGAGGTTCGGCTCTGGGCTCGGCTCTAGGCTGGGCTCTAGCCTCGGCTCGGCTCTAGGCTGGGCTTGGGGATTGTCTCGGGGCTCGTCTTGAGCATCGGCTATGGGCTCTGTGCTCGGCTGGGCTCGGGGCTCGGCTCGAGGCTCGGCTCTGGGCTCGGCTCTGGACTCGGCTCTAGGCTGGGCTCGAGGCTCGGCTCTGGGCTTGTCTGCAATCGGCTTTGGGTTGGGCTCAGGTATCGGCTCTGCTCTTGGCTCGGCTCGAGGCTCAGATCGCGCCTGAATCTGGGCTCGGCTCTGGACTCGGCTCGGCTCTAGGCTGCGCTCGGGGCTTGGATCTGGGTTCGGCTCTGGACTCGGCTCGCCTCGGCTCTAGGCTGGGCTTGGGAATTGTCTCGGGGCTCGTCTCGAGGCTCGGCTCTGGGCTTTGTGCTCGGCTGGGCTCGGGGCTCGGCTCGAGGCTCGGCTCTGGCTCGGCTCTAGGCTGGGCTCTAGCCTCGGCTCGGCTCTAGGCTGGGCTCGTGGCTCGGATCTGGTTTCGGCTCTGGATTCGGCTCGCCTCGGATCTAGGCTGGGCTTGGGGATTGTCTCGGGGCTCGTCTCGAGACTCGGCTCTGGGCTCTGTGCTCGGCTGGGCTCGGGGCTCGGCTCGAGGCTCGGCGCTGGGCTCGGCTCTGGACTCGGCTCGGCTTTGGGCTGGGCTCGGGGCTCGGATCTGGGTTCAGCTCCGGACTCGGCTCGCCTCGGCTCTAGGCTGGGCTTGGGGATTGTCTCGGGGCTCGTCTCGAGGCTCGGCTCTGGGCTCTGTGCTCGGCTGGGCTCGGGGCTCGGCTCGAGGCTCGGCTCTGGGGTCGGCTCTAGGCTGGGCTCTAGCCTCGGCTCGGCTCTATGCTCTGCTCGTTGCTCGGCTCTGGGCTCGGGTCTGGACACGGATCTAGGCCGGGCTCGAGGCTCGGCTCTGGGCTTGTCTGCTCTCGGCTCTAGGCTGGGCTCGTGGCTCTGCTCTGGGCTCGTCTCTGGACTCGGTTCTGGGCTGGGCTCGAGGCTCGGCTCTGGACTCGGCTCGGCTCTAGGCTGGCCTCGGGGCTCGGATCTGGATTCGGCTCTGGACTCGGCTCGCCTCGGCTCTAGGCTGGGCTTGGGGATTGTCTCGGGGCTCGTCTCGAGGCTCGGCTCTGGGCTCTGTGTTCGGCTGGGCTCGGGGCTCGGCTCGAGGCTCGGCTCTGGGGTCGGCTCTAGGCTGGGCTCTAGCCTCGGCTCGGCTCTATGGTCTGCTCGTTGCTCGGCTCTGGGCTCGGGTCTGGACACGGATCTAGGCCGGGCTCGAGGCTCGGCTCTGTGCTTGTCTGCTCTCGGCTCTAGGCTGGGCTCGTGGCTCTGCTCTGGGCTCGTCTCTGGACTCGGTTCTGGGCTGGGCTCGAGGCTCGGCTCTGGACTCGGCTCGGCTCTAGGCTGGCCTCGGGGCTCGGATCTGGATTCGGCTCTGGACTCGGCTCGCCTCGGATCTAGGCTGGGCTTGGGGATTGTCTCGGGGCTCGTCTCGAGGCTCGGCTCTGGGCTCTGTGTTCGGCTGGGCTTGGGGTTCGATTCGAGGTTCGGCTCTGGCCTCGGCTCTAGGCTGGGCTCTAGCCTCGGCTCGGCTCTAGGCTGGGCTCGGGGCTCGGATCTGGGTTCGGCTCTGGACTCGGCTTGCCTCGGCTCTAGGCTGGGCTTGGGGATTGTCTCGGGGCTCGTCTCGAGGCTCGGCTCTGGGCTCTGTGCTCGGCTGGGCTCGGGGCTCGGCTCGAGGCTCGGCTCTGGTTTCGGCTCTGGACTCGGCTCGCCTCGGCTCTAGGCTGGACTTGGGGTTTGTCTCGGGGCTCGTCTAGAGGCTCGGCTCTGGGCTCTGAGCTCGGCTGGGCTCTGGGCTCGGCTCGAGGTTCGGCTCTGGGCTCGGCTCTTGGTTGGGCTCTAGCCTCGGCTCGGCTCTAGGCTGGGCTCGGGGTTCGGATCTGGGTTCGGCTCTGGACTCGGCTCGCCTCGGCTCTAGGCTGGGCTTGGGGATTGTCTCGGGGCTCGTCTCGAGGCTCGGCTCTGGGCTCTGTGATCGGCTGGGCTCGGGGCTCGGGGCTCGGCTCGAGGCTCGGCTCAATACTCGGCTCTGGGCTCGGCTCGGCTTTGGGCTTGGCTAGGGCTCGGATCTTGGTTCGGCTCTGGACTCGGCTCGCCTCGGCTCTTGGCTGGGCTTGGGGATTGTCTCGGGGCTCGTCTCGAGGCTCGGCTCTGTGCTCTGTGTTCGGCTGGGCTCGGGGCTCGGCTCGAGGTTCGGCTCTGTGCTCGGCTCTAGGCTGGGCTCTAGCCTCGGCTCGGCTCTAGGCTGGGCTCGGGGCTCGGCTCTGGGTTCGGCTCTGGACTCGGCTCGCCTCGGCTCTAGGCTGGGCTTGGGGATTGTCTCGGGGCTCGTCTCGAGGCTCGGCTCTGGGCTCTGTGCTCGGCTGGGCTCGGGGCTCGGCTCGAGGCTCGGCTCTGGGCTCGGCTCTGGACTCGGCTCTAGGCTGGGCTCGAGGCTCGGGTCTGGGCTTGTCTGCAATCGGCTTTGGGTTGGGCTCAGGTATCGGCTCTGCTCTTGGCTCGGCTCGAGGCTCAGATCGCGCCTGAACCTGGGCTCGGCTCTGGACTCGGCTCGGCTCTAGGCTGGGCTCAGGGCTCGGATCTGGATTCGGCTCTGGACTCGGCTCGCCTCGGCTCTAGGCTGGGCTTGGGGATTGTCTCGGGGCTCGTCTCGAGGCTCGGCTCTGGGCTCTGTGCTCGGCTGGGCTCGGGGCTCGGCTCGAGGCTTGGCTCTGGGCTCGGCTCTAGGCTGTGCTCTGGGTTCGGCTCGGCTCGAGGCTGGGCTCGGGGCTCGGATCTGGGTTCGGCTCTGGACTCGGCTCGCCTCGGCTCTAGGCTGGGCTTGGGGATTGTCTCGGGGCTCGGCTCGAGGCTCGGCTCTGGGCTCTGTGCTCGGCTGGGCTCGGGGCTCGGCTCGAGGCTCGGCTCTGGTTTCGGCTCTGGACTCGGCTCGCCTCGGCTCTAGGCTGGGCTTGGGGATTGTCTCGGGGCTCGGCTCGAGGCTCGGCTCTGGGCTCTGTGATCGGCTGGGCTCGGGGCTCGGGGCTCGGCTCGAGGCTCGGCTCAATACTCGGCTCTGGGCTCGGCTCGGCTTTGGGTTTGGCTAGGGCTCGGATCTGGGTTCGGCTCTGGACTCGGCTCGCCTCGGCTCTTGGCTGGGCTTGGGGATTGTCTCGGGGCTCGTCTCGAGGCTCGGCTCTGTGCTCTGTGTTCGGCTGGGCTCGGGGCTCGGCTCGAGGTTCGGCTCTGTACTCGGCTCTAGGCTGGGCTCTAGCCTCGGCTCGGCTCTAGGCTGGGCTCGGGGCTCGGCTCTGGGTTCGGCTCTGGACTCGGCTCGCCTCGGTTCTAGGCTGGGCTTGGGGATTGTCTCGGGGCTCGTCTTGAGCATCGGCTATGGACTCTGTGCTCGGCTGGGCTCGGGGCTCGGCTCGAGGCTCGGCTCTGTGCTCGGCTCTGGACTCGGCTCTAGGCTGGGCTCGAGGCTCGGGTCTGGGCTTGTCTGCAATCGGCTTTGGGTTGGGCTCAGGTATCGGCTCTTCTCTTGGCTCGGCTCGAGGCTCAGATCGCGCCTGAACCTGGGCTCGGCTCTGGACTCGGCTCGGCTCTAGGCTGGGCTCAGGACTCGGATCTGGATTCGGCTCTGGACTCGGCTCGCCTCGGCTCTAGGCTGGGCTTGGGGATTGTCTCGGGGCTCGTCTCGAGGCTCGGCTCTGTGCTCTGTGTTCGGCTGGGCTCGGGGCTCGGCTCGAGGTTCGGCTCTGGGCTCGGCTCTAGGCTGGGCTCTAGCCTCGGCTCGGCTCTAGGCTGGGCTCGGGGCTCGGATCTGGGTTCGGCTCTGGACTCGGCTCGCCTCGGCTCTAGGCTGGGCTTGGGGATTGTCTCGGGGCTCGTCTTGAGCATCGGCTCTGGGCTCTGTGCTCGGCTGGGCTCGGGGCTCGGCTCGAGGCTCGGCTCTGTGCTCGGCTCTGGACTCGGCTCTAGGCTGGGCTCGAGGCTCGGCTCTGGGCTTGTCTGCAATCGGCTTTGGGTTGGGCTCAGGTATCGGCTCTGCTCGTGGCTGGGCTCGAGGCTCAGATCGCGCCTGAAAATGGGCTCGGCTCTGGACTCGGCTCGGCTCTAGGCTGGGATCAGGGATCAGATCTGGGTTCGGCTCTGGACTCGGCTCGCCTCGGCTCTAGGCTGGGCTTGGGGATTGTCTCGGGGCTCGTCTCGAGGCTCGGCTCTGTGCTCTGTGTTCGGCTGGGCTCGGGGCTCGGCTCGAGGTTCGGCTCTGGGCTCGGCTCTAGGCTGGGCTCTAGACTGGGCTCTGGCTCGGCTCGCCTCTAGGCTGGGCTCGGGGCTCGGATCTGGGTTCGGCTTTGGACACGGCTCACCTCGGCTCTAGGCTGTGCTTGGGGATTGTCTTGGGACTCGTCTCGAGGCTCGGCTCCGTGCTCTGTGTTCGGCTAGGCTCGGGGCTCGGCTCGAGGTTCGTCTCTGGGCTCGGCTCTAGGCTGGGCTCTAGCCTCGGCTCGGCTCTAGGCTGGGCTTGGGGATTGTCTCGGGGCTCGTCTTGAGCATCGGCTATGGGCTCTGTGCTCGGCTGGGCTCGCGGCTCGGCTCGAGGCTCGGCTCTGGGCTCGGCTCTGGACTCGGCTCTAGGCTGGGCTCGAGGCTCGGCTCTGGGCTTGTCTGCAATCGGCTTTGGGTTGGGCTCAGGTATCGGCTCTGCTCTTGGCTCGGCTCGAGGCTCAGATCGCGCCTGAATCTGGGCTCGGCTCTGGACTCGGCTCGGCTCTAGGCTGCGCTCGGGGCTCGGATCTGGGTTCGGCTCTGGACTCGGCTCGCCTCGGCTCTAGGCTGGGCTTGGGAATTGTCTCGGGGCTCGTCTCGAGGCTCGGCTCTGGGCTTTGTGCTCGGCTGGGCTCGGGGCTCGGCTCGAGGCTCGGCTCTGGCTCGGCTCTAGGCTGGGCTCTAGCCTCGGCTCGGCTCTAGGCTGGGCTCGTGGCTCGGATCTGGTTTCGGCTCTGGATTCGGCTCGCCTCGGATCTAGGCTGGGCTTGGGGATTGTCTCGGGGCTCGTCTCGAGACTCGGCTCTGGGCTCTGTGCTGGGCTGGGCTCGGGGCTCGGCTCGAGGCTCGGCGCTGGGCTCGGCTCTGGACTCGGCTCGGCTTTGGGCTGGGCTCGGGGCTCGGATCTGGGTTCAGCTCTGGACTCGGCTCGCCTCGGCTCTAGGCTGGGCTTGGGGATTGTCTCGGGGCTCGTCTCGAGGCTCGGCTCTGGGCTCTGTGCTCGGCTGGGCTCGGGGCTCGGCTCGAGGCTCGGCTCTGGGGTCGGCTCTAGGCTGGGCTCTAGCCTCGGCTCGGCTCTATGCTCTGCTCGTTGCTCGGCTCTGGGCTCGGGTCTGGACACGGATCTAGGCCGGGCTCGAGGCTCGGCTCTGGGCTTGTCTGCTCTCGGCTCTAGGCTGGGCTCGTGGCTCTGCTCTGGGCTCGTCTCTGGACTCGGTTCTGGGCTGGGCTCGAGGCTCGGCTCTGGACTCGGCTCGGCTCTAGGCTGGCCTCGGGGCTCGGATCTGGGTTCGGCTCTGGACTCGGCTCGCCTCGGCTCTAGGCTGGGCTTGGGGATTGTCTCGGGGCTCGTCTCGAGGCTCGGCTCTGGGCTCTGTGTTCGGCTGGGCTCGGGGCTCGGCTCGAGGCTCGGCTCTGGACTCGGCTCTAGGCTGGGCTCGAGGCTCAGCTCAGGGATTGGCTGCTCTCGGCTTTGAGCTGGGCTCAGGGATCTGCTCTGCTCTTGGCTCGGCTCGAGGCTCCGATCGCGCCCGACTCTGGGCTCTGCTCTGGACTCGGCTCGGCTCTAGGCTGGGCTCGGGGCACGGATCTGGGTTCGGCTCTGGACTCGGCTCGACTCGGCTCTAGGCTGGGCTTGGGGATTGTCTCGGGACTCGTCTCGAGGCTCGGCTCTGGGCTCTGTGCTCGGCTGGGCTCGGGGCTCGGCTCGAGTCTCGGCTCAATACTCGGCTCTGGGCTCGCCTCTAGACTGGGCTCTGGCTCGGCTCGGCTCTGGGCTGGGCTGGGGGCTCGGATCTGGGTTCGGCTCTGGACTCGGCTCGCCTCGGCTCTAGGCTGGGCTTGGGGATTGTCTCGGGGCTCGTCTCGAGGCTCGGCTCTGGGCTCTGTGCTCGGCTGGGCTCGGGGCTCGGCTCGAGGTTCGGCTCTGGGCTCGGCTCTAGGCTGGGCTCTAGCCTCGGCTCGGCTCTAGGCTGGGCTCGGGGCTCGGATCTGGGTTCGGCTCTGGACTCGGCTCGCCTCGGCTCTAGGCTGGGCTTGGGGATTGTCTCGGGGCTCGTCTTGAGCATCGGCTATGGGCTCTGTGCTCGGCTGGGCTCGGGGCTCGGCTCGAGGCTCGGCTCTGTGCTCGGCTCTGGACTCGTCTCTAGGCTGGGCTCGAGGCTCGGCTCTGGGCTTGTCTGCAATCGGCTTTGGGTTGGGCTCAGGTATCGGCTCTGCTCGTGGCTGGGCTCGAGGCTCAGATCGCGCCTGAACATGGGCTCGGCTCTGGACTCGGCTCGGCTCTAGTCTGGGCTCAGGGATCAGATCTGGGTTCGGCTCTGGACTCGGCTCGCCTCGGCTCTAGGCTGGGCTTGGGGATTGTCTCGGGGCTCGTCTCGAGGCTCGGCTCTGTGCTCTGTGTTCGGCTGGGCTCGGGGCTCGGCTCTGGGCTTGTCTGCAATCGGCTTTGGGTTGGGCTCAGGTATCGGCTCTGCTCTTGGCTCGGCTCGAGGCTCAGATCGCGCCTGAATCTGGGCTCGGCTCTGGACTCGGCTCGGCTCTAGGCTGGGCTAGGGGCTCGGATCTGGGTTCGGCTCTGGACTCGGCTCGCCTCGGCTCTAGGCTGGGCTTGGGGATTGTCTCGGGGCTCGTCTCGAGGCTCGGCTCTGGGCTTTGTGCTCGGCTGGGCTCGGGGCTCGGCTCGAGGCTCGGCTCTGGGCTCGGCTCTAGGCTGGGCTCTAGCCTCGGCTCGGCTCTAGGCTGGGCTTGGGGATTGTCTCGGGGCTCGTCTTGAGCATCGGCTATGGGCTCTGTGCTCGGCTGGGCTCGGGGCTCGGCTCGAGGCTCGGCTCTGGGCTCAGCTCTGGACTCGGCTCTAGGCTGGGCTCGAGGCTCGGCTCTGGGCTTGTCTGCAATCGGCTTTGGGTTGGGCTCAGGTATCGGCTCTGCTCTTGGCTCGGCTCGAGGCTCAGATCGCGCCTGAATCTGGGCTCGGCTCTGGACTCGGCTCGGCTCTAGGCTGGGCTAGGGGCTCGGATCTGGGTTCGGCTCTGGACTCGGCTCGCCTCGGCTCTAGGCTGGGCTTGGGGATTGTCTCGGGGCTCGTCTCGAGGCTCGGCTCTGGGCTTTGTGCTCGGCTGGGCTCGGGGCTCGGCTCGAGGCTCGGCTCTGGGCTCGGCTCTAGGCTGGGCTCTAGCCTCGGCTCGGCTCTAGGCTGGGCTCGGGGCTCGGATCTGGGTTCGGCTCTGGACTCGGCTCGCCTCGGCTCTAGGCTGGGCTTGGGGATTGTCTCGGGGCTCGTCTCGAAGCTCGGCTCTGCGCTCGGGGATCGGCTGGGCTCGGGGCTCGGCTCGAGGCTCGGCTCTCGGCTCGGCTCTGGACTCGGCTCTAGGCTGGGCTCGAGGCTCGGCTCTGGGCTTGTCTGCAATCGGCTTTGGGTTGGGCTCAGGAATCGGCTCTGCTCTTGGCTAGGCTCGAGGCTCAGATCGCGCCTGAATCTGGGCTCGGCTCTGGACTCGGCTCGGCTCTAGGCTGGGCTCGGAGCTCGGATCTGGGTTCGGCTCTGGACTCGGCTCGCCTCGGCTCTAGGCTGGGCTTGGGGATTGTCTCGGGGATCGTCTTGAGGCTCGGCTCTGGGCTCTGTGCTCGGCTGGGCTCGGGGCTCGGCTCGAGGCTCGTCTCAATACTCGGCTCTGGGATCGCCACTAGACTGGGCTCTGGCTCGGCTCGCCTCTAGGCTGGGCTCGGGGCTCGGATCTGGGTTCGGCTCTGGACTCGGCTCGCCTCGGCTCTAGGCTGGGCTTGGGGATTGTCTCGGGGCTCGTCTCGAGGCTCGGCTCTGGGCTCTGTGCTCGGCTGGGCTCGGGGCTCGGCTCGAGGCTCGGCTCTGGGCTCGGCTCTGGACTCGGCTCGGCTCTAGGCTGGGCTCGGGGCTCAGATCTGGGTTCGGCTCTGGACTGGGCTCGCCTCGGCTCTAGGCTGGGCTTGGGGATTGTCTCGGGGCTCGTCTCGAGGCTCGGCTCTGGGCTCTGTGCTCGGCTGGGCTCGGGTCTCGGCTCGAGGCTCGGCTCTGGGCTCGGCTCTGGACTCAGCTCGAGGCTGGGCTCGAGGCTCGGCTCTTGGCTTGTCTTCTCTCCGCTTTGGGCTGAGCTCAGGGATCGGCTCTACTCTTAGGTCGGCTCGAGGCTCAGATCGCGCCCGACTCTCGGCTCGGCTCTGGGCTCTGTGCTCGGCTGGGCTCGGGGCTCGGCTCGAGGCTCGGTTCTGGGCTCGGCTCTAGGCTGGGCTCTGGCCTCGGCTCGGCTCTAGTCTGGGCTCGGGGCTCGGATCTGGGTTCGGCTCTGGACTCGGCTCGCCTCGACTCTAGGCTGGGCTTGGGGATTGTCTCGGGGCTCGTCTCGAGGCTCGGCTCTGGGCTCTGTGCTCGGCTGGGCTCGGGGCTCGGCTCGAGGCTCGGCTCTGGGCTCGGCTCTGGACTCGGCTCTAGGCTGGGCTCGAGGCTCAGCTCAGGGATTGGCTGCTCTCGGCTTTGAGCTGGGCTCAGGGATCTGCTCTGCTCTTGGCTCGGCTCGAGGCTCCGATCGCGCCCGACTCTGGGCTCTGCTCTGGACTCGGCTCGGATCTAGGCTGGGCTCGGGACTCGGATCTGGGTTCGGCTCTGGACTCGGCTCGCCTCGGCTCTAGGCTGGGCTTGGGGATTGTCTCGGGGCTCGTCTCGAGGCTCGGCTCTGGGCTCTGTGCTCGGCTGGGCTCGGGGCTCGGCTCGAGGCTCGGCTCTGGGCTCGGCTCTGGACTCGGCTCGGCTCTAGGCTGGGCTCGGGGCTCGGATCTGGGTTCGGCTCTGGACTCGGCTCGCCTCGGCTCTAGGCTGGGCTTGGGGATTGTCTCGGGGCTCGTCTCGAGGCTCGGCTCTGTGCTCGGGGCTCGGCTGGGCTCGGGGCTCGGCTCGAGGCTCGGCTCTGGGCTCGGCTCTGGACTCGGCTCGGCTCTAGGCTGGGCTCGGGGTTCGGATCTGGGTTCGGTTCTGGACTCGGCTCGCCTCGGCTCTAGGCTGGGCTTGGGGATTGTCTCGGGGCTCGTCTCGAGGCTCGGCTCTGGGCTCTGTGCTCGGCTGGGCTCGGGGCTCGGCTCGAGGCTCGGCTCTGGGCTCGGCTCTACGCTGGGCTCTCAGCTCTGTGCTCGGCTGGGCTCGGGGCTCGGCTCGAGGCTCGGCTCAATACTCGGCTCTGGGCTCGCCTCTAGGCTGGGCTCTGGTCTCGGATCTGTGTTCGGCTCTGGACTCGGCTCGACTCGTCTCTACGCTGGGCTCGGGTCTCGTATCTGGGTTCGGCTCTGGACTCGGCTCGCCTCGGCTCTAGGCTGGGCTTGGGGATTGTCTCGGGGCTCGTCTCGAGGCTCGGCTCTGGGCTCTGTGATCGGCTGGGCTCGGGGCTCGGCTCGAGGCTCGTCTCTGGGCTCGTCTCTAGGCTGGGCTCTCAGCTCTGTGCTCGGCTGGGCTCGGGGCTCGACTCGAGGTTCGGCTCAATACTCGGCTCTGGGCTCGCCTCTAGGCTGTGCTCTGTGCTCGGATCTGTGTTCGGCTCTGGACTCGGCTCGACTCGGCTCTAGGCTGGGCTCGGGGCTCGTATCTGGGTTCGGCTCTGTACTCGGCTCGCCTCGGCTCTAGGCAGGGCTCGAGGCTCAGCTCAGGGATTGGCTGCTCTCGGCTTTGAGCTGGGCTCAGGGATCTGCTCTGCTCTTGGCTCGGCTCGAGGCTCCGATCGCGCCCGACTCTGGGCTCTGCTCTGGACTCGGCTCGGCTCTAGGCTGGGCTCGGGGCACGGATCTGGGTTCGGCTCTGGACTCGGCTCGACTCGGCTCTAGGCTGGGCTTGGGGATTGTCTCGGGACTCGTCTCGAGGCTCGGCTCTGGGCTCTGTGCTCGGCTGGGCTCGGGGCTCGGCTCGAGTCTCGGCTCAATACTCGGCTCTGGGCTGGCCTCTAGACTGGGCTCTGGCTCGGCTCGGCTCTGGGCTGGGCTGGGGGCTCGGATCTGGGTTCGGCTCTGGACTCGGCTCGCCTCGGCTCTAGGCTGGGCTTGGGGATTGTCTCGGGGCTCATCTTGAGCATCGGCTATGGGCTCTGTGCTCGGCTGGGCTCGGGGCTCGGCTCGAGGCTCGGCTCTGTGCTCGGCTCTGGACTCGGCTCTAGGCTGGGCTCGGGGCTCGGATCTGGGTTCGGCTCTGGACTCGGCTTGCCTCGGCTCTAGGCTGGGCTTGGGGATTGTCTCGGGGCTCGTCTCGAGGCTCGGCTCTGGGCTCGGCTCTAGGCTGTGCTCTGGGCTCGGCTCGGCTCGAGGCTGGGCTCGGGGCTCGGATCTGGGTTCGGCTCTGGACTCGGCTCGCCTCGGCTCTAGGCTGGGCTCGAGGCTCAGCTCAGGGATTGGCTGCTCTCGGCTTTGAGCTGGGCTCAGGGATCTGCTCTGCTCTTGGCTCGGCTCGAGGCTCCTATCGCGCCCGACTCTGGGCTCTGCTCTGGACTCGGCTCGGCTCTAGGCTGGGCTCGGGGCACGGATCTGGGTTCGGCTCTGGACTCGGCTCGACTCGGCTCTAGGCTGGGCTTGGGGATTGTCTCGGGACTCGTCTCGAGGCTCGGCTCTGGGCTCTGTGCTCGGCTGGGCTCGGGGCTCGGCTCGAGTCTCGGCTCAATACTCGGCTCTGGGCTGGCCTCTAGACTGGGCTCTGGCTCGGCTCGGCTCTGGGCTGGGCTGGGGGCTCGGATCTGGGTTCGGCTCTGGACTCGGCTCGCCTCGGCTCTAGGCTGGGCTTGGGGATTGTCTCGGGGCTCGTCTCGAGGCTCGGCTCTGTGCTCTGTGTTCGGCTGGGCTCGGGGCTCGGCTCGAGGTTCGGCTCTGGGCTCGGCTCTAGGCTGGGCTCTAGCCTCGGCTCGGCTCTAGGCTGGGCTCGGGGCTCGGATCTGGGTTCGGCTCTGGACTCGGCTCGCCTCGGCTCTAGGCTGGGCTTGGGGATTGTCTCGGGGCTCGTCTTGAGCATCGGCTATGGGCTCTGTGCTCGGCTGGGCTCGGGGCTCGGCTCGAGGCTCGGCTCTGTGCTCGGCTCTGGACTCGGCTCTAGGCTGGGCTCGAGGCTCGGCTCTGGGCTTGTCTGCAATCGGCTTTGGGTTGGGCTCAGGTATCGGCTCTGCTCGTGGCTGGGCTCGAGGCTCAGATCGCGCCTGAAAATGGGCTCGGCTCTGGACTCGGCTCGGCTCTAGGCTGGGATCAGGGATCAGATCTGGGTTCGGCTCTGGACTCGGCTCGCCTCGGCTCTAGGCTGGGCTTGGGGATTGTCTCGGGGCTCGTCTCGAGGCTCGGCTCTGTGCTCTGTGTTCGGCTGGGCTCGGGGCTCGGCTCGAGGTTCGGCTCTGGGCTCGGCTCTAGGCTGGGCTCTAGACTGGGCTCTGGCTCGGCTCGCCTCTAGGCTGGGCTCGGGGCTCGGATCTGGGTTCGGCTTTGGACACGGCTCGCCTCGGCTCTAGGCTGTGCTTGGGGATTGTCTTGGGACTCGTCTCGAGGCTCGGCTCTGTGCTCTGTGGTCGGCTAGGCTCGGGGCTCGGCTCGAGGTTCGGCTCTGGGCTCGGCTCTAGGCTGGGCTCTAGCCTCGGCTCGGCTCTAGGCTGGGCTTGGGGATTGTCTCGGGGCTCGTCTTGAGCATCGGCTATGGGCTCTGTGCTCGGCTGGGCTCGGGGCTCGGCTCGAGGCTCGGCTCTGGGCTCGGCTCTGGACTCGGCTCTAGGCTGGGCTCGAGGCTCGGCTCTGGGCTTGTCTGCAATCGGCTTTGGGTTGGGCTCAGGTATCGGCTCTGCTCTTGGCTCGGCTCGAGGCTCAGATCGCGCCTGAATCTGGGCTCGGCTCTGGACTCGGCTCGGCTCTAGGCTGCGCTCGGATCTTGGATCTGGGTTCGGCTCTGGACTCGGCTCGCCTCGGCTCTAGGCTGGGCTTGGGAATTGTCTCGGGGCTCGTCTCGAGGCTCGGCTCTGGGCTTTGTGCTCGGCTGGGCTCGGGGCTCGGCTCGAGGCTCGGCTCTGGCTCGGCTCTAGGCTGGGCTCTAGCCTCGGCTCGGCTCTAGGCTGGGCTCGTGGCTCGGATCTGGTTTCGGCTCTGGATTCGGCTCGCCTCGGATCTAGGCTGGGCTTGGGGATTGTCTCGGGGCTCGTCTCGAGACTCGGCTCTGGGCTCTGTGCTCGGCTGGGCTCGGGGCTCGGCTCGAGGCTCGGCGCTGGGCTCGGCTCTGGACTCGGCTCGGCTTTGGGCTGGGCTCGGGGCTCGGATCTGGGTTCAGCTCTGGACTCGGCTCGCCTCGGCTCTAGGCTGGGCTTGGGGATTGTCTCGGGGCTCGTCTCGAGGCTCGGCTCTGGGCTCTGTGTTCGGCTGGGCTTGGGGTTCGATTCGAGGTTCGGCTCTGGCCTCGGCTCTAGGCTGGGCTCTAGCCTCGGCTCGGCTCTAGGCTGGGCTCGGGGCTCGGATCTGGGTTCGGCTCTGGACTCGGCTTGCCTCGGCTCTAGGCTGGGCTTGGGGATTGTCTCGGGGCTCGTCTCGAGGCTCGGCTCTGGGCTCGGCTCTAGGCTGTGCTCTGGGCTCGGCTCGGCTCGAGGCTGGGCTCGGGGCTCGGATCTGGGTTCGGCTCTGGACTCGGCTCGCCTCGGCTCTAGGCTGGGCTTGGGGATTGTCTCGGGGCTCGTCTCGAGGCTCGGCTCTGGGCTCTGTGCTCGGCTGGGCTCGGGGCTCGGCTCGAGGCTCGGCTCTGGTTTCGGCTCTGGACTCGGCTCGCCTCGGCTCTAGGCTGGACTTGGGGTTTGTCTCGGGGCTCGTCTAGAGGCTCGGCTCTGGGCTCTGAGCTCGGCTGGGCTCTGGGCTCGGCTCGAGGTTCGGCTCTGGGCTCGGCTCTTGGTTGGGCTCTAGCCTCGGCTCGGCTCTAGGCTGGGCTCGGGGTTCGGATCTGGGTTCGGCTCTGGACTCGGCTCGCCTCGGCTCTAGGCTGGGCTTGGGGATTGTCTCGGGGCTCGTCTCGAGGCTCGGCTCTGGGCTCTGTGATCGGCTGGGCTCGGGGCTCGGGGCTCGGCTCGAGGCTCGGCTCAATACTCGGCTCTGGGCTCGGCTCGGCTTTGGGCTTGGCTAGGGCTCGGATCTTGGTTCGGCTCTGAACTCGGCTCGCCTCGGCTCTTGGCTGGGCTTGGGGATTGTCTCGGGGCTCGTCTCGAGGCTCGGCTCTGTGCTCTGTGTTCGGCTGGGCTCGGGGCTCGGCTCGAGGTTCGGCTCTGTGCTCGGCTCTAGGCTGGGCTCTAGCCTCGGCTCGGCTCTAGGCTGGGCTCGGGGCTCGGCTCTGGGTTCGGCTCTGGACTCGGCTCGCCTCGGCTCTAGGCTGGGCTTGGGGATTGTCTCGGGGCTCGTCTCGAGGCTCGGCTCTGGGCTCTGTGCTCGGCTGGGCTCGGGGCTCGGCTCGAGGCTCGGCTCTGGGCTCGGCTCTGGACTCGGCTCTAGGCTGGGCTCGAGGCTCGGCTCTGGGCTTGTCTGCAATCGGCTTTGGGTTGGGCTCAGGTATCGGCTCTGCTCTTGGCTCGGCTCGAGGCTCAGATCGCGCCTGAACCTGGGCTCGGCTCTGGACACGGCTCGGCTCTAGGCTGGGCTCGGGGCTCGGATCTGGGTTCGGCTCTGGACTCGGCTCGCCTCGGCTCTAGGCTGGGCTTGGGGATTGCCTCGGGGCTCGTCTCGAGGCTCGGCTCTGGGCTCTGTGCTCGGCTCGGTTCGGGGCTCGGCTCGAGGCTCGGCTCTGGGCTCGGCTCTGGACTCGGCTCTAGGCTGGGCTCGAGGCTCAGCTCAGGGATTGGCTGCTCTCGGCTTTGAGCTGGGCTCAGGGATCTGCTCTGCTCTTGGCTCGGCTCGAGGCTCCGATCGCGCCCGACTCTGGGCTCTGCTCTGGACTCGGCTCGCCTCGGCTCTAGGCTGGGCTTGGGGATTGTCTCGGGGCTCATCTCGAGGCTCGGCTCTGGGCTCTGTGCTCGGCTGGGCTCGGGGCTCGTCTCGAGGCTCGGCTCTGGGCTCGGCTCTAGGCTGTGCTCTGGGCTCGGCTCAGCTCGAGGCTGGGCTCGGGGCTCGGATCTGGGTTCGGCTCTGGACTCGGCTCGCCTCAGCTCTAGGCTGGGCTTGGGGATTGTCTCGGGGCTCGTCTCGAGGCTCGGCTCTGGGCTCTGTGCTCGGCTGGGCTCGGGGCTCGGCTCGAGGCTCGGCTCTGGTTTCGGCTCTGGACTCGGCTCGCCTCGGCTCTAGGCTGGACTTGGGGTTTGTCTCGGGGATCGTCTAGAGGCTCGAATCTGGGCTCTGTGCTCGGCTGGGCTCTGGGCTCGGTTCGAGGTTCGGCTCTGGGCTCGGCTCTAGGTTGGGCTCTAGCCTCGGCTCGGCTCTAGGCTGGGCTCGGGGTTCGGATCTGGGTTCGGCTCTGGACTCGGCTCGCCTCGGCTCTAGGCTGGGCTTGGGGATTGTCTCGGGGCTCGTCTCGAGGCTCGGCTCTGGGCTCTGTGCTCGGCTGGGCTCGGGGCTCGGGGCTCGGCTCGAGGCTCGGCTCAATACTCGGCTCTGGGCTCGGCTCGGCTTTGGGTTTGGCTAGGGCTCGGATCTGGGTTCGGCTCTGGACTCGGCTCGCCTCGGCTCTTGGCTGGGCTTGGGGATTGTCTCGGGGCTCGTCTCGAGGCTCGGCTCTGTGCTCTGTGTTCGGCTGGGCTCGGGGCTCGGCTCGAGGTTCGGCTCTGTGCTCGGCTCTAGGCTGGGCTCTAGCCTCGGCTCGTCTCTAGGCTGGGCTCGGGGCTCGGCTCTGGGTTCGGCTCTGGACTCGGCTCGCCTCGGCTCTTGGCTGGGCTTGGGGATTGTCTCGGGGCTCGTCTCGAGGCTCGGCTCTGGGCTTTGTGCTCGGCTGGGCTCGGGGCTCGGCTCGAGGCTCGGCTCTGGGCTCGGCTCTAGGCTGGGCTCTAGCCTCGGCTCGGCTCTAGGCTGGGCTCGGGGCTCGGATCTGGGTTCGGCTCTGGACTCGGCTCGCCTCGGCTCTAGGCTGGGCTTGGGGATTGTCTCGGGGCTCGTCTCGAAGCTCGGCTCTGCGCTCGGGGATCGGCTGGGCTCGGGGCTCGGCTCGAGGCTCGGCTCTCGGCTCGGCTCTGGACTCGGCTCTAGGCTGGGCTCGAGGCTCGGCTCTGGGCTTGTCTGCAATCGGCTTTGGGTTGGGCTCAGGAATCGGCTCTGCTCTTGGCTAGGCTCGAGGCTCAGATCGCGCCTGAATCTGGGCTCGGCTCTGGACTCGGCTCGGCTCTAGGCTGGGCTCGGAGCTCGGATCTGGGTTCGGCTCTGGACTCGGCTCGCCTCGGCTCTAGGCTGGGCTTGGGGATTGTCTCGGGGATCGTCTTGAGGCTCGGCTCTGGGCTCTGTGCTCGGCTGGGCTCGGGGCTCGGCTCGAGGCTCGTCTCAATACTCGGCTCTGGGATCGCCACTAGACTGGGCTCTGGCTCGGCTCGCCTCTAGGCTGGGCTCGGGGCTCGGATCTGGGTTCGGCTCTGGACTCGGCTCGCCTCGGCTCTAGGCTGGGCTTGGGGATTGTCTCGGGGCTCGTCTCGAGGCTCGGCTCTGGGCTCTGTGCTCGGCTCGGCTCGGGGCTCGGCTCGAGGCTCGGCTCTGGGCTCGGCTCTGGACTCGGCTCGGCTCTAGGCTGGGCTCGGGGCTCGGATCTGGGTTCGGCTCTGGACTGGGCTCGCCTCGGCTCTAGGCTGGGCTTGGGGATTGTCTCGGGGCTCGTCTCGAGGCTCGGCTCTGGGCTCTGTGCTCGGCTGGGCTCGGGTCTCGGCTCGAGGCTCGGCTCTGGGCTCGGCTCTGGACTCAGCTCGAGGCTGGGCTCGAGGCTCGGCTCTTGGCTTGTCTTCTCTCCGCTTTGGGCTGAGCTCAGGGATCGGCTCTACTCTTAGGTCGGCTCGAGGCTCAGATCGCGCCCGACTCTCGGCTCGGCTCTGGGCTCTGTGCTCGGCTGGGCTCGGGGCTCGGCTCGAGGCTCGGTTCTGGGCTCGGCTCTAGGCTGGGCTCTGGCCTCGGCTCGGCTCTAGTCTGGGCTCGGGGCTCGGATCTGGGTTCGGCTCTGGACTCGGCTCGCCTCGACTCTAGGCTGGGCTTGGGGATTGTCTCGGGGCTCGTCTCGAGGCTCGGCTCTGGGCTCTGTGCTCGGCTGGGCTCGGGGCTCGGCTCGAGGCTCGGCTCTGGGCTCGGCTCTGGACTCGGCTCTAGGCTGGGCTCGAGGCTCAGCTCAGGGATTGGCTGCTCTCGGCTTTGAGCTGGGCTCAGGGATCTGCTCTGCTCTTGGCTCGGCTCGAGGCTCCGATCGCGCCCGACTCTGGGCTCTGCTCTGGACTCGGCTCGGCTCTAGGCTGGGCTCGGGACTCGGATCTGGGTTCGGCTCTGGACTCGGCTCGCCTCGGCTCTAGGCTGGGCTTGGGGATTGTCTCGGGGCTCGTCTCGAGGCTCGGCTCTGGGCTCTGTGCTCGGCTGGGCTCGGGGCTCGGCTCGAGGCTCGGCTCTGGGCTCGGCTCTGGACTCGGCTCGGCTCTAGGCTGGGCTCGGGGCTCGGATCTGGGTTCGGCTCTGGACTCGGCTCGCCTCGGCTCTAGGCTGGGCTTGGGGATTGTCTCGGGGCTCGTCTCGAGGCTCGGCTCTGTGCTCGGGGCTCGGCTGGGCTCGGGGCTCGGCTCGAGGCTCGGCTCTGGGCTCGGCTCTGGACTCGGCTCGGCTCTAGGCTGGGCTCGGGGTTCGGATCTGGGTTCGGTTCTGGACTCGGCTCGCCTCGGCTCTAGGCTGGGCTTGGGGATTGTCTCGGGGCTCGTCTCGAGGCTCGGCTCTGGGCTCTGTGCTCGGCTGGGCTCGGGGCTCGGCTCGAGGCTCGGCTCTGGGCTCGGCTCTACGCTGGGCTCTCAGCTCTGTGCTCGGCTGGGCTCGGGGCTCGGCTCGAGGCTCGGCTCAATACTCGGCTCTGGGCTCGCCTCTAGGCTGGGCTCTGGTCTCGGATCTGTGTTCGGCTCTGGACTCGGCTCGACTCGTCTCTACGCTGGGCTCGGGTCTCGTATCTGGGTTCGGCTCTGGACTCGGCTCGCCTCGGCTCTAGGCTGGGCTTGGGGATTGTCTCGGGGCTCGTCTCGAGGCTCGGCTCTGGGCTCTGTGATCGGCTGGGCTCGGGGCTCGGCTCGAGGCTCGTCTCTGGGCTCGTCTCTAGGCTGGGCTCTCAGCTCTGTGCTCGGCTGGGCTCGGGGCTCGACTCGAGGTTCGGCTCAATACTCGGCTCTGGGCTCGCCTCTAGGCTGTGCTCTGTGCTCGGATCTGTGTTCGGCTCTGGACTCGGCTCGACTCGGCTCTAGGCTGGGCTCGGGGCTCGTATCTGGGTTCGGCTCTGTACTCGGCTCGCCTCGGCTCTAGGCAGGGCTCGAGGCTCAGCTCAGGGATTGGCTGCTCTCGGCTTTGAGCTGGGCTCAGGGATCTGCTCTGCTCTTGGCTCGGCTCGAGGCTCCGATCGCGCCCGACTCTGGGCTCTGCTCTGGACTCGGCTCGGCTCTAGGCTGGGCTCGGGGCACGGATCTGGGTTCGGCTCTGGACTCGGCTCGACTCGGCTCTAGGCTGGGCTTGGGGATTGTCTCGGGACTCGTCTCGAGGCTCGGCTCTGGGCTCTGTGCTCGGCTGGGCTCGGGGCTCGGCTCGAGTCTCGGCTCAATACTCGGCTCTGGGCTGGCCTCTAGACTGGGCTCTGGCTCGGCTCGGCTCTGGGCTGGGCTGGGGGCTCGGATCTGGGTTCGGCTCTGGACTCGGCTCGCCTCGGCTCTAGGCTGGGCTTGGGGATTGTCTCGGGGCTCATCTTGAGCATCGGCTATGGGCTCTGTGCTCGGCTGGGCTCGGGGCTCGGCTCGAGGCTCGGCTCTGTGCTCGGCTCTGGACTCGGCTCTAGGCTGGGCTCGGGGCTCGGATCTGGGTTCGGCTCTGGACTCGGCTTGCCTCGGCTCTAGGCTGGGCTTGGGGATTGTCTCGGGGCTCGTCTCGAGGCTCGGCTCTGGGCTCGGCTCTAGGCTGTGCTCTGGGCTCGGCTCGGCTCGAGGCTGGGCTCGGGGCTCGGATCTGGGTTCGGCTCTGGACTCGGCTCGCCTCGGCTCTAGGCTGGGCTCGAGGCTCAGCTCAGGGATTGGCTGCTCTCGGCTTTGAGCTGGGCTCAGGGATCTGCTCTGCTCTTGGCTCGGCTCGAGGCTCCGATCGCGCCCGACTCTGGGCTCTGCTCTGGACTCGGCTCGGCTCTAGGCTGGGCTCGGGGCACGGATCTGGGTTCGGCTCTGGACTCGGCTCGACTCGGCTCTAGGCTGGGCTTGGGGATTGTCTCGGGACTCGTCTCGAGGCTCGGCTCTGGGCTCTGTGCTCGGCTGGGCTCGGGGCTCGGCTCGAGTCTCGGCTCAATACTCGGCTCTGGGCTGGCCTCTAGACTGGGCTCTGGCTCGGCTCGGCTCTGGGCTGGGCTGGGGGCTCGGATCTGGGTTCGGCTCTGGACTCGGCTCGCCTCGGCTCTAGGCTGGGCTTGGGGATTGTCTCGGGGCTCGTCTCGAGGCTCGGCTCTGTGCTCTGTGTTCGGCTGGGCTCGGGGCTCGGCTCGAGGTTCGGCTCTGGGCTCGGCTCTAGGCTGGGCTCTAGCCTCGGCTCGGCTCTAGGCTGGGCTCGGGGCTCGGATCTGGGTTCGGCTCTGGACTCGGCTCGCCTCGGCTCTAGGCTGGGCTTGGGGATTGTCTCGGGGCTCGTCTTGAGCATCGGCTATGGGCTCTGTGCTCGGCTGGGCTCGGGGCTCGGCTCGAGGCTCGGCTCTGTGCTCGGCTCTGGACTCGGCTCTAGGCTGGGCTCGAGGCTCGGCTCTGGGCTTGTCTGCAATCGGCTTTGGGTTGGGCTCAGGTATCGGCTCTGCTCGTGGCTGGGCTCGAGGCTCAGATCGCGCCTGAAAATGGGCTCGGCTCTGGACTCGGCTCGGCTCTAGGCTGGGATCAGGGATCAGATCTGGGTTCGGCTCTGGACTCGGCTCGCCTCGGCTCTAGGCTGGGCTTGGGGATTGTCTCGGGGCTCGTCTCGAGGCTCGGCTCTGTGCTCTGTGTTCGGCTGGGCTCGGGGCTCGGCTCGAGGTTCGGCTCTGGGCTCGGCTCTAGGCTGGGCTCTAGACTGGGCTCTGGCTCGGCTCGCCTCTAGGCTGGGCTCGGGGCTCGGATCTGGGTTCGGCTTTGGACACGGCTCGCCTCGGCTCTAGGCTGTGCTTGGGGATTGTCTTGGGACTCGTCTCGAGGCTCGGCTCTGTGCTCTGTGGTCGGCTAGGCTCGGGGCTCGGCTCGAGGTTCGGCTCTGGGCTCGGCTCTAGGCTGGGCTCTAGCCTCGGCTCGGCTCTAGGCTGGGCTTGGGGATTGTCTCGGGGCTCGTCTTGAGCATCGGCTATGGGCTCTGTGCTCGGCTGGGCTCGGGGCTCGGCTCGAGGCTCGGCTCTGGGCTCGGCTCTGGACTCGGCTCTAGGCTGGGCTCGAGGCTCGGCTCTGGGCTTGTCTGCAATCGGCTTTGGGTTGGGCTCAGGTATCGGCTCTGCTCTTGGCTCGGCTCGAGGCTCAGATCGCGCCTGAATCTGGGCTCGGCTCTGGACTCGGCTCGGCTCTAGGCTGCGCTCGGATCTTGGATCTGGGTTCGGCTCTGGACTCGGCTCGCCTCGGCTCTAGGCTGGGCTTGGGAATTGTCTCGGGGCTCGTCTCGAGGCTCGGCTCTGGGCTTTGTGCTCGGCTGGGCTCGGGGCTCGGCTCGAGGCTCGGCTCTGGCTCGGCTCTAGGCTGGGCTCTAGCCTCGGCTCGGCTCTAGGCTGGGCTCGTGGCTCGGATCTGGTTTCGGCTCTGGATTCGGCTCGCCTCGGATCTAGGCTGGGCTTGGGGATTGTCTCGGGGCTCGTCTCGAGACTCGGCTCTGGGCTCTGTGCTCGGCTGGGCTCGGGGCTCGGCTCGAGGCTCGGCGCTGGGCTCGGCTCTGGACTCGGCTCGGCTTTGGGCTGGGCTCGGGGCTCGGATCTGGGTTCAGCTCTGGACTCGGCTCGCCTCGGCTCTAGGCTGGGCTTGGGGATTGTCTCGGGGCTCGTCTCGAGGCTCGGCTCTGGGCTCTGTGTTCGGCTGGGCTTGGGGTTCGATTCGAGGTTCGGCTCTGGCCTCGGCTCTAGGCTGGGCTCTAGCCTCGGCTCGGCTCTAGGCTGGGCTCGGGGCTCGGATCTGGGTTCGGCTCTGGACTCGGCTTGCCTCGGCTCTAGGCTGGGCTTGGGGATTGTCTCGGGGCTCGTCTCGAGGCTCGGCTCTGGGCTCGGCTCTAGGCTGTGCTCTGGGCTCGGCTCGGCTCGAGGCTGGGCTCGGGGCTCGGATCTGGGTTCGGCTCTGGACTCGGCTCGCCTCGGCTCTAGGCTGGGCTTGGGGATTGTCTCGGGGCTCGTCTCGAGGCTCGGCTCTGGGCTCTGTGCTCGGCTGGGCTCGGGGCTCGGCTCGAGGCTCGGCTCTGGTTTCGGCTCTGGACTCGGCTCGCCTCGGCTCTAGGCTGGACTTGGGGTTTGTCTCGGGGCTCGTCTAGAGGCTCGGCTCTGGGCTCTGAGCTCGGCTGGGCTCTGGGCTCGGCTCGAGGTTCGGCTCTGGGCTCGGCTCTTGGTTGGGCTCTAGCCTCGGCTCGGCTCTAGGCTGGGCTCGGGGTTCGGATCTGGGTTCGGCTCTGGACTCGGCTCGCCTCGGCTCTAGGCTGGGCTTGGGGATTGTCTCGGGGCTCGTCTCGAGGCTCGGCTCTGGGCTCTGTGATCGGCTGGGCTCGGGGCTCGGGGCTCGGCTCGAGGCTCGGCTCAATACTCGGCTCTGGGCTCGGCTCGGCTTTGGGCTTGGCTAGGGCTCGGATCTTGGTTCGGCTCTGAACTCGGCTCGCCTCGGCTCTTGGCTGGGCTTGGGGATTGTCTCGGGGCTCGTCTCGAGGCTCGGCTCTGTGCTCTGTGTTCGGCTGGGCTCGGGGCTCGGCTCGAGGTTCGGCTCTGTGCTCGGCTCTAGGCTGGGCTCTAGCCTCGGCTCGGCTCTAGGCTGGGCTCGGGGCTCGGCTCTGGGTTCGGCTCTGGACTCGGCTCGCCTCGGCTCTAGGCTGGGCTTGGGGATTGTCTCGGGGCTCGTCTCGAGGCTCGGCTCTGGGCTCTGTGCTCGGCTGGGCTCGGGGCTCGGCTCGAGGCTCGGCTCTGGGCTCGGCTCTGGACTCGGCTCTAGGCTGGGCTCGAGGCTCGGCTCTGGGCTTGTCTGCAATCGGCTTTGGGTTGGGCTCAGGTATCGGCTCTGCTCTTGGCTCGGCTCGAGGCTCAGATCGCGCCTGAACCTGGGCTCGGCTCTGGACACGGCTCGGCTCTAGGCTGGGCTCGGGGCTCGGATCTGGGTTCGGCTCTGGACTCGGCTCGCCTCGGCTCTAGGCTGGGCTTGGGGATTGCCTCGGGGCTCGTCTCGAGGCTCGGCTCTGGGCTCTGTGCTCGGCTCGGTTCGGGGCTCGGCTCGAGGCTCGGCTCTGGGCTCGGCTCTGGACTCGGCTCTAGGCTGGGCTCGAGGCTCAGCTCAGGGATTGGCTGCTCTCGGCTTTGAGCTGGGCTCAGGGATCTGCTCTGCTCTTGGCTCGGCTCGAGGCTCCGATCGCGCCCGACTCTGGGCTCTGCTCTGGACTCGGCTCGCCTCGGCTCTAGGCTGGGCTTGGGGATTGTCTCGGGGCTCATCTCGAGGCTCGGCTCTGGGCTCTGTGCTCGGCTGGGCTCGGGGCTCGTCTCGAGGCTCGGCTCTGGGCTCGGCTCTAGGCTGTGCTCTGGGCTCGGCTCAGCTCGAGGCTGGGCTCGGGGCTCGGATCTGGGTTCGGCTCTGGACTCGGCTCGCCTCAGCTCTAGGCTGGGCTTGGGGATTGTCTCGGGGCTCGTCTCGAGGCTCGGCTCTGGGCTCTGTGCTCGGCTGGGCTCGGGGCTCGGCTCGAGGCTCGGCTCTGGTTTCGGCTCTGGACTCGGCTCGCCTCGGCTCTAGGCTGGACTTGGGGTTTGTCTCGGGGATCGTCTAGAGGCTCGAATCTGGGCTCTGTGCTCGGCTGGGCTCTGGGCTCGGTTCGAGGTTCGGCTCTGGGCTCGGCTCTAGGTTGGGCTCTAGCCTCGGCTCGGCTCTAGGCTGGGCTCGGGGTTCGGATCTGGGTTCGGCTCTGGACTCGGCTCGCCTCGGCTCTAGGCTGGGCTTGGGGATTGTCTCGGGGCTCGTCTCGAGGCTCGGCTCTGGGCTCTGTGCTCGGCTGGGCTCGGGGCTCGGGGCTCGGCTCGAGGCTCGGCTCAATACTCGGCTCTGGGCTCGGCTCGGCTTTGGGTTTGGCTAGGGCTCGGATCTGGGTTCGGCTCTGGACTCGGCTCGCCTCGGCTCTTGGCTGGGCTTGGGGATTGTCTCGGGGCTCGTCTCGAGGCTCGGCTCTGTGCTCTGTGTTCGGCTGGGCTCGGGGCTCGGCTCGAGGTTCGGCTCTGTGCTCGGCTCTAGGCTGGGCTCTAGCCTCGGCTCGTCTCTAGGCTGGGCTCGGGGCTCGGCTCTGGGTTCGGCTCTGGACTCGGCTCGCCTCGGTTCTAGGCTGGGCTTGGGGATTGTCTCGGGGCTCGTCTTGAGCATCGGCTATGGACTCTGTGCTCGGCTGGGCTCGGGGCTCGGCTCGAGGCTCGGCTCTGTGCTCGGATCTGGACTCGGCTCTAGGCTGGGCTCGAGGCTCGGGTCTGGGCTTGTCTGCAATCGGCTTTGGGTTGGGCTCAGGTATCGGCTCTGCTCTTGGCTCGGCTCGAGGCTCAGATCGCGCCTGAACCTGGGCTCGGCTCTGGACTCGGCTCGGCTCTAGGCTGGGCTCAGGGCTCGGATCTGGATTCGGCTCTGGACTCGGCTCGCCTCGGCTCTAGGCTGGGCTTGGGGATTGTCTCGGGGCTCGTCTCGAGGCTCGGCTCTGGGCTCTGTGCTCGGCTGGGCTCGGTGCTCGGCTCGAGGCTTGGCTCTGGGCTCGGCTCTAGGCTGTGCTCTGGGTTCGGCTCGGCTCGAGGCTGGGCTCGGGGCTCGGATCTGGGTTCGGCTCTGGACTCGGCTCGCCTCGGCTCTAGGCTGGGCTTGGGGATTGTCTCGGGGCTCGGCTCGAGGCTCGGCTCTGGGCTCTGTGCTCGGCTGGGCTCGGGGCTCGGCTCGAGGCTCGGTTCTGGTTTCGGCTCTGGACTCGGCTCGCCTCGGCTCTAGGCTGGGCTTGGGGATTGTCTCGGGGCTCGGCTCGAGGCTCGGCTCTGGGCTCTGTGATCGGCTGGGCTCGGGGCTCGGGGCTCGGCTCGAGGCTCGGCTCAATACTCGGCTCTGGGCTCGGCTCGGCTTTGGGTTTGGCTAGGGCTCGGATCTGGGTTCGGCTCTGGACTCGGCTCGCCTCGGCTCTTGGCTGGGCTTGGGGATTGTCTCGGGGCTCGTCTCGAGGCTCGGCTCTGTGCTCTGTGTTCGGCTGGGCTCGGGGCTCGGCTCGAGGTTCGGCTCTGTGCTCGGCTCTAGGCTGGGCTCTAGCCTCGGCTCGGCTCTAGGCTGGGCTCGGGGCTCGGCTCTGGGTTCGGCTCTGGACTCGGCTCGCCTCGGTTCTAGGCTGGGCTTGGGGATTGTCTCGGGGCTCGTCTTGAGCATCGGCTATGGGCTCTGTGCTCGGCTGGGCTCGGGGCTCGGCTCGAGGCTCGGCTCTGTGCTCGGCTCTGGACTCGGCTCTAGGCTGGGCTCGAGGCTCGGGTCTGGGCTTGTCTGCAATCGGCTTTGGGTTGGGCTCAGGTATCGGCTCTGCTCTTGGCTCGGCTCGAGGCTCAGATCGCGCCTGAACCTGGGCTCGGCTCTGGACTCGGCTCGGCTCTAGGCTGGGCTCAGGACTCGGATCTGGATTCGGCTCTGGACTCGGCTCGCCTCGGCTCTAGGCTGGGCTTGGGGATTGTCTCGGGGCTCGTCTCGAGGCTCGGCTCTGGGCTCTGTGCTCGGCTGGGCTCGGGGCTCGGCTCGAGGCTTGGCTCTGGGCTCGGCTCTAGGCTGTGCTCTGGGTTCGGCTCGGCTCGAGGCTGGGCTCGGGGCTCGGATCTGGGTTCGGCTCTGGACTCGGCTCGCCTCGGCTCTAGGCTGGGCTTGGGGATTGTCTCGGGGCTCGGCTCGAGGCTCGGCTCTGGGCTCTGTGATCGGCTGGGCTCGGGGCTCGGGGCTCGGCTCGAGGCTCGGCTCAATACTCGGCTCTGGGCTCGGCTCGGCTTTGGCCTTGTATAAGGCTCGGATCTGGGTTCGGCTCTGGACTCGGCTCGCCTCGGCTCTTGGCTGGGCTTGGGGATTGTCTCGGGGCTCGTCTAGAGGCTCGGCTCTGCGCTCTGAGCTCGGCTGGGCTCTGGGCTCGGCTCGAGGTTCGGCTCTGGGCTCGGCTCTAGGTTGGGCTCTAGCCTCGGCTCGGCTCTAGGCTGGGCTCGAGGCTCGGCTCTGGGCTCGGCTCTGGACTCAGCTCGAGGCTGGGCTCGAGGCTCGGCTCTTGGCTTGTCTTCTCTCCGCTTTGGGCTGAGCTCAGGGATCGGCTCTACTCTTAGGTCGACTCGAGGCTCAGATCGCGCCCGACTCTCGGCTCGGCTCTGGGCTCTGTGCTCGGCTGGGCTCGGGGCTCGGCTCGAGGCTCGGCTCTGGGCTCGGCTCTAGGCTGGGCTCTGGCCTCGGCTCGGCTCTAGGCTGGGCTCGGGGCTCGGATCTGGGTTCGGCTCTGGACTCGGCTCGCCTCGACAATAGGCTGGGCTTGGGGATTGTCTCGGGGCTCGTCTCGAGGCTCGGCTCTGGGCTCTGTGCTCGGCTCGGTTCGGGGCTCGGCTCGAGGCTCGGCTCTGGGCTCGGCTCTGGACTCGGCTCTAGGCTGGGCTCGAGGCTCAGCTCAGGGATTGGCTGCTCTCGGCTTTGAGCTGGGCTCAGGGATCTGCTCTGCTCTGGACTCGGCTCGCCTCGGCTCTAGGCTGGGCTTGGGGATTGTCTCGGGGCTCATCTCGAGGCTCGGCTCTGGGCTCTGTGCTCGGCTGGGCTCGGGGCTCGTCTCGAGGCTCGGCTCTGGGCTCGGCTCTAGGCTGTGCTCTGGACTCGGCTCAGCTCGAGGCTGGGCTCGGGGCTCGGATCTGGGTTCGGCTCTGGACTCGGCTCGCCTCAGCTCTAGGCTGGGCTTGGGGATTGTCTCGGGGCTCGTCTCGAGGCTCGGCTCTGGGCTCTGTGCTCGGCTGGGCTCGGGGCTCGGCTCGAGGCTCGGCTCTGGTTTCGGCTCTGGACTCGGCTCGCCTCGGCTCTAGGCTGGGCTTGGGGATTGTCTCGGGGATCGTCTAGAGGCTCGACTCTGGGCTCTGTGCTCGGCTGGGCTCGGGGCTCGGGGCTCGGCTCGAGGCTCGGCTCAATACTCGGCTCTGGGCTCGGCTCGGCTTTGGGTTTGGCTAGGGCTCGGATCTGGGTTCGGCTCTGGACTCGGCTCGCCTCGGCTCTTGGCTGGGCTTGGGGATTGTCTCGGGGCTCGTCTCGAGGCTCGGCTCTGTGCTCTGTGTTCGGCTGGGCTCGGGGCTCGGCTCGAGGTTCGGCTCTGTGCTCGGCTCTAGGCTGGGCTCTAGCCTCGGCTCGGCTCTAGGCTGGGCTTGGGGATTGTCTCGGGGCTCGTCTTGAGCATCGGCTATGGGCTCTGTGCTCGGCTGGGCTCGGGGCTCGGCTCGAGGCTCGGCTCTGGGCTCAGCTCTGGACTCGGCTCTAGGCTGGGCTCGAGGCTCGGCTCTGGGCTTGTCTGCAATCGGCTTTGGGTTGGGCTCAGGTATCGGCTCTGCTCGTGGCTGGGCTCGAGGCTCAGATCGCGCCTGAAAATGGGCTCGGCTCTGGACTCGGCTCGGCTCTAGGCTGGGATCAGGGATCAGATCTGGGTTCGGCTCTGGACTCGGCTCGCCTCGGCTCTAGGCTGGGCTTGGGGATTGTCTCGGGGCTCGTCTCGAGGCTCGGCTCTGTGCTCTGTGTTCGGCTGGGCTCGGGGCTCGGCTCGAGGTTCGGCTCTGGGCTCGGCTCTAGGCTGGGCTCTAGACTGGGCTCTGGCTCGGCTCGCCTCTAGGCTGGGCTCGGGGCTCGGATCTGGGTTCGGCTTTGGACACGGCTCGCCTCGGCTCTAGGCTGTGCTTGGGGATTGTCTTGGGACTCGTCTCGAGGCTCGGCTCTGTGCTCTGTGTTCGGCTAGGCTCGGGGCTCGGCTCGAGGTTCGGCTCTGTGCTCGGCTCTAGGCTGGGCTCTAGCCTCGGCTCGGCTCTAGGCTGGGCTTGGGGATTGTCTCGGGGCTCGTCTTGAGCATCAGCTATGGGCTCTGTGCTCGGCTGGGCTCGGGGCTCGGCTCGAGGCTCGGCTCTGGGCTCGGCTCTGGACTCGGCTCTAGGCTGGGCTCGAGGCTCGGCTCTGGGCTTGTCTGCAATCGGCTTTGGGTTGGGCTCAGGTATCGGCTCTGCTCTTGGCTCGGCTCGAGGCTCAGATCGCGCCTGAACCTGGGCTCGGCTCTGGACTCGGCTCGGCTCTAGGCTGGGCTCAGGACTCGGATCTGGATTCGGCTCTGGACTCGGCTCGCCTCGGCTCTAGGCTGGGCTTGGGGATTGTCTCGGGGCTCGTCTCGAGGCTCGGCTCTGGGCTCTGTGCTCGGCTGGGCTCGGGGCTCGGCTCGAGGCTTGGCTCTGGGCTCGGCTCTAGGCTGTGCTCTGGGTTCGGCTCGGCTCGAGGCTGGGCTCGGGGCTCGGATCTGGGTTCGGCTCTGGACTCGGCTCGCCTCGGCTCTAGGCTGGGCTTGGGGATTGTCTCGGGGCTCGGCTCGAGGCTCGGCTCTGGGCTCTGTGCTCGGCTGGGCTCGGGGCTCGGCTCGAGGCTCGGCTCTGGTTTCGGCTCTGGACTCGGCTCGCCTCGGCTCTAGGCTGGGCTTGGGGATTGTCTCGGGGCTCGTCTCGAGGCTCGGCTCTGGGCTCTGTGATCGGCTGGGCTCGGGGCTCGGGGCTCGGCTCGAGGCTCGGCTCAATACTCGGCTCTGGGCTCGGCTCGGCTTTGGCCTTGTATAGGGCTCGGATCTGGGTTCATCTCTGGACTCGGCTCGCCTCGGCTCTTGGCTGGGCTTGGGGATTGTCTCGGGGCTCGTCTAGAGGCTCGGCTCTGCGCTCTGAGCTCGGCTGGGCTCTGGGCTCGGCTCGAGGTTCGGCTCTGGGCTCGGCTCTAGGTTGGGCTCTAGCCTCGGCTCGGCTCTAGGCTGGGCTCGAGGCTCGGCTCTGGGCTCGGCTCTGGACTCAGCTCGAGGCTGGGCTCGAGGCTCGGCTCTTGGCTTGTCTTCTCTCCGCTTTGGGCTGAGCTCAGGGATCGGCTCTACTCTTAGGTCGGCTCGAGGCTCAGATCGCGCCCGACTCTCGGCTCGGCTCTGGGCTCTGTGCTCGGCTGGGCTCGGGGCTCGGCTCGAGGCTCGGCTCTGGGCTCGGCTCTAGGCTGGGCTCTGGCCTCGGCTCGGCTCTAGGCTGGGCTCGGGGCTCGGATCTGGGTTCGGCTCTGGACTCGGCTCGCCTCGACAATAGGCTGGGCTTGGGGATTGTCTCGGGGCTCGTCTCGAGGCTCGGCTCTGGGCTCTGTGCTCGGCTCGGTTCGGGGCTCGGCTCGAGGCTCGGCTCTGGGCTCGGCTCTGGACTCGGCTCTAGGCTGGGCTCGAGGCTCAGCTCAGGGATTGGCTGCTCTCGGCTTTGAGCTGGGCTCAGGGATCTGCTCTGCTCTGGACTCGGCTCGCCTCGGCTCTAGGCTGGGCTTGGGGATTGTCTCGGGGCTCATCTCGAGGCTCGGCTCTGGGCTCTGTGCTCGGCTGGGCTCGGGGCTCGTCTCGAGGCTCGGCTCTGGGCTCGGCTCTAGGCTGTGCTCTGGGCTCGGCTCAGCTCGAGGCTGGGCTCGGGGCTCGGATCTGGGTTCGGCTCTGGACTCGGCTCGCCTCAGCTCTAGGCTGGGCTTGGGGATTGTCTCGGGGCTCGTCTCGAGGCTCGGCTCTGGGCTCTGTGCTCGGCTGGGCTCGGGGCTCGGCTCGAGGCTCGGCTCTGGTTTCGGCTCTGGACTCGGCTCGCCTCGGCTCTAGGCTGGGCTTGGGGATTGTCTCGGGGATCGTCTAGAGGCTCGACTCTGGGCTCTGTGCTCGGCTGGGCTCGGGGCTCGGGGCTCGGCTCGAGGCTCGGCTCAATACTCGGCTCTGGGCTCGGCTCGGCTTTGGGTTTGGCTAGGGCTCGGATCTGGGTTCGGCTCTGGACTCGGCTCGCCTCGGCTCTTGGCTGGGCTTGGGGATTGTCTCGGGGCTCGTCTCGAGGCTCGGCTCTGTGCTCTGTGTTCGGCTGGGCTCGGGGCTCGGCTCGAGGTTCGGCTCTGTGCTCGGCTCTAGGCTGGGCTCTAGCCTCGGCTCGGCTCTAGGCTGGGCTTGGGGATTGTCTCGGGGCTCGTCTTGAGCATCGGCTATGGGCTCTGTGCTCGGCTGGGCTCGGGGCTCGGCTCGAGGCTCGGCTCTGGGCTCAGCTCTGGACTCGGCTCTAGGCTGGGCTCGAGGCTCGGCTCTGGGCTTGTCTGCAATCGGCTTTGGGTTGGGCTCAGGTATCGGCTCTGCTCGTGGCTGGGCTCGAGGCTCAGATCGCGCCTGAAAATGGGCTCGGCTCTGGACTCGGCTCGGCTCTAGGCTGGGATCAGGGATCAGATCTGGGTTCGGCTCTGGACTCGGCTCGCCTCGGCTCTAGGCTGGGCTTGGGGATTGTCTCGGGGCTCGTCTCGAGGCTCGGCTCTGTGCTCTGTGTTCGGCTGGGCTCGGGGCTCGGCTCGAGGTTCGGCTCTGGGCTCGGCTCTAGGCTGGGCTCTAGACTGGGCTCTGGCTCGGCTCGCCTCCAGGCTGGGCTCTAGCCTCGGCTCGGCTCTATGCTCTGCTCGTTGCTCGGCTCTGGGCTCGGGTCTGGATTCGGCTCGCTTCGGATCTAGGCTGGGCTTGGGGATTTTCTCGGGGCTCGTCTCGAGACTCGGCTCTGGGCTCTGTGCTCGGCTGGGCTCGGGGCTCGGCTCGAGGCTCGGCGCTGGGCTCGGCTCTGGACTCGGCTCGGCTTTGGGCTGGGCTCGGGGCTCGGATCTGGGTTCAGCTCTGGACTCGGCTCGCCTCGGCTCTAGGCTGGGCTTGGGGATTGTCTCGGGGCTCGTCACGAGGCTCGGCTCTGGGCTCTGTGCTCGGCTGGGCTCGGGGCTCGGCTCGAGGACCGGCTCTGGGGTCGGCTCTAGGCTGGGCTCTAGCCTCGGCTCGGCTCTATGCTCTGCTCGTTGCTCGGCTCTGGGCTCGGGTCTGGACACGGATCTAGGCCGGGCTCGAGGCTCGGCTCTGGGCTTGTCTGCTCTCGGCTCTAGGCTGGGCTCGTGGCTCTGCTCTGGGCTCGTCTCTGGACTCGGTTCTGGGCTGGGCTCGAGGCTCGGCTCTGGACTCGGCTCGGCTCTAGGCTGGCCTCGGGGCTCGGATCTGGGTTCGGCTCTGGACTCGGCTCGCCTCGGCTCTAGGCTGGGCTTGGGGATTGTCTCGGGGCTCGTCTCGAGGCTCGGCTCTGGGCTCTGTGTTCGGCTGGGCTCAGGGCTCGGCTCGAGGCTCGGCTCTGGGCTCGGCTCTAGGCTGGGCTCTAGACTGGGCTCTGGCTCGGCTCGCCTCTAGGCTGGGCTCGGGGCTCGGATCTGGGTTCGGCTCTGGACTCGGCTCGCCTCGGATCTAGGCTGGGCTTGGGGATTGTCTCGGGGCTCGTCTCGAGGCTCGGCTCTGGGCTCTGTGATCGGCTGGGCTCGGGGCTCGGGGCTCGGCTCGAGGCTCGGCTCAATACTCGGCTCTGGGCTCGGCTCGGCTTTGGCCTTGTATAGGGCTCGGATCTGGGTTCATCTCTGGACTCGGCTCGCCTCGGCTCTTGGCTGGGCTTGGGGATTGTCTCGGGGCTCGTCTAGAGGCTCGGCTCTGCGCTCTGAGCTCGGCTGGGCTCTGGGCTCGGCTCGAGGTTCGGCTCTGGGCTCGGCTCTAGGTTGGGCTCTAGCCTCGGCTCGGCTCTAGGCTGGGCTCGAGGCTCGGCTCTGGGCTCGGCTCTGGACTCAGCTCGAGGCTGGGCTCGAGGCTCGGCTCTTGGCTTGTCTTCTCTCCGCTTTGGGCTGAGCTCAGGGATCGGCTCTACTCTTAGGTCGGCTCGAGGCTCAGATCGCGCCCGACTCTCGGCTCGGCTCTGGGCTCTGTGCTCGGCTGGGCTCGGGGCTCGGCTCGAGGCTCGGCTCTGGGCTCGGCTCTAGGCTGGGCTCTGGCCTCGGCTCGGCTCTAGGCTGGGCTCGGGGCTCGGATCTGGGTTCGGCTCTGGACTCGGCTCGCCTCGACAATAGGCTGGGCTTGGGGATTGTCTCGGGGCTCGTCTCGAGGCTCGGCTCTGGGCTCTGTGCTCGGCTCGGTTCGGGGCTCGGCTCGAGGCTCGGCTCTGGGCTCGGCTCTGGACTCGGCTCTAGGCTGGGCTCGAGGCTCAGCTCAGGGATTGGCTGCTCTCGGCTTTGAGCTGGGCTCAGGGATCTGCTCTGCTCTGGACTCGGCTCGCCTCGGCTCTAGGCTGGGCTTGGGGATTGTCTCGGGGCTCATCTCGAGGCTCGGCTCTGGGCTCTGTGCTCGGCTGGGCTCGGGGCTCGTCTCGAGGCTCGGCTCTGGGCTCGGCTCTAGGCTGTGCTCTGGGCTCGGCTCAGCTCGAGGCTGGGCTCGGGGCTCGGATCTGGGTTCGGCTCTGGACTCGGCTCGCCTCAGCTCTAGGCTGGGCTTGGGGATTGTCTCGGGGCTCGTCTCGAGGCTCGGCTCTGGGCTCTGTGCTCGGCTGGGCTCGGGGCTCGGCTCGAGGCTCGGCTCTGGTTTCGGCTCTGGACTCGGCTCGCCTCGGCTCTAGGCTGGGCTTGGGGATTGTCTCGGGGATCGTCTAGAGGCTCGACTCTGGGCTCTGTGCTCGGCTGGGCTCGGGGCTCGGGGCTCGGCTCGAGGCTCGGCTCAATACTCGGCTCTGGGCTCGGCTCGGCTTTGGGTTTGGCTAGGGCTCGGATCTGGGTTCGGCTCTGGACTCGGCTCGCCTCGGCTCTTGGCTGGGCTTGGGGATTGTCTCGGGGCTCGTCTCGAGGCTCGGCTCTGTGCTCTGTGTTCGGCTGGGCTCGGGGCTCGGCTCGAGGTTCGGCTCTGTGCTCGGCTCTAGGCTGGGCTCTAGCCTCGGCTCGGCTCTAGGCTGGGCTTGGGGATTGTCTCGGGGCTCGTCTTGAGCATCGGCTATGGGCTCTGTGCTCGGCTGGGCTCGGGGCTCGGCTCGAGGCTCGGCTCTGGGCTCAGCTCTGGACTCGGCTCTAGGCTGGGCTCGAGGCTCGGCTCTGGGCTTGTCTGCAATCGGCTTTGGGTTGGGCTCAGGTATCGGCTCTGCTCGTGGCTGGGCTCGAGGCTCAGATCGCGCCTGAAAATGGGCTCGGCTCTGGACTCGGCTCGGCTCTAGGCTGGGATCAGGGATCAGATCTGGGTTCGGCTCTGGACTCGGCTCGCCTCGGCTCTAGGCTGGGCTTGGGGATTGTCTCGGGGCTCGTCTCGAGGCTCGGCTCTGTGCTCTGTGTTCGGCTGGGCTCGGGGCTCGGCTCGAGGTTCGGCTCTGGGCTCGGCTCTAGGCTGGGCTCTAGACTGGGCTCTGGCTCGGCTCGCCTCCAGGCTGGGCTCTAGCCTCGGCTCGGCTCTATGCTCTGCTCGTTGCTCGGCTCTGGGCTCGGGTCTGGATTCGGCTCGCTTCGGATCTAGGCTGGGCTTGGGGATTTTCTCGGGGCTCGTCTCGAGACTCGGCTCTGGGCTCTGTGCTCGGCTGGGCTCGGGGCTCGGCTCGAGGCTCGGCGCTGGGCTCGGCTCTGGACTCGGCTCGGCTTTGGGCTGGGCTCGGGGCTCGGATCTGGGTTCAGCTCTGGACTCGGCTCGCCTCGGCTCTAGGCTGGGCTTGGGGATTGTCTCGGGGCTCGTCACGAGGCTCGGCTCTGGGCTCTGTGCTCGGCTGGGCTCGGGGCTCGGCTCGAGGACCGGCTCTGGGGTCGGCTCTAGGCTGGGCTCTAGCCTCGGCTCGGCTCTATGCTCTGCTCGTTGCTCGGCTCTGGGCTCGGGTCTGGACACGGATCTAGGCCGGGCTCGAGGCTCGGCTCTGGGCTTGTCTGCTCTCGGCTCTAGGCTGGGCTCGTGGCTCTGCTCTGGGCTCGTCTCTGGACTCGGTTCTGGGCTGGGCTCGAGGCTCGGCTCTGGACTCGGCTCGGCTCTAGGCTGGCCTCGGGGCTCGGATCTGGGTTCGGCTCTGGACTCGGCTCGCCTCGGCTCTAGGCTGGGCTTGGGGATTGTCTCGGGGCTCGTCTCGAGGCTCGGCTCTGGGCTCTGTGTTCGGCTGGGCTCAGGGCTCGGCTCGAGGCTCGGCTCTGGGCTCGGCTCTAGGCTGGGCTCTAGACTGGGCTCTGGCTCGGCTCGCCTCTAGGCTGGGCTCGGGGCTCGGATCTGGGTTCGGCTCTGGACTCGGCTCGCCTCGGATCTAGGCTGGGCTTGGGGATTGTCTCGGGGCTCGTCTCGAGGCTCGGCTCTGTGCTCTGTGTTCGGCTGGGCTTGGGGTTCGATTCGAGGTTCGGCTCTGGCCTCGGCTCTAGGCTGGGCTCTAGCCTCGGCTCGGCTCTAGGCTGGGCTCGGGGCTCGGATCTGGGTTCGGCTCTGGACTCGGCTTGCCTCGGCTCTAGGCTGGGCTTGGGGATTGTCTCGGGGCTCGTCTCGAGGCTCGGCTCTGGGCTCGGCTCTAGGCTGTGCTCTGGGCTCGGCTCGGCTCGAGGCTGGGCTCGGGGCTCGGATCTGGGTTCGGCTCTGGACTCGGCTCGCCTCGGCTCTAGGCTGGGCTTGGGGATTGTCTCGGGGCTCGTCTCGAGGCTCGGCTCTGGGCTCTGTGCTCGGCTGGGCTCGGGGCTCGGCTCGAGGCTCGGCTCTGGTTTCGGCTCTGGACTCGGCTCGCCTCGGCTCTAGGCTGGACTTGGGGTTTGTCTCGGGGCTCGTCTAGAGGCTCGGCTCTGGGCTCTGAGCTCGGCTGGGCTCTGGCCTCGGCTCGAGGTTCGGCTCTGGGCTCGGCTCTTGGTTGGGCTCTAGCCTCGGCTCGGCTCTAGGCTGGGCTCGGGGTTCGGATCTGGGTTCGGCTCTGGACTCGGCTCGCCTCGGCTCTAGGCTGGGCTTGGGGATTGTCTCGGGGCTCGTCTCGAGGCTCGGCTCTGGGCTCTGTGATCGGCTGGGCTCGGGGCTCGGGGCTCGGCTCGAGGCTCGGCTCAATACTCGGCTCTGGGCTCGGCTCGGCTTTGGGCTTGGCTAGGGCTCGGATCTTGGTTCGGCTCTGGACTCGGCTCGCCTCGGCTCTTGGCTGGGCTTGGGGATTGTCTCGGGGCTCGTCTCGAGGCTCGGCTCTGTGCTCTGTGTTCGGCTGGGCTCGGGGCTCGGCTCGAGGTTCGGCTCTGTGCTCGGCTCTAGGCTGGGCTCTAGCCTCGGCTCGGCTCTAGGCTGGGCTCGGGGCTCGGCTCTGGGTTCGGTTCTGGACTCGGCTCGCCTCGGCTCTAGGCTGGGCTTGGGGATTGTCTCGGGGCTCGTCTCGAGGCTCGGCTCTGGGCTCTGTGCTCGGCTGGGCTCGGGGCTCGGCTCGAGGCTCGGCTCTGGGCTCGGCTCTGGACTCGGCTCTAGGCTGGGCTCGAGGCTCGGCTCTGGGCTTGTCTGCAATCGGCTTTGGGTTAGACTCAGGTATCGGCTCTGCTCTTGGCTCGGCTCGAGGCTCAGATCGCGCCTGAACCTGGGCTCGGCTCTGGACTCGGCTCGGCTCTAGGCTGGGCTCGGGGCTCGGATCTGGGTTCGGCTCTGGACTCGGCTCGCCTCGGCTCTAGGCTGGGCTTGGGGATTGTCTCGGGGCTCGTCTCGAGGCTCGGCTCTGGGCTCTGTGCTCGGCTGGGCTCGGGGCTCGGCTCGAGGCTCGGCTCTGGGCTCGGCTCTGGACTCAGCTCGAGGCTGGGCTCGAGGCTCGGCTCTTGGCTTGTCTTCTCTCCGCTTTGGGCTGAGCTCAGGGATCGGCTCTACTCTTAGGTCGGCTCGAGGCTCAGATCGCGCCCGACTCTCGGCTCGGCTCTGGGCTCTGTGCTCGGCTGGGCTCGGGGCTCGGCTCGAGGCTCGGCTCTGGGCTCGGCTCTAGGCTGGGCTCTGGCCTCGGCTCGGCTCTAGGCTGGGCTCGGGGCTCGGATCTGGGTTCGGCTCTGGACTCGGCTCGCCTCGACAATAGGCTGGGCTTGGGGATTGTCTCGGGGCTCGTCTCGAGGCTCGGCTCTGGGCTCTGTGCTCGGCTCGGTTCGGGGCTCGGCTCGAGGCTCGGCTCTGGGCTCGGCTCTGGACTCCGCTCTAGGCTGGGCTCGAGGCTCAGCTCAGGGATTGGCTGCTCTCGGCTTTGAGCTGGGCTCAGGGATCTGCTCTGCTCTTGGCTCGGCTCGAGGCTCCGATCGCGCCCGACTCTGGGCTCTGCTCTGGACTCGGCTCGCCTCGGCTCTAGGCTGGGCTTGGGGATTGTCTCGGGGCTCATCTCGAGGCTCGGCTCTGGGCTCTGTGCTCGGCTGGGCTCGGGGCTCGTCTCGAGGCTCGGCTCTGGGCTCGGCTCTAGGCTGTGCTCTGGGCTCGGCTCAGCTCAAGGCTGGGCTCGGGGCTCGGATCTGGGTTCGGCTCTGGACTCGGCTCGCCTCAGCTCTAGGCTGGGCTTGGGGATTGTCTCGGGGCTCGTCTCGAGGCTCGGCTCTGGGCTCTGTGCTCGGCTGGGCTCGGGGCTCGGCTCGAGGCTCGGCTCTGGTTTCGGCTCTGGACTCGGCTCGCCTCGGCTCTAGGCTGGGCTTGGGGATTGTCTCGGGGATCGTCTAGAGGCTCGACTCTGGGCTCTGTGCTCGGCTGGGCTCTGGGCTCGGTTCGAGGTTCGGCTCTGGGCTCGGCTCTAGGTTGGGCTCTAGCCTCGGCTCGGCTCTAGGCTGGGCTCGGGGTTCGGATCTGGGTTCGGCTCTGGACTCGGCTCGCCTCGGCTCTAGGCTGGGCTTGGGGATTGTCTCGGGGCTCGTCTCGAGGCTCGGCTCTGGGCTCTGTGCTCGGCTGGGCTCGGGGCTCGGGGCTCGGCTCGAGGCTCGGCTCAATACTCGGCTCTGGGCTCGGCTCGGCTTTGGGTTTGGCTAGGGCTCGGATCTGGGTTCGGCTCTGGACTCGGCTCGCCTCGGCTCTTGGCTGGGCTTGGGGATTGTCTCGGGGCTCGTCTCGAGGCTCGGCTCTGTGCTCTGTGTTCGGCTGGGCTCGGGGCTCGGCTCGAGGTTCGGCTCTGTGCTCGGCTCTAGGCTGGGCTCTAGCCTCGGCTCGGCTCTAGGCTGGGCTCGGGGCTCGGCTCTGGGTTCGGCTCTGGACTCGGCTCGCCTCGGTTCTAGGCTGGGCTTGGGGATTGTCTCGGGGCTCGTCTTGAGCATCGGCTATGGGCTCTGTGCTCGGCTGGGCTCGGGGCTCGGCTCGAGGCTCGGCTCTGTGCTCGGCTCTGGACTCGGCTCTAGGCTGCGCTCGGGGCTCGGATCTGGGTTCGGCTCTGGACTCGGCTCGCCTCGGCTCTAGGCTGGGCTTGGGAATTGTCTCGGGGCTCGTCTCGAGGCTCGGCTCTGGGCTTTGTGCTCGGCTGGGCTCGGGGCTCGGCTCGAGGCTCGGCTCTGGCTCGGCTCTAGGCTGGACTCTAGCCTCGGCTCGGCTCTAGGCTGGGCTCGTGGCTCGGATCTGGTTTCGGCTCTGGATTCGGCTCGCCTCGGATCTAGGCTGGGCTTGGGGATTGTCTCGGGGCTCGTCTCGAGACTCGGCTCTGGGCTCTGTGCTCGGCTGGGCTCGGGGCTCGGCTCGAGGCTCGGCGCTGGGCTCGGCTCTGGACTCGGCTCGGCTTTGGGCTGGGCTCGGGGCTCGGATCTGGGTTCAGCTCTGGACTCGGCTCGCCTCGGCTCTAGGCTGGGCTTGGGGATTGTCTCGGGGCTCGTCTCGAGGCTCGGCTCTGGGCTCTGTGCTCGGCTGGGCTCGGGGCTCGGCTCGAGGCTCGGCTCTGGGGTCGGCTCTAGGCTGGGCTCTAGCCTCGGCTCGGCTCTATGCTCTGCTCGTTGCTCGGCTCTGGGCTCGGGTCTGGACACGGATCTAGGCCGGGCTCGAGGCTCGTCTCTGGGCTTGTCTGCTCTCGGCTCTAGGCTGGGCTCGTGGCTCTGCTCTGGGCTCGTCTCTGGACTCGGTTCTGGGCTGGGCTCGAGGCTCGGCTCTGGACTCGGCTCGGCTCTAGGCTGGCCTCGGGGCTCGGATCTGGGTTCGGCTCTGGACTCGGCTCGCCTCGGCTCTAGGCTGGGCTTGGGGATTGTCTCGGGGCTCGTCTCGAGGCTCGGCTCTGGGCTCTGTGTTCGGCTGGTCTCGGGGCTCGGCTCGAGGCTCGGCTCTGGACTCGGCTCTAGGCTGGGCTCGAGGCTCAGCTCAGGGATTGGCTGCTCTCGGCTTTGAGCTGGGCTCAGGGATCTGCTCTGCTCTTGGCTCGGCTCGAGGCTCCGATCGCGCCCGACTCTGGGCTCTGCTCTGGACTCGGCTCGGCTCTAGGCTGGGCTCGGGGCACGGATCTGGGTTCGGCTCTGGACTCGGCTCGACTCGGCTCTAGGCTGGGCTTGGGGATTGTCTCGGGACTCGTCTCGAGGCTCGGCTCTGGGCTCTGTGCTCGGCTGGGCTCGGGGCTCGGCTCGAGTCTCGGCTCAATACTCGGCTCTGGGCTCGCCTCTAGACTGGGCTCTGGCTCGGCTCGGCTCTGGGCTGGGCTGGGGGCTCGGATCTGGGTTCGGCTCTGGACTCGGCTCGCCTCGGCTCTAGGCTGGGCTTGGGGATTGTCTCGGGGCTCGTCTCGAGGCTCGGCTCTGTGCTCTGTGTTCGGCTGGGCTCGGGGCTCGGCTCGAGGTTCGGCTCTGGGCTCGGCTCTAGGCTGGGCTCTAGCCTCGGCTCGGCTCTAGGCTGGGCTCGGGGCTCGGATCTGGGTTCGGCTCTGGACTCGGCTCGCCTCGGCTCTAGGCTGGGCTTGGGGATTGTCTCGGGGCTCGTCTTGAGCATCGGCTATGGGCTCTGTGCTCGGCTGGGCTCGGGGCTCGGCTCGAGGCTCGGCTCTGTGCTCGGCTCTGGACTCGGCTCTAGGCTGGGCTCGAGGCTCGGCTCTGGGCTTGTCTGCAATCGGCTTTGGGTTGGGCTCAGGTATCGGCTCTGCTCGTGGCTGGGCTCGAGGCTCAGATCGCGCCTGAACATGGGCTCGGCTCTGGACTCGGCTCGGCTCTAGTCTGGGCTCAGGGATCAGATCTGGGTTCGGCTCTGGACTCGGCTCGCCTCGGCTCTAGGCTGGGCTTGGGGATTGTCTCGGGGCTCGTCTCGAGGCTCGGCTCTGTGCTCTGTGTTCGGCTGGGCTCGGGGCTCGGCTCGAGGTTCGGCTCTGGGCTCGGCTCTAGGCTGGGCTCTAGACTGGGCTCTGGCTCGGCTCGCCTCTAGGCTGGGTTCGGGGCTCGGATCTGGGTTCGGCTTTGGACACGGCTCGCCTCGGCTCTAGGCTGTGCTTGCGGATTGTCTTGTGACACGTCTCGAGGCTCGGCTCTGTGCTCTGTGTTCGGCTAGGCTCGGGGCTCGGCTCGAGGTTCGTCTCTGGGCTCGGCTCTAGGCTGGGCTCTAGCCTCGGCTCGGCTCTAGGCTGGGCTTGGGGATTGTCTCGGGGCTCGTCTTGAGCATCGGCTCTGGGCTCTGTGCTCAGCTGGGCTCGGGGCTCGGCTCGAGGCTCGGCTCTGGTCTCGGCTCTGGGCTCGGCTCGGCTTTGGGTTTGGCTAGGGCTCGGATCTGGGTTCGGCTCTGGACTCGGCTCGCCTCGGCTCTTGGCTGGGCTTGGGGATTGTCTCGGGGCTCGTCTCGAGGCTCGGCTCTGTGCTCTGTGTTCGGCTGGGCTCGGGGCTCGGCTCGAGGTTCGGCTCTGTGCTCGGCTCTAGGCTGGGCTCTAGCCTCGGCTCGGCTCTAGGCTGGGCTCGGGGCTCGGCTCTGGGTTCGGCTCTGGACTCGGCTCGCCTCGGTTCTAGGCTGGGCTTGGGGATTGTCTCGGGGCTCGTCTTGAGCATCGGCTATGGGCTCTGTGCTCGGCTGGGCTCGGGGCTCGGCTCGAGGCTCGGCTCTGTGCTCGGCTCTGGACTCGGCTCTAGGCTGCGCTCGGGGCTCGGATCTGGGTTCGGCTCTGGACTCGGCTCGCCTCGGCTCTAGGCTGGGCTTGGGAATTGTCTCGGGGCTCGTCTCGAGGCTCGGCTCTGGGCTTTGTGCTCGGCTGGGCTCGGGGCTCGGCTCGAGGCTCGGCTCTGGCTCGGCTCTAGGCTGGGCTCTAGCCTCGGCTCGTCTCTAGGCTGGGCTCGTGGCTCGGATCTGGTTTCGGCTCTGGATTCGGCTCGCCTCGGATCTAGGCTGGGCTTGGGGATTGTCTCGGGGCTCGTCTCGAGACTCGGCTCTGGGCTCTGTGCTCGGCTGGGCTCGGGGCTCGGCTCGAGGCTCGGCGCTGGGCTCGGCTCTGGACTCGGCTCGGCTTTGGGCTGGGCTCGGGGCTCGGATCTGGGTTCAGCTCTGGACTCGGCTCGCCTCGGCTCTAGGCTGGGCTTGGGGATTGTCTCGGGGCTCGTCTCGAGGCTCGGCTCTGGGCTCTGTGCTCGGCTGGGCTCGGGGCTCGGCTCGAGGCTCGGCTCTGGGGTCGGCTCTAGGCTGGGCTCTAGCCTCGGCTCGGCTCTATGCTCTGCTCGTTGCTCGGCTCTGGGCTCGGGTCTGGACACGGATCTAGGCCGGGCTCGAGGCTCGTCTCTGGGCTTGTCTGCTCTCGGCTCTAGGCTGGGCTCGTGGCTCTGCTCTGGGCTCGTCTCTGGACTCGGTTCTGGGCTGGGCTCGAGGCTCGGCTCTGGACTCGGCTCGGCTCTAGGCTGGCCTCGGGGCTCGGATCTGGGTTCGGCTCTGGACTCGGCTCGCCTCGGCTCTAGGCTGGGCTTGGGGATTGCCTCGGGGCTCGTCTCGAGGCTCGGCTCTGGGCTCTGTGTTCGGCTGGTCTCGGGGCTCGGCTCGAGGCTCGGCTCTGGACTCGGCTCTAGGCTGGGCTCGAGGCTCAGCTCAGGGATTGGCTGCTCTCGGCTTTGAGCTGGGCTCAGGGATCTGCTCTGCTCTTGGCTCGGCTCGAGGCTCCGATCGCGCCCGACTCTGGGCTCTGCTCTGGACTCGGCTCGGCTCTAGGCTGGGCTCGGGGCACGGATCTGGGTTCGGCTCTGGACTCGGCTCGACTCGGCTCTAGGCTGGGCTTGGGGATTGTCTCGGGACTCGTCTCGAGGCTCGGCTCTGGGCTCTGTGCTCGGCTGGGCTCGGGGCTCGGCTCGAGTCTCGGCTCAATACTCGGCTCTGGGCTCGCCTCTAGACTGGGCTCTGGCTCGGCTCGGCTCTGGGCTGGGCTGGGGGCTCGGATCTGGGTTCGGCTCTGGACTCGGCTCGCCTCGGCTCTAGGCTGGGCTTGGGGATTGTCTCGGGGCTCGTCTCGAGGCTCGGCTCTGTGCTCTGTGTTCGGCTGGGCTCGGGGCTCGGCTCGAGGTTCGGCTCTGGGCTCGGCTCTAGGCTGGGCTCTAGACTGGGCTCTGGCTCGGCTCGCCTCTAGGCTGGGCTCGGGGCTCGGATCTGGGTTCGGCTTTGGACACGGCTCGCCTCGGCTCTAGGCTGTGCTTGGGGATTGTCTTGGGACTCGTCTCGAGGCTCGGCTCCGTGCTCTGTGTTCGGCTAGGCTCGGGGCTCGGCTCGAGGTTCGGCTCTGGGCTCGGCTCTAGGCTGGGCTCTAGCCTCGGCTCGGCTCTAGGCTGGGCTTGGGGATTGTCTCGGGGCTCCTCTTGAGCATCGGCTATGGGCTCTGTGCTCGGCTGCGCTCGGGGCTCGGCTCGGGGCTCGGCTCGAGGCTCGGCTCTGGGCTCGGCTCTGGACTCGGCTCTAGGCTGGGCTCGAGGCTCGGCTCTGGGCTTGTCTGCAATCGGCTTTGGGTTGGGCTCAGGTATCGGCTCTGCTCTTGGCTCGGCTCGAGGCTCAGATCGCGCCTGAATCTGGGCTCGGCTCTGGACTCGGCTCGGCTCTAGGCTGCGCTCGGGGCTCGGATCTGGGTTCGGCTCTGGACTCGGCTCGCCTCGGCTCTAGGCTGGGCTTGGGAATTGTCTCGGGGCTCGTCTCGAGGCTCGGCTCTGGGCTTTGTGCTCGGCTGGGCTCGGGGCTCGGCTCGAGGCTCGGCTCTGGCTCGGCTCTAGGCTGGGCTCTAGCCTCGGCTCGGCTCTAGGCTGGGCTCGTGGCTCGGATCTGGTTTCGGCTCTGGATTCGGCTCGCCTCGGATCTAGGCTGGGCTTGGGGATTGTCTCGGGGCTCGTCTCGAGACTCGGCTCTGGGCTCTGTGCTCGGCTGGGCTCGGGGCTCGGCTCGAGGCTCGGCGCTGGGCTCGGCTCTGGACTCGGCTCGGCTTTGGGCTGGGCTCGGGGCTCGGATCTGGGTTCAGCTCTGGACTCGGCTCGCCTCGGCTCTAGGCTGGGCTTGGGGATTGTCTCGGGGCTCGTCTCGAGGCTCGGCTCTGGGCTCTGTGCTCGGCTGGGCTCGGGGCTCGGCTCGAGTCTCGGCTCAATACTCGGCTCTGGGCTCGCCTCTAGACTGGGCTCTGGCTCGGCTCGGCTCTGGGCTGGGCTGGGGGCTCGGATCTGGGTTCGGCTCTGGACTCGGCTCGCCTCGGCTCTAGGCTGGGCTTGGGGATTGTCTCGGGGCTCGTCTCGAGGCTCGGCTCTGTGCTCTGTGTTCGGCTGGGCTCGGGGCTCGGCTCGAGGTTCGGCTCTGGGCTCGGCTCTAGGCTGGGCTCTAGACTGGGCTCTGGCTCGGCTCGCCTCTAGGCTGGGCTCGGGGCTCGGATCTGGGTTCGGCTTTGGACACGGCTCGCCTCGGCTCTAGGCTGTGCTTGGGGATTGTCTTGGGACTCGTCTCGAGGCTCGGCTCCGTGCTCTGTGTTCGGCTAGGCTCGGGGCTCGGCTCGAGGTTCGGCTCTGGGCTCGGCTCTAGGCTGGGCTCTAGCCTCGGCTCGGCTCTAGGCTGGGCTTGGGGATTGTCTCGGGGCTCCTCTTGAGCATCGGCTATGGGCTCTGTGCTCGGCTGCGCTCGGGGCTCGGCTCGAGGCTCGGCTCTGGGCTCGGCTCTGGACTCGGCTCTAGGCTGGGCTCGAGGCTCGGCTCTGGGCTTGTCTGCAATCGGCTTTGGGTTGGGCTCAGGTATCGGCTCTGCTCTTGGCTCGGCTCGAGGCTCAGATCGCGCCTGAATCTGGGCTCGGCTCTGGACTCGGCTCGGCTCTAGGCTGCGCTCGGGGCTCGGATCTGGGTTCGGCTCTGGACTCGGCTCGCCTCGGCTCTAGGCTGGGCTTGGGAATTGTCTCGGGGCTCGTCTCGAGGCTCGGCTCTGGGCTTTGTGCTCGGCTGGGCTCGGGGCTCGGCTCGAGGCTCGGCTCTGGCTCGGCTCTAGGCTGGGCTCTAGCCTCGGCTCGGCTCTAGGCTGGGCTCGTGGCTCGGATCTGGTTTCGGCTCTGGATTCGGCTCGCCTCGGATCTAGGCTGGGCTTGGGGATTGTCTCGGGGCTCGTCTCGAGACTCGGCTCTGGGCTCTGTGCTCGGCTGGGCTCGGGGCTCGGCTCGAGGCTCGGCGCTGGGCTCGGCTCTGGACTCGGCTCGGCTTTGGGCTGGGCTCGGGGCTCGGATCTGGGTTCAGCTCTGGACTCGGCTCGCCTCGGCTCTAGGCTGGGCTTGGGGATTGTCTCGGGGCTCGTCTCGAGGCTCGGCTCTGGGCTCTGTGCTCGGCTGGGCTCGGGGCTCGGCTCGAGGCTCGGCTCTGGGGTCGGCTCTAGGCTGGGCTCTAGCCTCGGCTCGGCTCTATGCTCTGCTCGTTGCTCGGCTCTGGGCTCGGGTCTGGACACGGATCTAGGCCGGGCTCGAGGCTCGTCTCTGGGCTTGTCTGCTCTCGGCTCTAGGCTGGGCTCGTGGCTCTGCTCTGGGCTCGTCTCTGGACTCGGTTCTGGGCTGGGCTCGAGGCTCGGCTCTGGACTCGGCTCGGCTCTAGGCTGGCCTCGGGGCTCGGATCTGGGTTCGGCTCTGGACTCGGCTCGCCTCGGCTCTAGGCTGGGCTTGGGGATTGTCTCGGGGCTCGTCTCGAGGCTCGGCTCTGGGCTCTGTGTTCGGCTGGGCTCGGGGCTCGGCTCGAGGCTCGGCTCTGGACTCGGCTCTAGGCTGGGCTCGAGGCTCAGCTCAGGGATTGGCTGCTCTCGGCTTTGAGCTGGGCTCAGGGATCTGCTCTGCTCTTGGCTCGGCTCGAGGCTCCGATCGCGCCCGACTCTGGGCTCTGCTCTGGACTCGGCTCGGCTCTAGGCTGGGCTCGGGGCACGGATCTGGGTTCGGCTCTGGACTCGGCTCGACTCGGCTCTAGGCTGGGCTTGGGGATTGTCTCGGGACTCGTCTCGAGGCTCGGCTCTGGGCTCTGTGCTCGGCTGGGCTCGGGGCTCGGCTCGAGTCTCGGCTCAATACTCGGCTCTGGGCTCGCCTCTAGACTGGGCTCTGGCTCGGCTCGGCTCTGGGCTGGGCTGGGGGCTCGGATCTGGGTTCGGCTCTGGACTCGGCTCGCCTCGGCTCTAGGCTGGGCTTGGGGATTGTCTCGGGGCTCGTCTCGAGGCTCGGCTCTGTGCTCTGTGTTCGGCTGGGTTCGGGGCTCGGCTCGAGGTTCGGCTCTGGGCTCGGCTCTAGGCTGGGCTCTAGCCTCGGCTCGGCTCTAGGCTGGGCTCGGGGCTCGGATCTGGGTTCGGCTCTGGACTCGGCTCGCCTCGGCTCTAGGCTGGGCTTGGGGATTGTCTCGGGGCTCGTCTTGAGCATCGGCTATGGGCTCTGTGCTCGGCTGGGCTCGGGGCTCGGCTCGAGGCTCGGCTCTGTGCTCGGCTCTGGACTCGGCTCTAGGCTGGGCTCGAGGCTCGGCTCTGGGCTTGTCTGCAATCGGCTTTGGGTTGGGCTCAGGTATCGGCTCTGCTCGTGGCTGGGCTCGAGGCTCAGATCGCGCCTGAACCTGGGCTCGGCTCTGGACTCGGCTCGGCTCTAGGCTGGGCTCGGTGCTCGGATCTGGGTTCGGCTCTGGACTCGGCTCGCCTCGGCTCTAGGCTGGGCTTGGGGATTGTCTCGGGGCTCGTCTCGAGGCTCGGCTCTGTGCTCTGTGTTCGGCTGGGCTCGGGGCTCGGCTCGAGGTTCGGCTCTGGGCTCGGCTCTAGGCTGGGCTCTAGACTGGGCTCTGGCTCGGCTCGCCTCTAGGCTGGGTTCGGGGCTCGGATCTGGGTTCGGCTTTGGACACGGCTCGCCTCGGCTCTAGGCTGTGCTTGCGGATTGTCTTGTGACTCGTCTCGAGGCTCGGCTCTGTGCTCTGTGTTCGGCTAGGGTCGGGGCTCGGCTCGAGGTTCGTCTCTGGGCTCGGCTCTAGGCTGGGCTCTAGCCTCGGCTCGGCTCTAGGCTGGGCTTGGGGATTGTCTCGGGGCTCGTCTTCAGCATCGGCTCTGGGCTCTGTGCTCAGCTGGGCTCGGGGCTCGGCTCGAGGCTCGGCTCTGGTCTCGGCTCTGGACTCGGCTCGGCTTTGGGCTGGGCTCGGGGCTCGGATCTGGGTTCGGCTCTGGACTCGGCTCGCCTCGGCTCTAGGCTGGGCTTGGGGATTGTCTCGGGGCTCGTCTCGAGGCTCGGCTCTGTGCTCTGTGTTCGGCTGGGCTCGGGGCTCGGCTCGAGGTTCGGCTCTGGGCTCGGCTCTAGGCTGGGCTTGGGGATTGTCTCGGGGCTCGTCTTGAGCATCGACTATGGGCTCTGTGCTCGGCTGGGCTCGGGGCTCGGCTCGAGGCTCGGCTCTGTGCTCGGCTCTGGACTCGGCTCTAGGCTGGGCTCGAGGCTCGGCTCTGGGCTTGTCTGCAATCGGCTTTGGGTTAGACTCAGGTATCGGCTCTGCTCTTGGCTCGGCTCGAGGCTCAGATCGCGCCTGAACCTGGGCTCGGCTCTGGACTCGGCTCGGCTCTAGGCTGGGCTCGGGGCTCGGATCTGGGTTCGGCTCTGGACTCGGCTCGCCTCGGCTCTAGGCTGGGCTTGGGGATTGTCTCGGGGCTCGTCTTGAGCATCGACTATGGGCTCTGTGCTCGGCTGGGCTCGGGGCTCGGCTCGAGGCTCGGCTCTGTGCTCGGCTCTGGACTCGGCTCTAGGCTGGGCTCGAGGCTCGGCTCTGGGCTTGTCTGCAATCGGCTTTGGGTTAGGCTCAGGTATCGGCTCTGCTCTTGGCTCGGCTCGAGGCTCAGATCGCGCCTGAATCTGGGCTCGGCTCTGGACTCGGCTCGGCTCTAGGCTGGGCTCAGGGCTCGGATCTGGATTCGGCTCTGGACTCGGCTCGCCTCGGCTCTAGGCTGGGCTTGGGGATTGTCTCGGGGCTCGTCTTGAGCATCGGCTATGGGCTCTGTGCTCGGCTGGGCTCGGGGCTCGGCTCGAGGCTCGGCTCTGGGCTCGGCTCTGGACTCGGCTCTAGGCTGGGCTCGAGGCTCGGCTCTGGGCTTGTCTGCAATCGGCTTTGGGCTAGGCTCAGATATCGGCTCTGCTCTTGGCTCGGCTCGAGGCTCAGATCGCGCCTGAATCTGGGCTCGGCTCTGGACTCGGCTCGCCTCGGCTCTAGGCTGGGCTTGGGGATTGTCTCGGGGCTCGTCTCGAGGCTCGGCTCTGTACTCTGTGTTCGGCTGGGCTCGGGGCTCGGCTCGAGGTTCGGCTCTGGGCTCGGCTCTAGGCTGGGCTCTAGACTGGGCTCTGGCTCGGCTCGCCTCTAGGCTGGGCTCGGGGCTCGGATCTGGGTTCGGCTTTGGACACGGCTCGCCTCGGCTCTAGGCTGGGCTTGGGGATTGTCTTGGGACTCATCTCGAGGCTCGGCTCTGTGCTCTGTGTTCGGCTGGGCTCGGGGCTCGGCTCGAGGTTCGGCTCTGGGCTTGGCTCTAGGCTGGGCTCTAGCCTCGGCTCGGCTCTAGGCTGGGCTTGGGGATTGTCTCGGGGCTCGTCTTGAGCATCGGCTATGGGCTCTGTGCTCGGCTGGGCTCGGGGCTCGGCTCGAGGCTCGGCTCTGGGCTCAGCTCTGGACTCGGCTCTAGGCTGGGCTCGAGGCTCGGCTCTGGGCTTGTCTGCAATCGGCTTTGGGTTGGGCTCAGGTATCGGCTCTGCTCTTGGCTCGGCTCGAGGCTCAGATCGCGCCTGAATCTGGGCTCGGCTCTGGACTCGGCTCGGCTCTAGGCTGGGCTAGGGGCTCGGATCTGGGTTCGGCTCTGGACTCGGCTCGCCTCGGCTCTAGGCTGGGCTTGGGGATTGTCTCGGGGCTCGTCTCGAGGCTCGGCTCTGGGCTTTGTGCTCGGCTGGGCTCGGGGCTCGGCTCGAGGCTCGGCTCTGGGCTCGGCTCTAGGCTGGGCTCTAGCCTCGGCTCGGCTCTAGGCTGGGCTTGGGGATTGTCTCGGGGCTCGTCTTGAGCATCGGCTATGGGCTCTGTGCTCGGCTGGGCTCGGGGCTCGGCTCGAGGCTCGGCTCTGGGCTCAGCTCTGGACTCGGCTCTAGGCTGGGCTCGAGGCTCGGCTCTGGGCTTGTCTGCAATCGGCTTTGGGTTGGGCTCAGGTATCGGCTCTGCTCTTGGCTCGGCTCGAGGCTCAGATCGCGCCTGAATCTCGGCTCGGCTCTGGACTCGGCTCGGCTCTAGGCTGGGCTAGGGGCTCGGATCTGGGTTCGGCTCTGGACTCGGCTCGCCTCGGCTCTAGGCTGGGCTTGGGGATTGTCTCGGGGCTCGTCTCGAGGCTCGGCTCTGGGCTTTGTGCTCGGCTGGGCTCGGGGCTCGGCTCGAGGCTCGGCTCTGGGCTCGGCTCTAGGCTGGGCTCTAGCCTCGGCTCGGCTCTAGGCTGGGCTCGGGGCTCGGATCTGGGTTCGGCTCTGGACTCGGCTCGCCTCGGCTCTAGGCTGGGCTTGGGGATTGTCTCGGGGCTCGTCTCGAAGCTCGGCTCTGGGCTCGGGGATCGGCTGGGCTCGGGGCTCGGCTCGAGGCTCGGCTCTCGGCTCGGCTCTGGACTCGGCTCTAGGCTGGGCTCGAGGCTCGGCTCTGGGCTTGTCTGCAATCGGCTTTGGGTTGGGCTCAGGAATCGGCTCTGCTTTGGCTAGGCTCGAGGCTCAGATCGCGCCTGAATCTGGGCTCGGCTCTGGACTCGGCTCGGCTCTAGGCTGGGCTCGGGGCTCGGATCTGGGTTCGGCTCTGGACTCGGCTCGCCTCGGCTCTAGGCTGGGCTTGGGGATTGTCTCGGGGATCGTCTCGAGGCTCGGCTCTGGGCTCTGTGCTCGGCTGGGCTCGGGGCTCGGCTCGAGGCTCGTCTCAATACTCGGCTTTGGGATCGCCACTAGACTGGGCTCTGGCTCGGCTCGCCTCTAGGCTGGGCTCGGGGCTCGGATCTGGGTTCGGCTCTGGACTCGGCTCGCCTCGGCTCTAGGCTGGGCTTGGGGATTGTCTCGGGGCTCGTCTCGAGGCTCGGCTCTGGGCTCTGTGCTCGGCTGGGCTCGGGGCTCGGCTCGAGGCTCGGCTCTGGGCTCGGCTCTGGACTCGGCTCGGCTCTAGGCTGGGCTCGGGGCTCGGATCTGGGTTCGGCTCTGGACTGGGCTCGCCTCGGCTCTAGGCTGGGCTTGGGGATTGTCTCGGGGCTCGTCTCGAGGCTCGGCTCTGGGCTCTGTGCTCGGCTGGGCTCGGGGCTCGGCTCGAGGCTCGGCTCTGGGCTCGGCTCTGGACTCAGCTCGAGGCTGGGCTCGAGGCTCGGCTCTTGGCTTGTCTTCTCTCGGCTTTGGGCTGAGCTCAGGGATCGGCTCTACTCTTAGGTCGGCTCGAGGCTCAGATCGCGCCCGACTCTCGGCTCGGCTCTGGGCTCTGTGCTCGGCTGGGCTCGGGGCTCGGCTCGAGGCTCGGTTCTGGGCTCGGCTCTAGGCTGGGCTCTGGCCTCGGCTCGGCTCTAGTCTGGGCTCGGGGCTCGGATCTGGGTTCGGCTCTGGACTCGGCTCGCCTCGACTCTAGGCTGGGCTTGGGGATTGTCTCGGGGCTCGTCTCGAGGCTCGGCTCTGGGCTCTGTGCTCGGCTGGGCTCGGGGCTCGGCTCGAGGCTCGGCTCTGGGCTCGGCTCTGGACTCGGCTCTAGGCTGGGCTCGAGGCTCAGCTCAGGGATTGGCTGCTCTCGGCTTTGAGCTGGGCTCAGGGATCTGCTCTGCTCTTGGCTCGGCTCGAGGCTCCGATCGCGCCCGACTCTGGGCTCTGCTCTGGACTCGGCTCGGCTCTAGGCTGGGCTCGGGACTCGGATCTGGGTTCGGCTCTGGACTCGGCTCGCCTCGGCTCTAGGCTGGGCTTGGGGATTGTCTCGGGGCTCGTCTCGAGGCTCGGCTCTGGGCTCTGTGCTCGGCTGGGCTCGGGGCTCGGCTCGAGGCTCGGCTCTGGGCTCGGCTCTGGACTCGGCTCGGCTCTAGGCTGGGCTCGGGGCTCGGATCTGGGTTCGGCTCTGGACTCGGCTCGCCTCGGCTCTAGGCTGGGCTTGGGGATTGTCTCGGGACTCGTCTCGAGGCTCGGCTCTGTGCTCGGGGCTCGGCTGGGCTCGGGGCTCGGCTCGAGGCTCGGCTCTGGGCTCGGCTCTGGACTCGGCTCGGCTCTAGGCTGGGCTCGGGGTTCGGATCTGGGTTCGGCTCTGGACTCGGCTCGCCTCGGCTCTAGGCTGGGCTTGGGGATTGTCTCGGGGCTCGTCTCGAGGCTCGGCTCTGGGCTCTGTGCTCGGCTGGGCTCGGGGCTCGGCTCGAGGCTCGGCTCTGGGCTCGGCTCTAGGCTGGGCTCTCAGCTCTGTGCTCGGCTGGGCTCGGGGCTCGGCTCGAGGCTCGGCTCAATACTCGGCTCTGGGCTCGCCTCTAGGCTGGGCTCTGGTCTCGGATCTGTGTTCGGCTCTGGACTCGGCTCGACTCGTCTCTACGCTGGGCTCGGGTCTCGTATCTGGGTTCGGCTCTGGACTCGGCTCGCCTCGGCTCTAGGCTGGGCTTGGGGATTGTCTCGGGGCTCGTCTCGAGGCTCGGCTCTGGGCTCTGTGATCGGCTGGGCTCGGGGCTCGGCTCGAGGCTCGTCTCTGGGCTCGTCTCTAGGCTGGGCTCTCAGCTCTGTGCTCGGCTGGGCTCGGGGCTCGACTCGAGGTTCGGCTCAATACTCGGCTCTGGGCTCGCCTCTAGGCTGTGCTCTGTGCTCGGATCTGTGTTCGGCTCTGGACTCGGCTCGACTCGGCTCTAGGCTGGGCTCGGGGCTCGTATCTGGGTTCGGCTCTGTACTCGGCTCGCCTCGGCTCTAGGCTGGGCTCGAGGCTCAGCTCAGGGATTGGCTGCTCTCGGCTTTGAGCTGGGCTCAGGGATCAGCTCTGCTCTTGGCTCGGCTCGAGGCTCCGATCGCGCCCGACTCTGGGCTCTGCTCTGGACTCGGCTCGGCTCTAGGCTGGGCTCGGGGCACGGATCTGGGTTCGGCTCTGGACTCGGCTCGACTCGGCTCTAGGCTGGGCTTGGGGATTGTCTCGGGACTCGTCTCGAGGCTCGGCTCTGGGCTCTGTGCTCGGCTGGGCTCGGGGCTCGGATCGAGTCTCGGCTCAATACTCGGCTCTGGGCTGGCCTCTAGACTGGGCTCTGGCTCGGCTCGGCTCTGGGCTGGGCTGGGGGCTCGGATCTGGGTTCGGCTCTGGACTCGGCTCGCCTCGGCTCTAGGCTGGGCTTGGGGATTGTCTCGGGGCTCGTCTCGAGGCTCGGCTCTGTGCTCTGTGTTCGGCTGGGTTCGGGGCTCGGCTCGAGGTTCGGCTCTGGGCTCGGCTCTAGGCTGGGCTCTAGCCTCGGCTCGGCTCTAGGCTGGGCTCGGGGCCCGGATCTGGGTTCGGCTCTGGACTCGGCTCGCCTCGGCTCTAGGCTGGGCTTGGGGATTGTCTCGGGGCTCGTCTTGAGCATCGGCTCTGGGCTCTGTGCTCGGCTGGGCTCGGGGCTCGGCTCGAGGCTCGGCTCTGTGCTCGGCTCTGGACTCGGCTCTAGGCTGGGCTCGAGGCTCGGCTCTGGGCTTGTCTGCAATCGGCTTTGGGTTGGGCTCAGGTATCGGCTCTGCTCGTGGCTGGGCTCGAGGCTCAGATCGCGCCTGAAAATGGGCTCGGCTCTGGACTCGGCTCGGCTCTAGGCTGGGATCAGGGATCAGATCTGGGTTCGGCTCTGGACTCGGCTCGCCTCGGCTCTAGGCTGGGCTTGGGGATTGTCTCGGGGCTCGTCTCGAGGCTCGGCTCTGTGCTCTGTGTTCGGCTGGGCTCGGGGCTCGGCTCGAGGTTCGGCTCTGGGCTCGGCTCTAGGCTGGGCTCTAGACTGGGCTCTGGCTCGGCTCGCCTCTAGGCTGGGCTCGGGGCTCGGATCTGGGTTCGGCTTTGGACACGGCTCGCCTCGGCTCTAGGCTGTGCTTGGGGATTGTCTTGGGACTCGTCTCGAGGCTCGGCTCTGTGCTCTGTGGTCGGCTAGGCTCGGGGCTCGGCTCGAGGTTCGGCTCTGGGCTCGGCTCTAGGCTGGGCTCTAGCCTCGGCTCGGCTCTAGGCTGGGCTTGGGGATTGTCTCGGGGCTCGTCTTGAGCATCGGCTATGGGCTCTGTGCTCGGCTGGGCTCGGGGCTCGGCTCGAGGCTTGGCTCTGGGCTCGGCTCTGGACTCGGCTCTAGGCTGGGCTCGAGGCTCGGCTCTGGGCTTGTCTGCAATCGGCTTTGGGTTGGGCTCAGGTATCGGCTCTGCTCTTGGCTCGGCTCGAGGCTCAGATCGCGCCTGAATCTGGGCTCGGCTCTGGACTCGGCTCGGCTCTAGGCTGCGCTCGGGGCTTGGATCTGGGTTCGGCTCTGGACTCGGCTCGCCTCGGCTCTAGGCTGGGCTTGGGAATTGTCTCGGGGCTCGTCTCGAGGCTCGGCTCTGGGCTTTGTGCTCGGCTGGGCTCGGGGCTCGGCTCGAGGCTCGGCTCTGGCTCGGCTCTAGGCTGGGCTCTAGCCTCGGCTCGGCTCTAGGCTGGGCTCGTGGCTCGGATCTGGTTTCGGCTCTGGATTCGGCTCGCCTCGGATCTAGGCTGGGCTTGGGGATTGTCTCGGGGCTCGTCTCGAGACTCGGCTCTGGGCTCTGTGCTCGGCTGGGCTCGGGGCTCGGCTCGAGGCTCGGCGCTGGGCTCGGCTCTGGACTCGGCTCGGCTTTGGGCTGGGCTCGGGGCTCGGATCTGGGTTCAGCTCTGGACTCGGCTCGCCTCGGCTCTAGGCTGGGCTTGGGGATTGTCTCGGGGCTCGTCTCGAGGCTCGGCTCTGAGCTCTGTGCTCGGCTGGGCTCGGGGCTCGGCTCGAGGCTCGGCTCTGGGGTCGGCTCTAGGCTGGGCTCTAGCCTCGGCTCGGCTCTATGCTCTGCTCGTTGCTCGGCTCTGGGCTCGGGTCTGGACACGGATCTAGGCCGGGCTCGAGGCTCGGCTCTGGGCTTGTCTGCTCTCGGCTCTAGGCTGGGCTCGTGGCTCTGCTCTGGGCTCGTCTCTGGACTCGGTTCTGGGCTGGGCTCGAGGCTCGGCTGTGGACTCGGCTCGGCTCTAGGCTGGCCTCGGGGCTCGGATCTGGATTCGGCTCTGGACTCGGCTCGCCTCGGCTCTAGGCTGGGCTTGGGGATTGTCTCGGGGCTCGTCTCGAGGCTCGGCTCTGGGCTCTGTGTTCGGCTGGGCTCGGGGCTCGGCTCGAGGCTCGGCTCTGGGGTCGGCTCTAGGCTGGGCTCTAGCCTCGGCTCGGCTCTATGCTCTGCTCGTTGCTCGGCTCTGGGCTCGGGTCTGGACACGGATCTAGGCCGGGCTCGAGGCTCGGCTCTGGGCTTGTCTGCTCTCGGCTCTAGGCTGGGCTCGTGGCTCTGCTCTGGGCTCGTCTCTGGACTCGGTTCTGGGCTGGGCTCGAGGCTCGGCTCAGGACTCGGCTCGGCTCTAGGCTGGCCTCGGGGCTCGGATCTGGATTCGGCTCTGGACTCGGCTCGCCTCGGCTCTAGGCTGGGCTTGGGGATTGTCTCGGGGCTCGTCTCGAGGCTCGGCTCTGGGCTATGTGTTCGGCTGGGCTTGGGGTTCGATTCGAGGTTCGGCTCTGGCCTCGGCTCTAGGCTGGGCTCTAGCCTCGGCTCGGCTCTAGGCTGGGCTCGGGGCTCGGATCTGGGTTCGGCTCTGGACTCGGCTTGCCTCGGCTCTAGGCTGGGCTTGGGGATTGTCTCGGGGCTCGTCTCGAGGCTCGGCTCTGGGCTCGGCTCTAGGCTGTGCTCTGGGCTCGGCTCGGATCGAGGCTGGGCTCGGGGCTCGGATCTGGGTTCGGCTCTGGACTCGGCTCGCCTCGGCTCTAGGCTGGGCTTGGGGATTGTCTCGGGGCTCGTCTCGAGGCTCGGCTCTGGGCTCTGTGCTCGGCTGGGCTCGGGGCTCGGCTCGAGGCTCGGCTCTGGTTTCGTCTCTGGACTCGGCTCGCCTCGGCTCTAGGCTGGACTTGGGGTTTGTCTCGGGGCTCGTCTAGAGGCTCGGCTCTGGGCTCTGTGCTCGGCTGGGCTCGGGGCTCGGCTCGAGGTTCGGCTCTGGGCTCGGCTCTTGGTTGGGCTCTAGCCTCGGCTCGGCTCTAGGCTGGGCTTGGGGATTGTCTCGGGGCTCGTCTCGAGGCTCGGCTCTGGGCTCTGTGATCGGCTGGGCTCGGGGCTCGGGGCTCGGCTCGAGGCTCGGCTCAATACTCGGCTCTGGGCTCGGCTCGGCTTTGGGCTTGGCTAGGGCTCGGATCTGGGTTCGGCTCTGGACTCGGCTCGCCTCGGCTCTTGGCTGGGCTTGGGGATTGTCTCGGGGCTCGTCTCGAGGCTCGGCTCTGTGCTCTGTGTTCGGCTGGGCTCGGGGCTCGGCTCGAGGTTCGGCTCTGTGCTCGGCTCTAGGCTGGGCTCTAGCCTCGGCTCGGCTCTAGGCTGGGCTCGGGGCTCGGCTCTGGGTTCGGCTCTGGACTCGGCTCGCCTCGGCTCTAGGCTGGGCTTGGGGATTGTCTCGGGGCTCGTCTCGAGGCTCGGCTCTGGGCTCTGTGCTCGGCTGGGCTCGGGGCTCGGCTCGAGGCTCGGCTCTGGGCTCGGCTCTGGACTCGGCTCTAGGCTGGGCTCGAGGCTCGGCTCTGGGCTTGTCTGCAATCGGCTTTGGGTTAGACTCAGGTATCGGCTCTGCTCTTGGCTCGGCTCGAGGCTCAGATCGCGCCTGAACCTGGGCTCGGCTCTGGACACGGCTCGGCTCTAGGCTGGGCTCGGGGCTCGGCTCTGGGTTCGGCTCTGGACTCGGCTCGCCTCGGCTCTAGGCTGGGCTTGGGGATTGTCTCGGGGCTCGTCTCGAGGCTCGGCTCTGGGCTCTGTGCTCGGCTGGGCTCGGGGCTCGGCTCGAGGCTCGGCTCTGGGCTCGGCTCTAGGCTGGGCTCTGGCCTCGGCTCGGCTCTAGGCTGGGCTCGGGGCTCGGATCTGGGTTCGGCTCTGGACTCGGCTCGCCTCGACAATAGGCTGGGCTTGGGGATTGTCTCGGGGCTCGTCTCGAGGCTCGGCTCTGGGCTCTGTGCTCGGCTCGGTTCGGGGCTCGGCTCGAGGCTCGGCTCTGGGCTCGGCTCTGGACTCGGCTCTAGGCTGGGCTCGAGGCTCAGCTCAGGGATTGGCTGCTCTCGGCTTTGAGCTGGGCTCAGGGATCTGCTCTGCTCTTGGCTCGGCTCGAGGCTCCGATCGCGCCCGACTCTGGGCTCTGCTCTGGACTCGGCTCGACTCGGCTCTAGGCTGGGCTTGGGGATTGTCTCGGGGCTCATCTCGAGGCTCGGCTCTGGGCTCTGTGCTCGGCTGGGCTCGGGGCTCGTCTCGAGGCTCGGCTCTGGGCTCGGCTCTAGGCTGTGCTCTGGGCTCGGCTCAGCTCGAGGCTGGGCTCGGGGCTCGGATCTGGGTTCGGCTCTGGACTCGGCTCGCCTCAGCTCTAGGCTGGGCTTGGGGATTGTCTCGGGGCTCGTCTCGAGGCTCGGCTCTGGGCTCTGTGCTCGGCTGGGCTCGGGGCTCGGCTCGAGGCTCGGCTCTGGTTTCGGCTCTGGACTCGGCTCGCCTCGTCTCTAGGCTGGGCTTGGGGATTGTCTCGGGGATCGTCTAGAGGCTCGACTCTGGGCTCTGTGCTCGGCTGGGCTCTGGGCTCGGTTCGAGGTTCGGCTCTGGGCTCGGCTCTAGGTTGGGCTCTAGCCTCGGCTCGGCTCTAGGCTGGGCTCGGGGTTCGGATCTGGGTTCGGCTCTGGACTCGGCTCGCCTCGGCTCTAGGCTGGGCTTGGGGATTGTCTCGGGGCTCGTCTCGAGGCTCGGCTCTGGGCTCTGTGCTCGGCTGGGCTCGGGGCTCGGGGCTCGGCTCGAGGCTCGGCTCAATACTCGGCTCTGGGCTCGGCTCGGCTTTGGGTTTGGCTAGGGCTCGGATCTGGGTTCGGCTCTGGACTCGGCTCGCCTCGGCTCTTGGCTGGGCTTGGGGATTGTCTCGGGGCTCGTCTCGAGGCTCGGCTCTGTGCTCTGTGTTCGGCTGGGCTCGGGGCTCGGCTCGAGGTTCGGCTCTGTGCTCGGCTCTAGGCTGGGCTCTAGCCTCGGCTCGTCTCTAGGCTGGGCTCGGGGCTCGGCTCTGGGTTCGGCTCTGGACTCGGCTCGCCTCGGTTCTAGGCTGGGCTTGGGGATTGTCTCGGGGCTCGTCTTGAGCATCGGCTATGGACTCTGTGCTCGGCTGGGCTCGGGGCTCGGCTCGAGGCTCGGCTCTGTGCTCGGCTCTGGACTCGGCTCTAGGCTGGGCTCGAGGCTCGGGTCTGGGCTTGTCTGCAATCGGCTTTGGGTTGGGCTCAGGTATCGGCTCTGCTTTTGGCTCGGCTCGAGGCTCAGATCGCGCCTGAACCTGGGCTCGGCTCTGGACTCGGCTCGGCTCTAGGCTGGGCTCAGGGCTCGGATCTGGATTCGGCTCTGGACTCGGCTCGCCTCGGCTCTAGGCTGGGCTTGGGGATTGTCTCGGGGCTCGTCTCGAGGCTCGGCTCTGGGCTCTGTGCTCGTCTGGGCTCGGGGCTCGGCTCGAGGCTTGGCTCTGGGCTCGGCTCTAGGCTGTGCTCTGGGTTCGGCTCGGCTCGAGGCTGGGCTCGGGGCTCGGATCTGGGTTCGGCTCTGGACTCGGCTCGCCTCGGCTCTAGGCTGGGCTTGGGGATTGTCTCGGGGCTCGGCTCGAGGCTCGGCTCTGGGCTCTGTGCTCGGCTGGGCTCGGGGCTCGGCTCGAGGCTCGGCTCTGGTTTCGGCTCTGGACTCGGCTCGCCTCGGCTCTAGGCTGGGCTTGGGGATTGTCTCGGGGCTCGGCTCGAGGCTCGTCTCTGGGCTCTGTGATCGGCTGGGCTCGGGGCTCGGGGCTCGGCTCGAGGCTCGGCTCAATACTCGGCTCTGGGCTCGGCTCGGCTTTGGGTTTGGCTAGGGCTCGGATCTGGGTTCGGCTCTGGACTCGGCTCGCCTCGGCTCTTGGCTGGGCTTGGGGATTGTCTCGGGGCTCGTCTCGAGGCTCGGCTCTGTGCTCTGTGTTCGGCTGGGCTCGGGGCTCGGCTCGAGGTTCGGCTCTGTGCTCGGCTCTAGGCTGGGCTCTAGCCTCGGCTCGGCTCTAGGCTGGGCTCGGGGCTCGGCTCTGGGTTCGGCTCTGGACTCGGCTCGCCTCGGTTCTAGGCTGGGCTTGGGGATTGTCTCGGGGCTCGTCTTGAGCATCGGCTATGGACTCTGTGCTCGGCTGGGCTCGGGGCTCGGCTCGAGGCTCGGCTCTGTGCTCGGCTCTGGACTCGGCTCTAGGCTGGGCTCGAGGCTCGGGTCTGGGCTTGTCTGCAATCGGCTTTGGGTTGGGCTCAGGTATCGGCTCTGCTCTTGGCTCGGCTCGAGGCTCAGATCGCGCCTGAACCTGGGCTCGGCTCTGGACTCGGCTCGGCTCTAGGCTGGGCTCAGGACTCGGATCTGGATTCGGCTCTGGACTCGGCTCGCCTCGGCTCTAGGCTGGGCTTGGGGATTGTCTCGGGGCTCGTCTCGAGGCTCGGCTCTGGGCTCTGTGCTCGGCTGGGCTCGGGGCTCGGCTCGAGGCTTGGCTCTGGGCTCGGCTCTAGGCTGTGCTCTGGGTTCGGCTCGGCTCGAGGCTGGGCTCGGGGCTCGGATCTGGGTTCGGCTCTGGACTCGGCTCGCCTCGGCTCTAGGCTGGGCTTGGGGATTGTCTCGGGGCTCGGCTCGAGGCTCGGCTCTGGGCTCTGTGCTCGGCTGGGCTCGGGGCTCGGCTCGAGGCTCGGCTCTGGTTTCGGCTCTGGACTCGGCTCGCCTCGGCTCTAGGCTGGGCTTGGGGATTGTCTCGGGGCTCGTCTCGAGGCTCGGCTCTGGGCTCTGTGATCGGCTGGGCTCGGGGCTCGGGGCTCGGCTCGAGGCTCGGCTCAATACTCGGCTCTGGGCTCGGCTCGGCTTTGGCCTTGTATAGGGCTCGGATCTGGGTTCGGCTCTGGACTCGGCTCGCCTCGGCTCTTGGCTGGGCTTGGGGATTGTCTCGGGGCTCGTCTAGAGGCTCGGCTCTGCGCTCTGAGCTCGGCTGGGCTCTGGGCTCGGCTCGAGGTTCGGCTCTGGGCTCGGCTCTAGGTTGGGCTCTAGCCTCGGCTCGGCTCTAGGCTGGGCTCGAGGCTCGGCTCTGGGCTCGGCTCTGGACTCAGCTCGAGGCTGGGCTCGAGGCTCGGCTCTTGGCTTGTCTTCTCTCCGCTTTGGGCTGAGCTCAGGGATCGGCTCTACTCTTAGGTCGGCTCGAGGCTCAGATCGCGCCCGACTCTCGGCTCGGCTCTGGGCTCTGTGCTCGGCTGGGCTCGGGGCTCGGCTCGAGGCTCGGCTCTGGGCTCGGCTCTAGGCTGGGCTCTGGCCTCGGCTCGGCTCTAGTCTGGGCTCGGGGCTCGGATCTGGGTTCGGCTCTGGACTCGGCTCGCCTCGACAATAGGCTGGGCTTGGGGATTGTCTCGGGGCTCGTCTCGAGGCTCGGCTCTGGGCTCTGTGCTCGGCTCGGTTCGGGGCTCGGCTCGAGGCTCGGCTCTGGGCTCGGCTCTGGACTCGGCTCTAGGCTGGGCTCGAGGCTCAGCTCAGGGATTGGCTGCTCTCGGCTTTGAGCTGGGCTCAGGGGTCTGCTCTGCTCTGGACTCGGCTCGCCTCGGCTCTAGGCTGGGCTTGGGGATTGTCTCGGGGCTCATCTCGAGGCTCGGCTCTGGGCTCTGTGCTCGGCTGGGCTCGGGGCTCGTCTCGAGGCTCGGCTCTGGGCTCGGCTCTAGGCTGTGCTCTGGGCTCGGCTCAGCTCGAGGCTGGGCTCGGGGCTCGGATCTGGGTTCGGCTCTGGACTCGGCTCGCCTCAGCTCTAGGCTGGGCTTGGGGATTGTCTCGGGGCTCGTCTCGAGGCTCGGCTCTGGGCTCTGTGCTCGGCTGGGCTCGGGGCTCGGCTCGAGGCTCGGCTCTGGTTTCGGCTCTGGACTCGGCTCGCCTCGGCTCTAGGCTGGGCTTGGGGATTGTCTCGGGGATCGTCTAGAGGCTCGACTCTGGGCTCTGTGCTCGGCTGGGCTCGGGGCTCGGGGCTCGGCTCGAGGCTCTGCTCAATACTCGGCTCTGGGCTCGGCTCGGCTTTGGGTTTGGCTAGGGCTCGGATCTGGGTTCGGCTCTGGACTCGGCTCGCCTCGGCTCTTGGCTGGGCTTGGGGATTGTCTCGGGGCTCGTCTCGAGGCTCGGCTCTGTGCTCTGTGTTCGGCTGGGCTCGGGGCTCGGCTCGAGGTTCGGCTCTGTGCTCGGCTCTAGGCTGGGCTCTAGCCTCGGCTCGGCTCTAGGCTGGGCTTGGGGATTGTCTCGGGGCTCGTCTTGAGCATCGGCTATGGGCTCTGTGCTCGGCTGGGCTCGGGGCTCGGCTCGAGGCTCGGCTCTGGGCTCAGCTCTGGACTCGGCTCTAGGCTGGGCTCGAGGCTCGGCTCTGGGCTTGTCTGCAATCGGCTTTGGGTTGGGCTCAGGTATCGGCTCTGCTCGTGGCTGGGCTCGAGGCTCAGATCGCGCCTGAAAATGGGCTCGGCTCTGGACTCGGCTCGGCTCTAGGCTGGGATCAGGGATCAGATCTGGATTCGGCTCTGGACTCGGCTCGCCTCGGCTCTAGGCTGGGCTTGGGGATTGTCTCGGGGCTCGTCTCGAGGCTCGGCTCTGTGCTCTGTGTTCGGCTGGGCTCGGGGCTCGGCTCGAGGTTCGGCTCTGGGCTCGGCTCTAGGCTGGGCTCTAGACTGGGCTCTGGCTCGGCTCGCCTCTAGGCTGGGCTCGGGGCTCGGATCTGGGTTCGGCTTTGGACACGGCTCGCCTCGGCTCTAGGCTGTGCTTGGGGATTGTCTTGGGACTCGTCTCGAGGCTCGGCTCTGTGCTCTGTGTTCGGCTAGGCTCGGGGCTCGGCTCGAGGTTCGGCTCTGGGCTCGGCTCTAGGCTGGGCTCTAGCCTCGGCTCGGCTCTAGGCTGGGCTTGGGGATTGTCTCGGGGCTCGTCTTGAGCATCGGCTATGGGCTCTGTGCTCGGCTGGGCTCGGGGCTCGGCTCGAGGCTCGGCTCTGGGCTCGGCTCTGGACTCGGCTCTAGGCTGGGCTCGAGGCTCGGCTCTGGGCTTGTCTGCTCTCGGCTCTAGGCTGGGCTCGTGGCTCTGCTCTGGGCTCGTCTCTGGACTCGGTTCTGGGCTGGGCTCGAGGCTCGGCTCTGGACTCGGCTCTAGGCTGGGCTCTAGCCTCGGCTCGGCTCTAGGCTGGGCTCGGGGCTCGGATCTGGGTTCGGCTCTGGACTCGGCTTGCCTCGGCTCTAGGCTGGGCTTGGGGATTGTCTCGGGGCTCGTCTCGAGGCTCGGCTCTGGGCTCGGCTCTAGGCTGTGCTCTGGGCTCGGCTCGGCTCGAGGCTGGGCTCGGGGCTCGGATCTGGGTTCGGCTCTGGACTCGGCTCGCCTCGGCTCTAGGCTGGGCTTGGGGATTGTCTCGGGGCTCGTCTCGAGGCTCGGCTCTGGGCTCTGTGCTCGGCTGGGCTCGGGGCTCGGCTCGAGGCTCGGCTCTGGTTTCGGCTCTGGACTCGGCTCGCCTCGGCTCTAGGCTGGACTTGGGGTTTGTCTCGGGGCTCGTCTCGAGGCTCGGCTCTGTGCTCTGTGTTCGGCTGGGCTCGGGGCTCGGCTCGAGGTTCGGCTCTGGGCTCGGCTCTAGGCTGGGCTCTAGCCTCGGCTCGGCTCTAGGCTGGGCTCGGGGCTCGGATCTGGGTTCGGCTCTGGACTCGGCTCGCCTCGGCTCTAGGCTGGGCTTGGGGATTGTCTCGGGGCTCGTCTTGAGCATCGGCTATGGGCTCTGTGCTCGGCTGGGCTCGGGGCTCGGCTCGAGGCTCGGCTCTGTGCTCGGCTCTGGACTCGGCTCTAGGCTGGGCTCGAGGCTCGGCTCTGGGCTTGTCTGCAATCGGCTTTGGGTTGGGCTCAGGTATCGGCTCTGCTCTTGGCTCGGCTCGAGGCTCAGATCGCGCCTGAATCTGGGCTCGGCTCTGGACTCGGCTCGGCTCTAGGCTGCGCTCGGGGCTCGGATCTGGGTTCGGCTCTGGACTCGGCTCGCCTCGGCTCTAGGCTGGGCTTGGGGTTTGTCTCGGGGCTCGTCTCGAGACTCGGCTCTGGGCTCTGTGCTCGGCTGGGCTCGGGGCTCGGCTCGAGGCTCGGCGCTGGGCTCGGCTCTGGACTCGGCTCGGCTTTGGGCTGGGCTCGGGGCTCGGATCTGGGTTCAGCTCTGGACTCGGCTCGCCTCGGCTCTAGGCTGGGCTTGGGGATTGTCTCGGGGCTCGTCTCGAGGCTCGGCTCTGGGCTCTGTGCTCGGCTGGGCTCGGGGCTCGGCTCGAGGCTCGGCTCTGGGGTCGGCTCTAGGCTGGGCTCTAGCCTCGGCTCGGCTCTATGCTCTGCTCGTTGCTCGGCTCTGGGCTCGGGTCTGGACACGGATCTAGGCCGGGCTCGAGGCTCGGCTCTGGGCTTGTCTGCTCTCGGCTCTAGGCTGGGCTCGTGGCTCTGCTCTGGGCTCGTCTCTGGACTCGGTTCTGGGCTGGGCTCGAGGCTCGGCTCTGGACTCGGCTCGGCTCTAGGCTGGCCTCGGGGCTCGGATCTGGGTTCGGCTCTGGACTCGGCTCGCCTCGGCTCTAGGCTGGGCTTGGGGATTGTCTCGGGGCTCGTCTCGAGTCTCGGCTCTGGGCTCTGTGTTCGGCTGGGCTCGGGGCTCGGCTCGAGGCTCGGCTCTGGGCTCGGCTCTAGGCTGGGCTCTAGACTGGGCTCTGGCTCGGCTCGCCTCTAGGCTGGGCTCGGGGCTCGTATCTGGGTTCGGCTCTGGACTCGGCTCGCCTCGGATATAGGCTGGGCTTGGGGATTGTCTCGGGGCTCGTCTCTCGGCTCGGCTCTGTGCTCTGTGTTCGGCTGGGCTTGGGGTTCGATTCGAGGTTCGGCTCTGGCCTCGGCTCTAGGCTGGGCTCTAGCCTCAGCTCGGCTCTAGGCTGGGCTCGGGGCTCGGATCTGGGTTCGGCTCTGGACTCGGCTTGCCTCGGCTCTAGGCTGGGCTTGGGGATTGTCTCGGGGCTCGGCTCGAGGCTCGGCTCTGGTTTCGGCTCTGGACTCGGCTCGCCTCGGCTCTAGGCTGGACTTGGGGTTTGTCTCGGGGCTCGTCTAGAGGCTCGGCTCTGGGCTCTGAGCTCGGCTGGGCTCTGGGCTCGGCTCGAGGTTCGGCTCTGGGCTCGGCTCTTGGTTGGGCTCTAGCCTCGGCTCGGCTCTAGGCTGGGCTCGGGGTTCGGATCTGGGTTCGGCTCTGGACTCGGCTCGCCTCGGCTCTAGGCTGGGCTTGGGGATTGTCTCGGGGCTCGTCTCGAGGCTCGGCTCTGGGCTCTGTGATCGGCTGGGCTCGGGGCTCGGGGCTCGGCTCGAGGCTCGGCTCAATACTCGGCTCTGGGCTCGGCTCGGCTTTGGGCTTGGCTAGGGCTCGGATCTTGGTTCGGCTCTGGACTCGGCTCGCCTCGGCTCTTGGCTGGGCTTGGGGATTGTCTCGGGTCTCGTCTCGAGGCTCGGCTCTGGGATCTGTGCTCGGCTGGGCTCGGGGCTCGGCTCGAGGTTCGGCTCTGGGCTCGGCTCTAGGCTGGGCTCTAGCCTCGGCTCGGCTCTAGGCTGGGCTCGGGGCTCGGATCTGTGTTCGGCTCTGGACTCGGCTCACCTCGGCTCTAGGCTGGGCTTGGGGATTGTCTCGAGGCTCGTCTCGAGGCTCGGCTCTGTGCTCTGTGTTCGGCTGGGCTCGGGGCTCGGCTCGAGGTTCGGCTCTGGGCTCGGCTCTAGGCTGGGCTCTAGCCTCGGCTCGGCTCTAGGCTGGGCTTGGGGATTGTCTCGGGGCTCGTCTTGAGCATCGGCTATGGGCTCTGTGCTCGGCTGGGCTCGGGGCTCGGCTCGAGGCTCGGCTCTGGGCTCAGCTCTGGACTCGGCTCTAGGCTGGGCTCGAGGCTCGGCTCTGGGCTTGTCTGCAATCGGCTTTGGGTTGGGCTCAGGTATCGGCTCTGCTCTTGGCTCGGCTCGAGGCTCAGATCGCGCCTGAATCTGGGCTCGGCTCTGGACTCGGCTCGGCTCTAGGCTGGGCTCGGGTCTCGGATCTGGGTTCGGCTCTGGACTCGGCTCGCCTCGGCTCTAGGCTGGGCTTGGGGATTGTCTCGGGGCTCGTCTCGAGGCTCGGCTCTGGGCTTTGTGCTCGGCTGGGCTCGGGGCTCGGCTCGAGGCTCGGCTCTGGGCTCGGCTCTAGGCTGGGCTCTAGCCTCGGCTCGGCTCTAGGCTGGGCTCGGGGCTCGTATCTGTGTTCGGCTCTGGACTCGGCTCGCCTCGGCTCTAGGCTGGGCTTGGGGATTGTCTCGGGGCTCGTCTCGAGGCTCGGCTCTGGGCTCTGTGCTCGGCTGGGCTCGGGGCTCGGCTCGAGGCTCGGCTCTGGGCTCGGCTCTGGACTCGGCTCTAGGCTGGGCTCGAGGCTCGGCTCTGGGCTTGTCTGCAATCGGCTTTTGGTTGGGCTCAGGAATCGGCTCTGCTCTTGGCTCGGCTCGAGGCTGAGATCGCGCCTGAATCTGGGCTCGGCTCTGGACTCGGCTCGGCTCTAGGCTGGGCTCGGGGCTCGGATCTGGGTTCGGCTCTGGACTCGGCTCGCCTCGGCTCTAGGCTGGGCTTGGGGATTGTCTCGGGGCTCGTCTCGAGGCTCGGCTCTGGGCTCTGTGCTCGGCTGGGCTCGGGGCTCGGCTCGAGGTTCGGCTCTGGGCTCGGCTCTGGACTCGGCTCGGCTCTAGGCTGGGCTCGGGGCTCGGATCTGGGTTCGGCTCTGGACTGGGCTCGCCTCGGCTCTAGGCTGGGCTTGGGGATTGTCTCGGGGCTCGTCTCGAGGCTCGGCTCTGGGCTCTGTGCTCGGCTGGGCTCGGGGCTCGGCGCGATGCTCGGCTCTGGGCTCGGCTCTGGACTCAGCTCGAGGCTGGGCTCGAGGCTCGGCTCTTGGCTTGTCTTCTCTCGGCTTTGGGCTGAGCTCAGGGATCGGCTCTACTCTTAGGTCGGCTCGAGGCTCAGATCGCGCCCGACTCTCGGCTCGGCTCTGGGCTCTGTGCTCGGCTGGGCTCGGGGCTCGGCTCGAGGCTCGGCTCTGGGCTCGGCTCTAGGCTGGGCTCTGGCATCGGCTCGGCTCTAGGCTGGGCTCGGGGCTCGGATCTGGGTTCGGCTCTGGACTCGGCTCGCCTCGACTCTAGGCTGGGCTTGGGGATTGTCTCGGGGCTCGTCTCGAAGCTCGGCTCTGGGCTCTGTGCTCGGCTGGGCTCCGGGCTCGGCTCGAGGCTCGGCTCTGGGCTCGGCTCTGGACTCGGCTCTAGGCTGAGCTCGAGGCTCAGCTCAGGGATTGGCTGCTCTCGGCTTTGAGCTGGGCTCAGGGATCTGCTCTGCTCTTGGCTCGGCTCGAGGCTCCGATCGCGCCCGACTCTGGGCTCTGCTCTGGACTCGGCTCGGCTCTAGGCTGGGCTCGGGACTCGGATCTGGGTTCGGCTCTGGACTCGGCTCGCCTCGGCTCTATGCTGGGCTTGGGGATTGTCTCGGGGCTCGTCTCGAGGCTCGGCTCTGGGCTCTGTGCTCGGCTGGGCTCGGGGCTCGGCTCGAGGCTCGGCTCTGGGCTCGGCTCTGGACTCGGCTCGGCTCTAGGCTGGGCTCGGGGCTCGGATCTGGGTTCGGCTCTGGACTCGGCTCGCCTCGGCTCTAGGCTGGGCTTGGGGATTGTCTCGGGGCTCGTCTCGAGGCTCGGCTCTGTGCTCGGGGCTCGGCTGGGCTCGGGGCTCGGCTCGAGGCTTGGCTCTGGGCTCGGCTCTGGACTCGGCTCGGCTCTAGGCTGGGCTCGGGGTTCGGATCTGGGTTCGGCTCTGGACTCGGCTCGCCTCGGCTCTAGGCTGGGCTTGGGGATTGTCTCGGGGCTCGTCTCGAGGCTCGGCTCTGGGTTCTGTGCTCGGCTGGGATCGGGGCTCGGCTCGAGGCTCGTCTCTGGGCTCGTCTCTAGGCTGGGCTCTGAGCTCTGTGCTCGGCTGGGCTCGGGGCTTGGCTCGAGTCTCGGCTCAATACTCGGCTCTGGGCTCGCCTCTAGGCTGGGCTCTGGGCTCGGATCTGTGTTTGGCTCTGGACTCGGCTCGACTCGGCTCTAGGCTGGGCTCGGGGCTCGTATCTGGGTTCGGCTCTGGACTCGGTTCGCCTCGGCTCTAGGCTGGGCTTGGGGATTGTCTCGGGGCTCGTCTCGAGGCTCGGCTCTGGGCTCTGTGCTCGGCTGGGCTCGGGGCTCGTCTCGAGGCTCGGCTCTGGGCTCTGTGCTCGGCTGGGCTCGGGGCTCGTCTCGAGGTTCGGCTCTGGGCTAGTCTCTGGACTCAGCTCGAGGCTGGGCTCGAGGCTCGGCTCTTGGCTTGTCTTCTCTCGGCTTTGGGCTGAGCTCAGGGATCGGCTCTACTCTTAGCTCGGCTCGAGGCTCAGATCGCGCCCGACTCTCGGCTCGGCTCTGGGCTCTGTGCTCGGCTGGGCTCGGGGCTCGGCTCGAGGCTCGGCTCTGGGCTCGGCTCGGCTTTGGGTTGGGCTAGGGCTCGGATCTGGGTTCGGCTCTGGACTCGGCTCGCCTCGGCTCTAGGCTGGGCTTGGGGATTGTCTCGGGGCTCGTCTCGAGGCTCGGCTCTGTGCTCTGTGTTCGGCTGGGCTCGGGGCTCGGCTCGAGGTTCGGCTCTGTGCTCGGCTCTAGGCTGGGCTGTAGCCTCGGCTCGGCTCTAGGCTGGGCTCGGGGCTCGGCTCTGGGTTCGGCTCTGGACTCGGCTCGCCTCGGCTCTAGGCTGGGCTTGGGGATTGTCTCGGGGCTCGTCTCGAGGCTCGGCTCTGGGCTCTGTGCTCGGCTGGGCTCGGGGTCGGCTCGAGTCTCGGCTCAATACTCGGCTCTGGGCTCGCCTCTAGACTGGGCTCTGGCTCGGCTCGGCTCTAGGCTGGGCTCTAGGCTCGGCTCTGGGCTTGTCTGCAATCGGCTTCGGGTTAGGCTCAGTTATCGGCTTTGCTCTTGGCTCGGCTCGAGGCTCAGATCGCGCCTGAACCTGGGCTCGGCTCTGGACTCGGCTCGGCTCTAGTCTGGGCTCGGGGCTCAGATCTGGGTTCGGCTCTGTACTCGGCTCCCCTCGGCTCTAGGCTGGGCTTGGGGATTGTCTCGGGGCTCGTCTCGAGGCTCGCCTCTGGGCTCTGTGCTCGGCTGGGTTCGGCGCTCGGCTCGAGGCTCGGCTCTGGGCTCGGCTCTAGGCTGGCCTCTAGCCTCGGCTCGGCTCTAGGCTGGGCTCGGGTCTCGGATCTGGGTTCGGCTCTGGACTCGGCTCGCCTCGGCTCTAGGCTGGGCTTGGGGATTGTCTCGGGGCTCGTCTCGAGGCTCGGCTCTGGGCTCTGTGCTCGGCTGGGCTCGGGGCTCGGGGCTCGGCTCGAGGTTCGGCTCTGGGCTCGGCTCTAGGCTGGCCTCTAGCCTCGGCTCGGCTCTAGGCTGGGCTCGGGTCTCGGATCTGGGTTCGGCTCTGGACTCGGCTCGCCTCGGCTCTAGGCTGGGCTTGGGGATTGTCTCGGGGCTCGTCTCGAGGCTCGGCTCTGGGCTCTGTGCTCGGCTGGGCTCGGGGCTCGGGGCTCGGCTCGAGGCTCGGCTCTGGGCTCGGCTCTGGACTCGGCTCGGCTTTGGGCTGGGCTCGGGACTCGGATCTGGGTTCGGCTCTGGGCTCGGCTCGCCTCGGCTCTAGGCTGGGCTTGGGGATTGTCTCGGGGCTCGTCTCGAGGCTCGGCTCTGTGCTCTGTGTTCGGCTGGGCTCGGGGCTCGGCTCGAGGTTCGGCTCTGGGCTCTGCTCTAGGCTGGGCTCTAGCCTCGGCTCGGCTTTGGGCTTGGCTAGGGCTCGGATCTGGGTTCGGCTCTGGACTCGGCTCGCCTCGGCTCTAGGCTGGGCTTGGGGATTGTCTCGGGGCTCGTCTCGAGGCTCGGCTCTGTGCTCTGTGTTCGGCTGGGCTCGGGGCTCGGCTCGAGGCTCGGCTCTGGGCTCGGCTCTAGGCTGGGCTCTAGCCTCGGCTCGCCTCTAGGCTGGGCTCGGGGCTCGGCTCTGGGTTCGGCTCTGGACTCGGCTCGCCTCGGCTCTAGGCTGGGCTTGGGGATTGTCTCGAGGCTCGTCTCGAGGCTCGGCTCTGGGCTCGGCTCTGGACTCGGCTCTAGGCTGGGCTCGAGGCTCGGCTCTGGCCTTGTCTGCAATCGGCTTTGTGTTAGGCTCAGGTATCGGCTCTGCTCTTGGCTCGGCTCGAGGCTCAGATCGCGCCTGAACCTGGGCTCGGCTCTGGACTCGGCTCGGCTCTAGGCTAGGCTCGGGGCTCGGATCTGGGTTCGGCTCTGGACTCGGCTCGCCTCGGCTCTAGGCTGGGCTTGGGGATTGTCTCGGGGCTCGTCTCGAGGCTCGGCTCTGTGCTCGGGGCTCGGCTGGGCTCGGGGCTCGGCTCGAGGCTCGGCTCTGGGCTCGGCTCTGGACTCGGCTCGGCTCTAGGCTGGGCTCGGGGTTCGGATCTGGGTTCGGCTCTGGACTCGGCTCGCCGCGGCTCTAGGCTGGGCTTGGGGATTGTCTCGGGGCTCGTCTCGAGGCTCGGCTCTGGGCTCTGTGCTCGGCTGTGCTCGGGGCTCGGCTCGAGGCTCGTCTCTGGGCTCGTCTCTAGGCTGGGCTCTCAGCTCTGTGCTCGGCTGGGCTCGGGGCTCGGCTCGAGGCTCGGCTCAATACTCGGCTCTGGGCTCGACTCTAGGCTGGGCTCTGGGCTCGGATCTGTGTTCGGCTCTGGACTCGGCTCGACTCGGCTCTAGGCTGGGCTCGGGGCTCGTATCTGGGTTCGGCTCTGGACTCGGCTCGCCTCGGCTCTAGGCTGGGCTTGGGGATTGTCTCGGGGCTCGTCTCGAGGCTCGGCTCTGTGCTCTGTGCTCGGCTGGGCTCGGGGCTCGGCTCGAGGCTCGGCTCTGTGCTCGGCTGTGGACTCGTCTCTAGGCTGGGCTCGAGGCTCGGCTCTGGGCTTGTCTGCAATCGGCTTTGGGTTAGACTCAGGTATCGGCTCTGCTCTTGGCTCGGCTCGAGGCTCAGATCGCGCCTGAACCTGGACTCGGCTCCGGACTCGGCTCGGCTCTAGGCTGGGCTCGGGGCTCGGATCTGGGTTCGGCTCTGGACTCGGCTCGCCTCGGCTCTAGGCTGGGCTTGGGGATTGTCTAGGGGCTCGTCTCGAGGCTCGGCTCTGTGCTCTGTGTTCGGCTGGGCTCGGGGCTCGGCTCGAGGTTCGGCTCTGGGCTCTGCTCTAGGCTGGGCTCTAGCCTCGGCTCGTCTCTAGGCTGGGCTCGGGGCTCGGCTCTGGGTTCGGCTCTGGACTCGGCTCGCCTCGGCTCTAGGCTGGGCTTGGGGATTGTCTCGGGGCTCGTCTCGAGGCTCGGCTCTGGGCTCTGTGCTCGGCTGGGCTCGGGGCTCGGCTCGAGTCTCGGCTCAATACTCGGCTCTGGGCTCGCCTCTAGACTGGGCTCTGGCTCGGCTCGGCTCTGGGCTGGGCTGGGGGCTCGGATCTGGGTTCGGCTCTGGACTCGGCTCGCCTCGGCTCTAGGCTGGGCTTGGGGATTGTCTCGGGGCTCGTCTCGAGGCTCGGCTCTGTGCTCTGTGTTCGGCTGGGCTCGGGGCTCGGCTCGAGGTTCGGCTCTGGGCTCGGCTCTAGGCTGGGCTCTAGCCTCGGCTCGGCTCTAGGCTGGGCTCGGGGCTCGGATCTGGTTTCGGCTCTGGACTCTGCTCGCCTCGGCTCTAGGCTGGGCTAGGGATTTTCTCGGGGCTCGTCTCGAGGCTCGGCTCTGGGCTCTGTGCTCGGCTGGGCTCGGGGCTCGGCTCGAGGTTCGGCTCTGGGCTCGGCTCTAGGCTGGGCTCTAGACTGGGCTCTGGCTCGGCTCGCCTCTAGGCTGGGCTCGGGGCTCGGATCTGTGTTCGGCTTTGGACACGGCTCGCCTCGGCTCTAGGCTGTGCTTGGGGAGTGTCTTGGGAATCGTCTCGAGGCTCGGCTCTGTGCTCTGTGTTCGGCTGGGCTCGGAGCTCGGCTCGAGGTTCGGCTCTGGGCTCGGCTCTAGGCTGGGCTCTAGCCTCGGCTCGGCTCTAGGCTGGGCTTGGGGATTGTCTCGGGTCTCGTCTTGAGCATCGGCTATGGGCTCTGTGCTCGGCTGGGCTCGGGGCTCGGCTCGAGGTTCGGCTCTGGGCTCGGCTCTAGGTTGGCCTCTAGCCTCGGCTCGGCTCTAGGCTGGGCTCGGGGTTCGGATCTGGGTTCGGCTCTGGACTCGGCTCGCCTCGGCTCTAGGCTGGGCTTGGGGATTGTCTCGGGGCTCGTCTCGAGGCTCGGCTCTGGGCTCTGTGCTCGGCTGGGCTCGGGGCTCGGCTCGAGGTTCGGCTCTGGGCTCGGCTCTAGGCTGGGCTCTAGCCTCGGCTCGGCTCTAGGCTGGGCTCAGAGCTCGGATCTGGTTTCGGCTCTGGACTCGGCTCGCCTCGGCTCTAGGCTGGGCTAGGGATTTTCTCGGGGCTCGTCTCGAGGCTCGGCTCTGTGCTCTGTGCTCGGCTGGGCTCGGGGCTCGGCTCGAGGCTCGGCTCTGTGCTCGGCTCTGGACTCGGCTCTAGGCTGGGCTCGAGGCTCGGCTCTGGGCTTGTCTGCAATCGGCTTTGGGTTGGGCTCAGGTATCGGCTCTGCTCTTGGCTCGGCTCGAGGCTCAGATCGCGCCTGAACCTGGGCTCGGCTCTGGACTCGGCTCGGCTCTAGGCTGGCCTCAGGGCTCGGATCTGGATTCGGCTCTGGACTCGGCTCGCCTCGGCTCTAGGCTGGGCTTGGGGATTGTCTCGGGGCTCGTCTCGAGGCTCGGCTCTGGGCTCTGTGCTCGGCTGGGCTCGGGGCTCGGCTCGAGGCTCGGCTCTGTGCTCGGCTCTCGACTCGGCTCTAGGCTGGGCTCGAGGCTCGGCTCTGGGCTTTTCTGCAATCGGCTTTGGGTTAGACTCAGGTATCGGCTCTGGTCTTGGCTCGGCTCGAGGCTCAGATCGCGCCTGAACCTGGGCTCGGCTCTGGACTCGGCTCGGCTCTAGGCTGGGCTCGGGGCTCGGATCTGGGTTCGGCTCTGGACTCGGCTCGCCTCGGCTCTAGGCTGGGCTTGGGGATTGTCTCGGGGCTCGTCTCGAGGCTCGGCTCTGGACTCTGTGCTCGGCTGGGCTCGGGGCTCGGCTCGAGGTTCGGCTCTGGGCTCGGCTCTAGGCTGGGCTCTAGCCTCGGCTCGGCTCTGGGCTGGGCGGGGGGCTCGGATCTGTGTTCGGCTCTGGACTCGGCTCGCCTCGGCTCTAGGCTGGGCTTGGGATTTTCTCGGGGCTCGTCTCGAGGCTCGGCTCTGGGCTCTGTGTTCGGCTGGGCTCGGGGCTCGGCTCGAGGTTCGTCTCTGGGCTCGGCTCTAGGCTGGGCTATAGCCTCGGCTCGGCTCTAGGCTGGGCTCGGGGCTCGGATCCGGGTTCGGCTCTGGACTCGGCTCGCCTCGGCTCTAGGCTGGGCTAGGGATTTTCTCGGGGCTCGTCTCGAGGCTCAGCTCTGGGCTCTGTGCTCGGCTGGGCTCGGGGCTCGGCTCGAGGCTCGGCTCTGTGCTCGGCTCTGGACTCGGCTCTAGGCTGGGCTCGAGGCTCGGCTCTGGGCTCGGCTCTACGCTGGGCTCTAGCCTCGGCTCGGCTCTAGGCTCTGCTCGTTGCTCGGCTCTGGGCTCGGATCTGGACACGGATCTAGGCTGGGCTCGAGGCTCGGCTCTGGGCTTGTCTGCTCTCGGCTCTAGCCTGGGCTCGTGGCTCTGCTCTGGGCTCGTCTCTGGACTCGGTTCTGGGCTGGGCTCGAGGCTCGGCTCTGGACTCGGCTCGGCTCTAGGCTGGGCTCGGGGCTCGGATCTGGGTTCGGCTCTGGACTCGGCTCGCCTCGGCTCTAGGCTGGGCTTGGGGATTGTCTCGGGGCTCGTCTCGAGGCTCGGCTCTGGGCTCTGTGCTCGGCTGGGCTCGGGGCTCGGCTCGAGGTTCGTCTCTGGGCTCGTCTGTAGGCTGGGCTCTGAGCTCTGTTCTCGGCTGGGCTCGGGGCTCGGCTCGAGGCTCGGCTCAATACTCGGCTCTGGGCTCGCCTCTACGCTGGCCTCTGGGCTCGGATCTGTGTTCGGCTCTGGACTCGGCTCGACTCGGCACTAGGCTGGGCTTGGGGATTGTCTCGGGGCTCGTCTCGAGGCTCGGCTCTGGGCTCTGTGCTCGGCTGGGCTCGGGGCTCGGCTCGAGGCTCGGCTCTGGGCTCGGCTCTGAACTCGGCTCGGCTCTAGGCTGGGCTTGGGGATTGTCTCGGGGTTCGTCTCGAGGCTCGGCTCTGGGCTCTGTGCTCGGCTGGGCTCGGGGCTCGTCTCGAGGCTCAGCTCTAGGCTCTGTGCTCGGCTGGGCTCGGGGCTCGGCTCGAGGCTCGGCTCAATACTCGGCTCTGGGCTCGGCTCTAGGCTGTGCTCTAGCTTCGGCTCGGCTCTAGGCTGGGCTCGGGGCTCGGATCTGGTTTCGGCTCTGGACTCGGCTCGCCTCGGCTCTAGGCTGGGCTTTAGGATTGTCTCGGGGCTCGTCTCGAGGCTCGGCTCTGGGCTCTGTGTTCGGCTGGGCTCGGGGCTCGGCTCGAGGCTCGGCTCTGTGCTCGGCTCTGGGCTGGGCTCTAGACTGGGCTCTGGCTCGTCTCGCCTCTAGGCTGGGCTCGGGGCTCGTATCTGGTTTCGGCTCTGGACTCGGCTCGCCTCGGATCTAGGCTGGGCTTGGGGATTGTCTCGGGGCTCGTCTCTTGGCTCGGCTCTGTGCTCTGTGTACGTCTGGGCTCGGGGCTCGATTCGAGGTTCGGCTCTGGGCTCGGCTCTAGGCTGTGCTCTAGCCTCGGCTCGGCTCTAGGCTGGGCTCGGGGCTCGGATCTGGGTTCGGCTCTGGACTCGGCTCGCCTCGGCTCTAGGCTGGGCTTGGGGATTGTCTCGGGGCTCGTCTCGAGGCTCTTCTCTGTGCTCTGTGCTCGGCTGGGCTCGGGGCTCGGCTCGAGGCTCGGCTCTGGGCTCGGCTCTGGACTCGGCTCTAGGCTGGGCTCGAGGCTCGGCTCTGGGCTTGTCTGCAATCGGCTTTGGGTCGGGCTCAGGTATCGGCTCTGCTCTTGGCTCGTCTCGAGGCTCAGATCGCGCCTGAATCTGGGCTCGGCTCTGGACTCGGCTCGGCTCTAGGCTGGGCTCGGGGCTCGGATCTGGGTTCGGCTCTGGACTCGGCTCGCCTCGGCTCTAGGCTGGGCTTGGGGATTGTCTCGGGGCTCGTCTCGAGGCTCGGCTCTGGGCTCTGTGCTCGGCTGGGCTCGGGGCTCGGCTCGAGGCTCGGATCTGGGCTCGGCTCTGGACTCGGCTCGGCTTTGGGCTGGGCTCGGGGCTCGGATCTGGGTTCGGCTCTGGACTCGGCTCGCCTCGGCTCTAGGCTGGGCTTGGGGATTGTCTCCGGGCTCGTCTCGAGGCTCGGTTCTGTGCTCTGTGTTCGGCTGGGCTCGGGGCTCGGCTCGAGGTTCGGCTCTGGGCTCGGCTCTAGGCTGGGCTCTAGCCTCGACTCGGCTCTAGGCTGGGCTCGGGGCTCGGCTCTGGGTTCGGCTCTGGACTCGGCTCGCCTCGGATCTAGGCTGGGTTGGGGACTGTCTCGGGGCTCGTCTCGAGGCTCGGCTCTGGGCTCTGTGCTCGGCTGGGCTCGGGGCTCGGCTCGAGGCTCGGCTCTAGGCTGGGCTATGGGCTCGGCTCAGCTCTAGGCCGGGCTCGGGTCTCGGATCTGGGTTCGGCTCCGGACTCGGCTCGCCTCGGCTATAGGCTGGGCTTGGGGATTGTCTCGGGGATCGTCTTGAGGCTCGGCTCTGGGCTCTCTGCTCGGCTGGGCTCGGGGCTCGGCTCGAGGCTTGTCTCAATACTCGGCTCTGGGCTCGCCTCTAGACTGGGCTCTGGCTCGGCTCAGCTCTAGGCCGGGCTCGAGGCTCGGCTCTGGGCTCGGCTCTGAACTCGGCTCGGCTCTAGGCTGGGCTTGGGGATTGTCTCGGGGCTCGTCTCGAGGCTCGGCTCTGTGCTCTGTGCTCGGCTGGGCTCGGGGCTCGTCTCGAGGCTCAGCTCTGGGCTCTGTGCTCGGCTGGGCTAGGGGCTCGGCTCGAGGTTCGGCTCTGGGCTCGGCTCTATGCTGGGCTCGGGGCTCGTATCTGGTTTCGGCTCTGGACTCGGCTCGCCTCGGCTCTAGGCTGGTCTTGGGGATTGTCTCGGGGCTCATCTCGAGGCTCGGCTCTGGGCTCTGTGCTCGGCTGGGTTCGGGGCTCGGCTCGAGGCTCGGCTCTGGGCTCGGCTCTGGACTCGGCTCGGCTTTGGCCTGGGCTCGGGGCTCGGATCTGTGTTCGGCTCTGGACTCGGCTCGCCTCGGCTCTAGGCTGGGCTTGGGGATTGTCTCGGGGCTCGTCTCGAGGCTCGGCTCTGTGCTCTGTGTTCGGCTGGGCTCGGGGCTCGTCTCGAGGTTCGGCTCTGGGCTCGGCTCTAGGCTGGGCTCTAGCCTCGGCTCGGCTCTAATCTGGGCTGGGGGCTCGGATCTGGTTTCGGCTCTGGACTCGGCTCGCCTCGGCTCTAGGCTGGGCTTGGGGATTGTCTCGGGGCTCGTCTCGAGGCTCGGCTCTGGGCTCTGTGCTCGGCTGGGCTCGGGGCTCGGCTCGAGTCTCGGCTCAATACTCGGCTCTGGGCTCGCCTCTAGACTGGGCTCTGGCTCGGCTCGTCTCTGGGCTGGGCTGGGGGCTCGGATCTGGGTTCGGCTCTGGACTCGGCTCGCCTCGGCTCTAGGCTGGGCTTGGGGATTGTCTCGGGGCTCGTCTCGAGGCTCGGCTCTGTGCTCTGTGTTCGGCTGGGCTCGGGGCTCGGCTCGAGGTTCGTCTCTGGGCTCGGCTCTAGGCTGGGCTCTAGCCTCGGCTCGGCTCTAGGCTGGGCTCGGGGCTCGGATCTGGTTTCGGCTCTGGACTCGGCTCGCCTCGGCTCTAGGCTGGGCTAGGGATTTTCTCGGGGCTCGTCTCGAGGCTCGGCTCTGGGCTCTGTGCTCGGCTGGGCTCGGGGCTCGGCTCGAGGCTCGGCTCTGTGCTCGGCTCTGGAATCGGCTCTAGGCTGGGCTCGAGGCTCGGCTCTGGGCTTGTCTGCAATCGGCTTTGGGTTGGGCTCAGGTATCGGCTCTGCTCTTGGCTCGGCTCGAGGCTCAGATCGCGCCTGAACCTGGGCTTGGCTCTGGACTCGGCTCGGCTCTAGGCTGTGCTCGGGGCTCGGATCTGGGTTCGGCTCTGGACTCGGCTCGCCTCGGCTCTACGCTGAGCTTGGGGATTGTCTCGGGGCTCGTCTTGAGCATCGGCTATGGGCTCTGTGCTCGGCTGGGCTCGGGACTCGGCTCGAGGTTCGGCTCTGGGCTCGGCACTAGGCTGGGCTCTAGCCTCGGCTCGGCTCTAGGCTGCGCTCGGGGCTCGGATCTGGGTTCGGCTCTGGACTCGGCTCGCCTCGGCTCTTGGCTGGGCTTGGGGATTGTCTCGGGGCTCGTCTCGAGGCTCGGCTCTGGGCTCTGTGCTCGGCTGGGCTCGGGGCTCGGGGCTCGGCTCGAGGCTCGGCTCAATACTCGGCTCTGGGCTCGGCTCGGTTTTGGGTTGGGCTAGGGCTCGGATCTGGGTTCGGCTGTGGACTCGGCTCGCTTCGGCTCTAGGCTGGGCTTGGGGATTGTCTCGGGGCTCGTCTCGAGGCTCGGCTCTGTGCTCTGTGTTCGGCTGGGCTCGGGGCTCGGCTCGAGGTTCGGCTCTGTGCTCGGATCTAGGATGGGCTCTAGCCTCGGCTCGGCTCTAGGCTGGGCTCGGGGCTCGGCTCTGGGTTCGGCTCTGGACTCGGCTCGCCTCGGCTCTAGGCTGGGCTTGGGGATTGTCTCCGGGCTCGTCTCGAGGCTCGGCTCTGGGCTCTGTGCTCGGCTGGGCTCGGGGCTCGGGGCTCGGCTCGAGGCTCGGCTCAATACTCGGCTCTGGGCTCGCCTCTAGACTGGGCTCTGGCTCGGCTCGGCTCTAAGCTGGGCTCGGCTCTAGGCTGGGCTTGGGGATTGTCTCGGGGCTCGTCTTGAGCATCGGCTATGGGCTCTGTGCTCGGCTGGGCTCGGGGCTCGGCTCGAGGCTCTGCTCTGGGCTCAGCTCTGGACTCGGCTCTAGGCTGGGCTCGATGCTCGGCTCTGGGCTTGTCTGCAATCGGCTTTGGGTTGGGCTCAGGTATCGGCTCTGCTCTTGGCTCGGCTCGAGGCTCAGATCGCGCCTGAATCTGGGCTCGGCTCTGGACTCGGCTCGGCTCTAGGCTGGGCTCGGTGCTCGGATCTGGGTTCGGCTCTGGACTCGGCTCGCCTCGGCTCTAGGCTGGGCTTGGGGATTGTCTCGGGGCTCGTCTCGAGGCTCGGCTCTGGGCTCTGTGCTCGGCTGGGCTCGGGGCTCGGCTCGAGGCTCGGCTCTGGGCTCGGCTCTAGGCTGGGCTCTAGCCTCGGCTCGGCTCTAGGCTAGGCTCGGGGCTCGGATCTGGGTTCGGCTCTGGACTCGGCTCGCCTCGGCTCTAGGCTGGGCTTGGGGATTGTCTCGGGGCTCGTCTCGAAGCTCGGCTCTGGGCTCGGGGATCGGCTGGGATCGGGGCTCGGCTCGAGGCTCGGCTCTGGGCTCGGCTCTGGACTCGGCTCTAGGCTGGGCTCGAGGCTCAGCTCTGGGCTTGTCTGCAATCGGCTTTGGGTTGGGCTCAGGAATCGGCTCTGCTCATGGCTCGGCTCGAGGCTCAGATCGCGCCTGAACCTGGGCTCGGCTCTGGACTCGGCTCGGCTCTAGGCTGGGCTAGGGGCTCGGATCTGGGTTCGGCTCTGGACTCGGCTCGCCTCGGCTCTAGGCTGGGCTTGGGGTTTGTCTCGGGGCTCGTCTCGAGGCTCGGCTCTGGGCTCTGTGCTCGGCTGGGCTCGGGGCTCGGCTCGAGGCTCGGCTCTGGTTTCGGCTCTGGACTCGGCTCGCCTCGGCTCTAGGCTGGGCTTGGGGATTGTCTCGGGGCTCGTCTAGAGGCTCGGCTCTGGGCTCTGTGCTCGGCTGGGCTCGGGGCTCGGCTCGAGGTTCGGCTCTGGGCTCGGCTCTAGGTTGGGTTATAGCCTCGGCTCGGCTCTAGGCTGGGCTCGGGGTTCGGATCTGGGTTCGGCTCTGGACTCGGCTCGCCTCGGCTCTAGGCTGGGCTTGGGGATTGTCTCGGGGCTCGTCTCGAGGCTCGGCTCTGGGCTCTGTGCTCGGCTGGGCTCGGGGCCCGGGGCTCGGCTCGAGGCTCGGCTCAATACTCGGCTCTGGCCTCGGCTCGGCTTTGGGCTTGGCTAGGGCTCGGATCTGGGTTCGGCTCTGGACTCGGCTCGCCTCGGCTCTAGGCTGGGCTTGGGGATTGTCTCGGGGCTCGTCTCGAGGCTCGGCTCTGTGCTCTGTGTTCGGCTGGGCTCGGGGCTCGGCTCGAGGTTCGGCTCTGTGCTTGTCTGCAAGCGGCTTTGGGTTAGACTCAGGCATCGGCTCAGCTCTTGGCTCGGCTCGAGGCTCAGTTCGCGCCTGAACCTTGGCTCGGCTCTGGACTCGGCTAGGCTCTAGGCTGGGCTCGGGGCTCGGATCTGGGTTCGGCTCTGGACTCGGCTCGCCTCGGCTCTAGGCTGGGCTTGGGGATTGTCTCGGGGCTCGTCTCGAGGCTCGACTCTGGGCTCTGTGCTCGGCTGGGCTCGGGGCTCGGCTCGAGGTTCGGCTCTGGGCTCGGCTCTAGGCTGGGCTCTAGCCTCGGCTCGGCTCTAGGCTGGGCTCGGGGCTCGGATCTGTGTTCGGCTCTGGACTCGGCTCGCCTCGGCTCTAGGCTGGGCTTGGGGATTGTCTCGGGGCTCGTCTCGTGGCTCGGCTCTGTGCTCTGTGTTCGGCTGGGCTCGGGGCTCGGCTCGAGGTTCGGCTCTGGGCTCGGCTCTAGGCTGGGCTCTAGCCTCGGCTCGGCTCTAGGATGGGCTTGGGGATTGTCTCGGGGCTCGTCTTGAGCATCGGCTATGGGCTCTGTGCTCGGCTGGGCTCGGGACTCGACTCGGGGTTCGGCTCTGGGCTCGGCTCTAGGCTGGGCTCTAGCCTCGGCTCGGCTCTAGGCTGGGCTCGGGGCTCGGATCTGGGTTCGGCTCTGGACTCGGCTCGCCTCGGCTCTAGGCTGGGCTTGGGGATTGTCTCGGGGCTCGTCTCGAGGCTCGGCTCTGGGCTCTGTGTTCGGCTGGGCTCGGGGCTCGGCTTGAGGTTCGGCTCTGTGCTCGGATCTAGGCTGGGCTCTGGCTCGGCTCGGCTCTAGGCTGGGCTCTAGGCTCGGCTCTGGGCTTGTCTGCAATCGGCTTTGGGTTAGGCTCAGTTATCGGCTCTGCTCTTGGCTCGGCTCGAGTCTCAGATCGCGCCTGAACCTGGGCTCAGCTCTGGAGTCGGCTCGGCTCTAGGCTGGGCTCGGGGCTCGGATCTGGGTTCGGCTCTGGACTCGGCTCGCCTCGACTCTAGGCTGGGCTTGGGGATTGTCTCGGGGCTCGTCTCGAGGCTCGGCTCTGGGCTCTGTGCTCGGCTGGGCTCGGGGCTCGGCTCGAGGTTCGGCTCTGGGCTCGGCTCTGGACTCGGCTCGGCTTTGGGCTGGGCTCGGGGCTCGGATCTGTGTTCGGCTCTGGACTCGGCTCGCCTCGGCTCTAGGCTGGGCTTGGGGATTGTCTCGGGGCTCGTCTCGAGGCTCGGCTCTGGGCTCTGTGCTCGGCTGGGCTCGGGGCTCGGCTCGAAGCTCGGCTCTGGGCTCGGCTCTAGACTGAGCTCGAGGCTGGGCTCGAGGCTCGGCTCTTGGCTTGTCTTCTGTCGGCTTTGGGCTGAGCTCAGGGATCGGCTCTACTCTTAGGTCGGCTCGAGGCTCAGATCGCGCCCGACTCTCGGCTCGGCTCTGGGCTCTGTGCTCGGCTGGGCTCGGGGCTCGGCTCGAGGCTCGGCTCTGGTTTCGGCTCTGGACTCGGCTCGCCTCGGCTCTAGGCTGGGCTTGGGGATTGTCTCGGGGCTCGTCTAGAGGCTCGGCTCTGGGCTCTGTGCTCGGCTGGGCTCGGGGCTCGGCTCGAGGTTCGGCTCTGGGCTCGGCTCTAGGTTGGGCTCTAGCCTCCGCTCGGCTCTAGGCTGGGCTCGGGGCTCGGCTCTGGGTTCGGCTCTGGACTCGGCTCGCCTCGGCTCTAGGCTGGGCTTGGGGATTGTCTCGGGGCTCGTCTCGAGGCTCGGCTCTGGGCTCTGTGCTCGGCTGGGCTCGGGGCTCGGCTCGAGGTTCGTCTCTGGGCTCGTCTGTAGGCTGGGCTCTGAGCTCTGTTCTCGGCTGGGCTCGGGGCTCGGCTCGAGGCTCGGCTCAATACTCGGCTCTGGGCTCGCCTCTACGCTGGCCTCTGGGCTCGGATCTGTGTTCGGCTCTGGACTCGGCTCGACTCGGCACTAGGCTGGGCTTGGGGATTGTCTCGGGGCTCGTCTCGAGGCTCGGCTCTGGGCTCTGTGCTCGGCTGGGCTCGGGGCTCGGCTCGAGGCTCGGCTCTGGGCTCGGCTCTGAACTCGGCTCGGCTCTAGGCTGGGCTTGGGGATTGTCTCGGGGTTCGTCTCGAGGCTCGGCTCTGGGCTCTGTGCTCGGCTGGGCTCGGGGCTCGTCTCGAGGCTCAGCTCTAGGCTCTGTGCTCGGCTGGGCTCGGGGCTCGGCTCGAGGCTCGGCTCAATACTCGGCTCTGGGCTCGGCTCTAGGCTGTGCTCTAGCTTCGGCTCGGCTCTAGGCTGGGCTCGGGGCTCGGATCTGGTTTCGGCTCTGGACTCGGCTCGCCTCGGCTCTAGGCTGGGCTTTAGGATTGTCTCGGGGCTCGTCTCGAGGCTCGGCTCTGGGCTCTGTGTTCGGCTGGGCTCGGGGCTCGGCTCGAGGCTCGGCTCTGTGCTCGGCTCTGGGCTGGGCTCTAGACTGGGCTCTGGCTCGTCTCGCCTCTAGGCTGGGCTCGGGGCTCGTATCTGGTTTCGGCTCTGGACTCGGCTCGCCTCGGATCTAGGCTGGGCTTGGGGATTGTCTCGGGGCTCGTCTCTTGGCTCGGCTCTGTGCTCTGTGTACGTCTGGGCTCTGGGCTCGATTCGAGGTTCGGCTCTGGGCTCGGCTCTAGGCTGTGCTCTAGCCTCGGCTCGGCTCTAGGCTGGGCTCGGGGCTCGGATCTGGGTTCGGCTCTGGACTCGGCTCGCCTCGGCTCTAGGCTGGGCTTGGGGATTGTCTCGGGGCTCGTCTCGAGGCTCTTCTCTGTGCTCTGTGCTCGGCTGGGCTCGGGGCTCGGCTCGAGGCTCGGCTCTGGGCTCGGCTCTGGACTCGGCTCTAGGCTGGGCTCGAGGCTCGGCTCTGGGCTTGTCTGCAATCGGCTTTGGGTCGGGCTCAGGTATCGGCTCTGCTCTTGGCTCGTCTCGAGGCTCAGATCGCGCCTGAATCTGGGCTCGGCTCTGGACTCGGCTCGGCTCTAGGCTGGGCTCGGGGCTCGGATCTGGGTTCGGCTCTGGACTCGGCTCGCCTCGGCTCTAGGCTGGGCTTGGGGATTGTCTCGGGGCTCGTCTCGAGGCTCGGCTCTGGGCTCTGTGCTCGGCTGGGCTCGGGGCTCGGCTCGAGGCTCGGATCTGGGCTCGGCTCTGGACTCGGCTCGGCTTTGGGCTGGGCTCGGGGCTCGGATCTGGGTTCGGCTCTGGACTCGGCTCGCCTCGGCTCTAGGCTGGGCTTGGGGATTGTCTCCGGGCTCGTCTCGAGGCTCGGTTCTGTGCTCTGTGTTCGGCTGGGCTCGGGGCTCGGCTCGAGGTTCGGCTCTGGGCTCGGCTCTAGGCTGGGCTCTAGCCTCGACTCGGCTCTAGGCTGGGCTCGGGGCTCGGCTCTGGGTTCGGCTCTGGACTCGGCTCGCCTCGGATCTAGGCTGGGTTGGGGACTGTCTCGGGGCTCGTCTCGAGGCTCGGCTCTGGGCTCTGTGCTCGGCTGGGCTCGGGGCTCGGCTCGAGGCTCGGCTCTAGGCTGGGCTATGGGCTCGGCTCAGCTCTAGGCCGGGCTCGGGTCTCGGATCTGGGTTCGGCTCCGGACTCGGCTCGCCTCGGCTATAGGCTGGGCTTGGGGATTGTCTCGGGGATCGTCTTGAGGCTCGGCTCTGGGCTCTCTGCTCGGCTGGGCTCGGGGCTCGGCTCGAGGCTTGTCTCAATACTCGGCTCTGGGCTCGCCTCTAGACTGGGCTCTGGCTCGGCTCAGCTCTAGGCCGGGCTCGAGGCTCGGCTCTGGGCTCGGCTCTGAACTCGGCTCGGCTCTAGGCTGGGCTTGGGGATTGTCTCGGGGCTCGTCTCGAGGCTCGGCTCTGTGCTCTGTGCTCGGCTGGGCTCGGGGCTCGTCTCGAGGCTCAGCTCTGGGCTCTGTGCTCGGCTGGGCTAGGGGCTCGGCTCGAGGTTCGGCTCTGGGCTCGGCTCTATGCTGGGCTCGGGGCTCGTATCTGGTTTCGGCTCTGGACTCGGCTCGCCTCGGCTCTAGGCTGGTCTTGGGGATTGTCTCGGGGCTCATCTCGAGGCTCGGCTCTGGGCTCTGTGCTCGGCTGGGTTCGGGGCTCGGCTCGAGGCTCGGCTCTGGGCTCGGCTCTGGACTCGGCTCGGCTTTGGCCTGGGCTCGGGGCTCGGATCTGTGTTCGGCTCTGGACTCGGCTCGCCTCGGCTCTAGGCTGGGCTTGGGGATTGTCTCGGGGCTCGTCTCGAGGCTCGGCTCTGTGCTCTGTGTTCGGCTGGGCTCGGGGCTCGTCTCGAGGTTCGGCTCTGGGCTCGGCTCTAGGCTGGGCTCTAGCCTCGGCTCGGCTCTAATCTGGGCTGGGGGCTCGGATCTGGTTTCGGCTCTGGACTCGGCTCGCCTCGGCTCTAGGCTGGGCTTGGGGATTGTCTCGGGGCTCGTCTCGAGGCTCGGCTCTGGGCTCTGTGCTCGGCTGGGCTCGGGGCTCGGCTCGAGTCTCGGCTCAATACTCGGCTCTGGGCTCGCCTCTAGACTGGGCTCTGGCTCGGCTCGTCTCTGGGCTGGGCTGGGGGCTCGGATCTGGGTTCGGCTCTGGACTCGGCTCGCCTCGGCTCTAGGCTGGGCTTGGGGATTGTCTCGGGGCTCGTCTCGAGGCTCGGCTCTGTGCTCTGTGTTCGGCTGGGCTCGGGGCTCGGCTCGAGGTTCGTCTCTGGGCTCGGCTCTAGGCTGGGCTCTAGCCTCGGCTCGGCTCTAGGCTGGGCTCGGGGCTCGGATCTGGTTTCGGGTCTGGACTCGGCTCGCCTCGGCTCTAGGCTGGGCTAGGGATTTTCTCGGGGCTCGTCTCGAGGCTCGGCTCTGGGCTCTGTGCTCGGCTGGGCTCGGGGCTCGGCTCGAGGCTCGGCTCTGTGCTCGGCTCTGGACTCGGCTCTAGGCTGGGCTCGAGGCTCGGCTCTGGGCTTGTCTGCAATCGGCTTTGGGTTGGGCTCAGGTATCGGCTCTGCTCTTGGCTCGGCTCGAGGCTCAGATCGCGCCTGAACCTGGGCTTGGCTCTGGACTCGGCTCGGCTCTAGGCTGTGCTCGGGGCTCGGATCTGGGTTCGGCTCTGGACTCGGCTCGCCTCGGCTCTACGCTGAGCTTGGGGATTGTCTCGGGGCTCGTCTTGAGCATCGGCTATGGGCTCTGTGCTCGGCTGGGCTCGGGACTCGGCTCGAGGTTCGGCTCTGGGCTCGGCACTAGGCTGGGCTCTAGCCTCGGCTCGGCTCTAGGCTGCGCTCGGGGCTCGGATCTGGGTTCGGCTCTGGACTCGGCTCGCCTCGGCTCTTGGCTGGGCTTGGGGATTGTCTCGGGGCTCGTCTCGAGGCTCGGCTCTGGGCTCTGTGCTCGGCTGGGCTCGGGGCTCGGGGCTCGGCTCGAGGCTCGGCTCAATACTCGGCTCTGGGCTCGGCTCGGTTTTGGGTTGGGCTAGGGCTCGGATCTGGGTTCGGCTGTGGACTCGGCTCGCTTCGGCTCTAGGCTGGGCTTGGGGATTGTCTCGGGGCTCGTCTCGAGGCTCGGCTCTGTGCTCTGTGTTCGGCTGGGCTCGGGGCTCGGCTCGAGGTTCGGCTCTGTGCTCGGATCTAGGATGGGCTCTAGCCTCGGCTCGGCTCTAGGCTGGGCTCGGGGCTCGGCTCTGGGTTCGGCTCTGGACTCGGCTCGCCTCGGCTCTAGGCTGGGCTTGGGGATTGTCTCCGGGCTCGTCTCGAGGCTCGGCTCTGGGCTCTGTGCTCGGCTGGGCTCGGGGCTCGGGGCTCGGGTCGAGGCTCGGCTCAATACTCGGCTGTGGGCTCGCCTCTAGACTGGGCTCTGGCTCGGCTCGGCTCTAGGCTGGGCTCGGCTCTAGGCTGGGCTTGGGGATTGTCTCGGGGCTCGTCTTGAGCATCGGCTATGGGCTCTGTGCTCGGCTGGGCTCGGGGCTCGGCTCGAGGCTCTGCTCTGGGCTCAGCTCTGGACTCGGCTCTAGGCTGGGCTCGATGCTCGGCTCTGGGCTTGTCTGCAATCGGCTTTGGGTTGGGCTCAGGTATCGGCTCTGCTCTTGGCTCGGCTCGAGGCTCAGATCGCGCCTGAATCTGGGCTCGGCTCTGGACTCGGCTCGGCTCTAGGCTGGGCTCGGTGCTCGGATCTGGGTTCGGCTCTGGACTCGGCTCGCCTCGGCTCTAGGCTGGGCTTGGGGATTGTCTCGGGGCTCGTCTCGAGGCTCGGCTCTGGGCTCTGTGCTCGGCTGGGCTCGGGGCTCGGCTCGAGGCTCGGCTCTGGGCTCGGCTCTAGGCTGGGCTCTAGCCTCGGCTCGGCTCTAGGCTAGGCTCGGGGCTCGGATCTGGGTTCGGCTCTGGACTCGGCTCGCCTCGGCTCTAGGCTGGGCTTGGGGATTGTCTCGGGGCTCGTCTCGAAGCTCGGCTCTGGGCTCGGGGATCGGCTGGGATCGGGGCTCGGCTCGAGGCTCGGCTCTGGGCTCGGCTCTGGACTCGGCTCTAGGCTGGGCTCGAGGCTCAGCTCTGGGCTTGTCTGCAATCGGCTTTGGGTTGGGCTCAGGAATCGGCTCTGCTCATGGCTCGGCTCGAGGCTCAGATCGCGCCTGAACCTGGGCTCGGCTCTGGACTCGGCTCGGCTCTAGGCTGGGCTAGGGGCTCGGATCTGGGTTCGGCTCTGGACTCGGCTCGCCTCGGCTCTAGGCTGGGCTTGGGGTTTGTCTCGGGGCTCGTCTCGAGGCTCGGCTCTGGGCTCTGTGCTCGGCTGGGCTCGGGGCTCGGCTCGAGGCTCGGCTCTGGTTTCGGCTCTGGACTCGGCTCGCCTCGGCTCTAGGCTGGGCTTGGGGATTGTCTCGGGGCTCGTCTAGAGGCTCGGCTCTGGGCTCTGTGCTCGGCTGGGCTCGGGGCTCGGCTCGAGGTTCGGCTCTGGGCTCGGCTCTAGGTTGGGTTATAGCCTCGGCTCGGCTCTAGGCTGGGCTCGGGGTTCGGATCTGGGTTCGGCTCTGGACTCGGCTCGCCTCGGCTCTAGGCTGGGCTTGGGGATTGTCTCGGGGCTCGTCTCGAGGCTCGGCTCTGGGCTCTGTGCTCGGCTGGGCTCGGGGCCCGGGGCTCGGCTCGAGGCTCGGCTCAATACTCGGCTCTGGCCTCGGCTCGGCTTTGGGCTTGGCTAGGGCTCGGATCTGGGTTCGGCTCTGGACTCGGCTCGCCTCGGCTCTAGGCTGGGCTTGGGGATTGTCTCGGGGCTCGTCTCGAGGCTCGGCTCTGTGCTCTGTGTTCGGCTGGGCTCGGGGCTCGGCTCGAGGTTCGGCTCTGTGCTTGTCTGCAAGCGGCTTTGGGTTAGACTCAGGCATCGGCTCAGCTCTTGGCTCGGCTCGAGGCTCAGTTCGCGCCTGAACCTTGGCTCGGCTCTGGACTCGGCTAGGCTCTAGGCTGGGCTCGGGGCTCGGATCTGGGTTCGGCTCTGGACTCGGCTCGCCTCGGCTCTAGGCTGGGCTTGGGGATTGTCTCGGGGCTCGTCTCGAGGCTCGACTCTGGGCTCTGTGCTCGGCTGGGCTCGGGGCTCGGCTCGAGGTTCGGCTCTGGGCTCGGCTCTAGGCTGGGCTCTAGCCTCGGCTCGGCTCTAGGCTGGGCTCGGGGCTCGGATCTGTGTTCGGCTCTGGACTCGGCTCGCCTCGGCTCTAGGCTGGGCTTGGGGATTGTCTCGGGGCTCGTCTCGAGGCTCGGCTCTGTGCTCTGTGTTCGGCTGGGCTCGGGGCTCGGCTCGAGGTTCGGCTCTGGGCTCGGCTCTAGGCTGGGCTCTAGCCTCGGCTCGGCTCTAGGATGGGCTTGGGGATTGTCTCGGGGCTCGTCTTGAGCATCGGCTATGGGCTCTGTGCTCGGCTGGGCTCGGGACTCGACTCGGGGTTCGGCTCTGGGCTCGGCTCTAGGCTGGGCTCTAGCCTCGGCTCGGCTCTAGGCTGGGCTCGGGGCTCGGATCTGGGTTCGGCTCTGGACTCGGCTCGCCTCGGCTCTAGGCTGGGCTTGGGGATTGTCTCGGGGCTCGTCTCGAGGCTCGGCTCTGGGCTCTGTGTTCGGCTGGGCTCGGGGCTCGGCTTGAGGTTCGGCTCTGTGCTCGGATCTAGGCTGGGCTCTGGCTCGGCTCGGCTCTAGGCTGGGCTCTAGGCTCGGCTCTGGGCTTGTCTGCAATCGGCTTTGGGTTAGGCTCAGTTATCGGCTCTGCTCTTGGCTCGGCTCGAGTCTCAGATCGCGCCTGAACCTGGGCTCAGCTCTGGAGTCGGCTCGGCTCTAGGCTGGGCTCGGGGCTCGGATCTGGGTTCGGCTCTGGACTCGGCTCGCCTCGACTCTAGGCTGGGCTTGGGGATTGTCTCGGGGCTCGTCTCGAGGCTCGGCTCTGGGCTCTGTGCTCGGCTGGGCTCGGGGCTCGGCTCGAGGCTCGGCTCTGGGCTCGGCTCTGGACTCGGCTCGGCTTTGGGCTGGGCTCGGGGCTCGGATCTGTGTTCGGCTCTGGACTCGGCTCGCCTCGGCTCTAGGCTGGGCTTGGGGATTGTCTCGGGGCTCGTCTCGAGGCTCGGCTCTGGGCTCTGTGCTCGGCTGGGCTCGGGGCTCGGCTCGAGGCTCGGCTCTGGGCTCGGCTCTAGACTGAGCTCGAGGCTGGGCTCGAGGCTCGGCTCTTGGCTTGTCTTCTGTCGGCTTTGGGCTGAGCTCAGGGATCGGCTCTACTCTTAGGTCGGCTCGAGGCTCAGATCGCGCCCGACTCTCGGCTCGGCTCTGGGCTCTGTGCTCGGCTGGGCTCGGGGCTCGGCTCGAGGCTCGGCTCTGGTTTCGGCTCTGGACTCGGCTCGCCTCGGCTCTAGGCTGGGCTTGGGGATTGTCTCGGGGCTCGTCTAGAGGCTCGGCTCTGGGCTCTGTGCTCGGCTGGGCTCGGGGCTCGGCTCGAGGTTCGGCTCTGGGCTCGGCTCTAGGTTGGGCTCTAGCCTCGGCTCGGCTCTAGGCTGGGCTCGGGGCTCGGCTCTGGGTTCGGCTCTGGACTCGGCTCGCCTCGGCTCTAGGCTGGGCTTGGGGATTGTCTCGGGGCTCGTCTCGAGTCTCGGCTCTGGGCTCTGTGCTCGGCTGGGCTCGGGGCTCGGCTCGAGGCTCGGCTCTGTGCTCGGCTCTGGACTCGGCTCTAGGCTGGGCTCTAGCCTCGGCTCGGCTCTAGGCTGGGCTTGGGGATTGTCTCGGGGCTCGTCTTGAGCATCGGCTATGGGCTCTGTGCTCGGCTGGGCTCGGTACTGGGCTCGAGGTTCGGCTCTGGGCTCGGCTCTAGGCTGGACTCTAGCCTCGGCTCGGCTCTAGGCTGGGCTCTAGGCTCGGCTCTGGGCTTGTCTGCAATCGGCTTTGGGTTAGGCTCACTTATCGGCTCTGCTCTTGGCTCGGCTCGAGGCTCAGATCGCGCCTGAACCTGGGCTCGGCTCTGGACTCGGCTCGGCTCTAGGCTGGGCTCGGGGCTCGGATCTGGGTTCGGCTCTGGACTCGGCTCGCCTCGGCTCTAGGCTGGGCTTGGGGATTGTCTCGGGGCTCGTCTCGAGGCTCGGCTCTGGGCTCTGTGCTCGGCTGGGCTCGGGGCTCGGCTCGAGTCTCGGCTCAATACTCGGCTCTGGGCTCGCCTCTAGACTGGGCTCTGGCTCGGCTCGGGTCTGGGCTGGGCTGGGGGCTCGGATCTGGGTTCGGCTCTGGACTCGGCTCGCCTCGGCTCTAGGCTGGGCTTGGGGATTGTCTCGGGGCTCGTCTCGAGGCTCGGCTCTGGGCTCTGTGTTCGGCTGGGCTCGGGGCTCGGCTCGAGGTTCGGCTCTGGGCTCGGCTCTAGGCTGGGCTCTAGCCTCGGCTCGGCTCTAGGCTGGGCTCGGGGCTCGGATCTGGTTTCGGCTCTGGACTCGGCTCGCCTCGGCTCTAGGCTGGGCTAGGGATTTTCTCGGGGCTCGTCTCGAGGCTCGGCTCTGGGCTCTGTGCTCGTCTGGGCTCGGGGCTCGGCTCGAGGCTTGGCTCTGGGCTCTGCTCTAGGCTGGGCTCTAGCCTCGGCTCGGCTCTAGGCTGGGCTCGGGGCTCGGATCTGGTTTCGGCTCTGGACTCGGCTCGCCTCGGCTCTAGGCTGGGCTTGGGGATTGTCTCGGGGCTCGTCTCGAGGCTCGTCTCTGTGCTCTGTGTTCGGCTGGGCTCGGGGCTCGGCTCGAGGTTCGGCTCTGGGCTCGGGTCTAGGCTGGGCTCTAGCCTCGGCTCGGCTCTAGGCTGGGCTCGGGGCTCGGATCTGGTTTCGGCTCTGGACTCGGCTCGCCTCGGCTCTAGGCTGGGCTAGGGATTTTCTCGGGGCTCGTCTCGAGGCTCGGCTCTGGGCTCTGTGCTCGGCTGGGCTCGGGGCTCGGCTCGAGGCTCGGCTCTGGGCTCGGCTCTGGACTCGGCTCTAGGCTGGGCTCGAGGCTCGGCTCTGGGCTTGACTGCAATCGGCTTTGGGTTGGGCTCACTTATCGGCTCTGCTCTTGGCTCGGCTCGAGGCTCAGATCGCGCCTGAACCTGGGCTCGGCTCTGGACTCGTCTCGGCTCTAGGCTGGGCTCGGGGCTCGGATCTGGGTTCGGCTCTGGACTCGGCTCGCCTCGGCTCTAGGCTGGGCTTGGGGATTGTCTCGGGGCTCGTCTCGAGGCTCGGCTCTGGGCTCTGTGCTCGGCTGGGTTCGGGGCTCGGCTCGAGGCTCGGCTCTGGGCTCGGCTCTGGACTCGGCTCGGCTTTGGGCTGGGCTCGGGGCTAGGATCTGGGTTCGGCTCTGGACTCGGCTCGCCTCGGCTCTAGGCTGGGCTTGGGGATTGTATCGGGGCTCGTCTCGAGGCTCGGCTCTGTGCTCTGTGTTCGGCTGGGCTCAGGGCTCGGCTCGAGGTTCGGCTCTGGGCTCTGCTCTAGGCTGGGCTCTAGCCTCGGCTCGGCTCTAGGCTGGGCTCGGGGCTCGGATCTGGTTTCGGCTCTGGACTCGGCTCGCCTCGGCTCTAGGCTGGGCTTGGGGATTGTCTCGGGGCTCGTCTCGAGGCTCGGCTCTGGGCTCTGTGCTCGGCTGGGCTCGGGGCTCGGCTCGAGTCTCGGCTCAATACTCGGCTCTGGGCTCGCCTCTAGACTGGGCTCTGGCTCGGCTCGGGTCTGGGCTGGGCTGGGGGCTCGGATCTGGGTTCGGCTCTGGACTCGGCTCGCCTCGGCTCTAGGCTGGGCTAGGGATTTTCTCGGGGCTCCTCTCGAGGCTCGGCTCTGGGCTCTGTGCTCGGCTGGGCTCGGGGCTCGGCTCGAGGCTTGGCTCTGGGCTCTGCTCTAGGCTGGGCTCTAGCCTCGGCTCGGCTCTAGGCTGGGCTCGGGGCTCGGATCTGGTTTCGGCTCTGGACTCGGCTCGCCTCGGCTCTAGGCTGGGCTTGGGGATTGTCTCGGGGCTCGTCTCGAGGCTCGGCTCTGTGCTCTGTGTTCGGCTGGGCTCGGGGCTCGGCTCGAGGTTCGGCTCTGGGCTCGGGTCTAGGCTGGGCTCTAGCCTCGGCTCGGCTCTAGGCTGGGCTCGGGGCTCGGATCTGGTTTCGGCTCTGGACTCGGCTCGCCTCGGCTCTAGGCTGGGCTAGGGATTTTCTCGGGGCTCGTCTCGAGGCTCGGCTCTGGGCTCTGTGCTCGGCTGGGCTCGGGGCTCGGCTCGAGGCTCGGCTCTGGGCTCGGCTCTGGACTCGGCTCTAGGCTGGGCTCGAGGCTCGGCTCTGGGCTTGACTGCAATCGGCTTTGGGTTGGGCTCAGGTATCGGCTCTGCTCTTGGCTCGGCTCGAGGCTCAGATCGCGCCTGAACCTCCGCTCGGCTCTGGACTCGGCTCGGCTCTAGGCTGGGCTCAGGACTCGGATCTGGATTCGGCTCTGGACTCGGCTCGCCTCGGCTCTAGGCTGGGCTTGGGGATTGTCTCGGGGCTCGTCTAGAGGCTCGGCTCTGTGCTCTGTGTTCGGCTGGGCTCGGGGCTCGGCTCGAGGTTCGGCTCTGGGCTCGGCACTAGGCTGGGCTCTAGCCTCGTCTCGGCTCTAGGCTGGGCTTGGGGATTGTCTCGGGGCTCGTCTTGAGCATCGGCTATGGGCTATGTGCTCGGCTGGGCTCGGGACTCGGCTCGAGGTTCGGCTCTGGGCTCGGCTCTAGGCTGGGCTCTAGCCTCGGCTCGGCTCTAGGCTGGGCTCGGGGCTCGGATCTGGGTTCGGCTCTGGACTCGGCTCGCCTCGGCTCTAGGCTGGGCTTGGGGATTGTCTCGGGGCTCGTCTCGAGGCTCGGCTCTGGGCTCTGTGCTCGGCTGGGCTCGGGGCTCGGCTCGAGGTTCGGCTCTGGGCTCGGGTCTAGGCTGGGCTCTAGCCTCGGCTCGGCTCTAGGCTGGGCTCGGGGCTCGGATCTGGTTTCGGCTCTGGACTCGGCTCGCCTCGGCTCTAGGCTGGGCTAGGGATTTTCTCGGGGCTCGTCTCGAGGCTCGGCTCTGGGCTCTGTGCTCGGCTGGGCTCGGGGCTCGGCTCGAGGCTCGGCTCTGGGCTCGGCTCTGGACTCGGCTCTAGGCTGGGCTCGAGGCTCGGCTCTGGGCTTGACTGCAATCGGCTTTGGGTTTGGCTCAGGTATCGGCTCTGCTCTTGGCTCGGCTCGAGGCTCAGATCGCGCCTGAACCTGGGCTCGGCTCTGGACTCGGCTCGGCTCTAGGCTGGGCTCAGGACTCGGATCTGGATTCGGCTCTGGACTCGGCTCGCCTCAGCTCTAGGCTGGGCTTGGGGTTTGTCTCGGGGCTCGTCTCGAGGCTCGGCTCTGGGCTCTGTGCTCGGCTGGGCTCGGGGCTCGGGGCTCGGCTCGAGGCTCGGCTCAATACTCGGCTCTGGGCTCTGTGCTCGGCTGGGCTCGGGGCTCGGCTCGAGGCTCGGCTCTGGGCTCGGCTCTAGGCTGGACTCTAGCCTCGGCTCGGCTCTAGGCTGGGCTCTAGGCTCGGCTCTGGGCTTGTCTGCAATCGGCTTTGGGTTAGGCTCACTTATCGGCTCTGCTCTTGGCTCGGCTCGAGGCTCAGATCGCGCCTGAACCTGGGCTCGGCTCTGGACTCGGCTCGGCTCTAGGCTGGGCTCGGGGCTCGGATCTGGGTTCGGCTCTGGACTCGGCTCGCCTCGGCTCTAGGCTGGGCTTGGGGATTGTCTCGGGGCTCGTCTCGAGGCTCGGCTCTGGGCTCTGTGCTCGGCTGGGTTCGGGGCTCGGCTCGAGGCTCGGCTCTGGGCTCGGCTCTGGACTCGGCTCGGCTTTGGGCTGGGCTCGGGGCTAGGATCTGGGTTCGGCTCTGGACTCGGCTCGCCTCGGCTCTAGGCTGGGCTTGGGGATTGTCTCGGGGCTCGTCTCGAGGCTAGGCTCTGTGCTCTGTGTTCGGCTGGGCTCAGGGCTCGGCTCGAGGTTCGGCTCTGGGCTCTGCTCTAGGCTGGGCTCTAGCCTCGGCTCGGCTCTAGGCTGGGCTCGGGGCTCGGATCTGGTTTCGGCTCTGGACTCGGCTCGCCTCGGCTCTAGGCTGGGCTTGGGGATTGTCTCGGGGCTCGTCTCGAGGCTCGGCTCTGGGCTCTGTGCTCGGCTGGGCTCGGGGCTCGGCTCGAGTCTCGGCTCAATACTCGGCTCTGGGCTCGCCTCTAGACTGGGCTCTGGCTCGGCTCGGGTCTGGGCTGGGCTGGGGGCTCGGATCTGGGTTCGGCTCTGGACTCGGCTCGCCTCGGCTCTAGGCTGGGCTTGGGGATTGTCTCGGGGCTCGTCTCGAGGCTCGGCTCTGTGCTCTGTGTTCGGCTGGGCTCGGGGCTCGGCTCGAGGTTCGGCTCTGGGCTCGGCTCTAGGCTGGGCTCTAGCCTCGGCTCGGCTCTAGGCTGGGCTCGGGGCTCGGATCTGGTTTCGGCTCTGGACTCGGCTCGCCTCGGCTCTAGGCTGGGCTAGGGATTTTCTCGGGGCTCGTCTCGAGGCTCGGCTCTGGGCTCTGTGCTCGGCTGGGCTCGGGGCTCGGCTCGAGGCTTGGCTCTGGGCTCTGCTCTAGGCTGGGCTCTAGCCTCGGCTCGGCTCTAGGCTGGGCTCGGGGCTCGGATCTGGTTTCGGCTCTGGACTCGGCTCGCCTCGGCTCTAGGCTGGGCTAGGGATTTTCTCGGGGCTCGTCTCGAGGCTCGGCTCTGTGCTCTGTGTTCGGCTGGGCTCGGGGCTCGGCTCGAGGTTCGGCTCTGGGCTCGGGTCTAGGCTGGGCTCTAGCCTCGGCTCGGCTCTAGGCTGGGCTCGGGGCTCGGATCTGGTTTCGGCTCTGGACTCGGCTCGCCTCGGCTCTAGGCTGGGCTAGGGATTTTCTCGGGGCTCGTCTCGAGGCTCGGCTCTGGGCTCTGTGCTCGGCTGGGCTCGGGGCTCGGCTCGAGGCTCGGCTCTGGGCTCGGCTCTGGACTCGGCTCTAGGCTGGGCTCGAGGCTCGGCTCTGGGCTTGACTGCAATCGGCTTTGGGTTGGGCTCAGGTATCGGCTCTGCTCTTGGCTCGGCTCGAGGCTCAGATCGCGCCTGAACCTGGGCTCGGCTCTGGACTCGGCTCGGCTCTAGGCTGGGCTCAGGACTCGGATCTGGATTCGGCTCTGGACTCGGCTCGCCTCAGCTCTAGGCTGGGCTTGGGGATTGTCTCGGGGCTCGTCTCGAGGCTCGGCTCTGGGCTCTGTGCTCGGTTGGGCTCGGGGCTCGGCTCGAGGTTCGGCTCTGGGCTCGGCTCTAGGCTGGGCTCTAGCCTCGGCTCGGCTCTAGGCTGGGCTCGGGGCTCGGATCTGTGTTCGGCTCTGGACTCGGCTCGCCTCGGCTCTAGGCTGGGCTTGGGGATTGTCTCGGGGCTCGTCTAGAGGCTCGGCTCTGTGCTCTGTGTTCGGCTGGGCTCGGGGCTCGGCTCGAGGTTCGGCTCTGGGCTCGGCACTAGGCTGGGCTCTAGCCTCGGCTCGGCTCTAGGCTGGGCTTGGGGATTGTCTCGGTGCTCGTCTTGAGCATCGGCTATGGGCTATGTGCTCGGCTGGGCTCGGGACTCGGCTCGAGGTTCGGCTCTGGGCTCGGCTCTAGGCTGGGCTCTAGCCTCGGCTCGGCTCTAGGCTGGGCTCGGGGCTCGGATCTGGGTTCGGCTCTGGACTCGGCTCGCCTCGGCTCTAGGCTGGGCTTGGGGATTGTCTCGGGGCTCGTCTCGAGGCTCGGCTCTGGGCTCTGTGCTCGGCTGGGCTCGGGGCTCGGGGCTCGGCTCGAGGCTCTGCTCAATACTCGGCTCTGGGCTCTGTGCTCGGCTGGGCTCGGGGCTCGGCTCGAGGCTCGGCTCAATACTCGACTCTGGGCTCGCCTCTAGACTGGGCTCTGGCTCGGCTCGGCTCTAGGCTGGGCTCTAGGCTCGGCTCTGGGCTTGTCTGCAATCGGCTTTGGGTTAGGCTCAGTTATCGGCTCTGCTCTTGGCTCGGCTCGAGGCTCAGATCGCGCCTGAACCTGGGCTCGGCTCTGGACTCGGCTCGGCTCTAGGCTGGGCTCGGGGCTCGGATCTGGGTTCGGCTCTGGACTCGGCTCGCCTCGGCTCTAGGCTGGGCTTGGGGATTGTCTCGGGGCTCGTCTCGAGGCTCGGCTCTGGGCTCTGTGCTCGGCTGGGTTCGGGGCTCGGCTCGAGGCTCGGCTCTGGGCTCGGCTCTGGACTCGGCTCGGCTTTGGGCTGGGCTCGGGGCTCGGATCTGGGTTCGGCTCTGGACTCGGCTCGCCTCGGCTCTAGTCTGGGCTTGGGGATTGTCTCGGGGCTCGTCTCGAGGCTCGGCTCTGTGCTCTGTGTTCGGCTGGGCTCGGGGCTCGGCTCGAGGTTCGGCTCTGGGCTCGGCTCTAGGCTGGGCTCTAGCCTCGGCTCGGCTCTAATCTGGGCTCGGGGCTCGGATCTGGTTTCGGCTCTGGACTCGGCTCGCCTCGGCTCTAGGCTGGGCTTGGGGATTGTCTCGGGGCTCGTCTCGAGGCTCGGCTCTGGGCTCTGTGCTCGGCTGGGCTCGGGGCTCGGCTCGAGTCTCGGCTCAATACTCGGCTCTGGGCTCGCCTCTAGATTGGGCTCTGGCTCGGCTCGGCTCTGGGCAGGGCTGGGGGCTTGGATCTGGGTTCGGCTCTGGACTCGGCTCGCCTCGGCTCTAGGCTGGGCTTGGGGATTGTCTCGGGGCTCGTCTCGAGGCTCGGCTCTGGCTCTGTGTTCGGCTGGGCTCGGGGCTCGGCTCGAGGTTCGTCTCTGGGCTCGGCTCTAGGCTGGGCTCTAGCCTCGGCTCGGCTCTAGGCTGGGCTCGGGGCTCGGATCTGGTTTCGGCTCTGGACTCGGCTCGCCTCGGCTCTAGGCTGGGCTTGGGGATTGTCTCGGGGCTCGTCTCGAGGCTCGGATCTGGGCTCTCTGTTCGGCTGGGCTCGGGGCTCGGCTCGAGGTTCGGCTCTGGGCTCGGCTCTAGGCTGGGCTCTAGACTGGGCTCTGGCTCGGCTCGCCTCTAGGCTGGGCTCGGGGCTCGGATCTGTGTTCGGCTTTGGACACGGCTCGCCTCGGCTCTAGGCTGTGCTTGGGGAGTGTCTTCGGACTCGTCTCGAGGCTCGGCTCTGTGCTCTGTGTTCGGTTGGGCTCGGGGCTCGGCTCGAGGTTCGGCTCTGGGCTCGGCTCTAGGCTGGGCTCTAGCCTCGGCTCGGCTCTAGGCTGGGCTCGGGGCTCGGATCTGGGTTCGGGTCTGGACTCGGCTCGCCTCGGCTCTAGGCTGGGCTTGGGGATTGTCTCGGGGCTCGTCTCGAGGCTCGGCTCGGGGCTCTGTGCTCGGCTGGGCTCGGGGCTCGGCTCGAGGCTCGGCTCTGTGCTGGGCTCTGGACTCGGCTCTAGGCTGGGCTCGAGGCTCGTCTCTGGGCTTGTCTGCAATCGGCTTTGGGTTGGGCTCAGGTATCGGCTCTGCTCTTGGCTCGGCTCGAGGCTCAGATCGCGCCTGAACCTGGGCTCGGCTCTGGACTCGGCTCGGCTCTAGGCTGGGCTCGGGGCTCGGATCTGGGTTCGGCTCTGGAGTCGGCTCGCCTCGGCTCTAGGCTGGGCTTGGGGATTGTCTCGGGGCTCATCTCGAGGCTCGGCTCTGGGCTCTGTGCTCGGCTGGGCTCGGGGCTCGGCTCGAGGTTCGGCTCTGGGCTCGGCTCTAGGCTGGGCTCTAGCCTCGGCTCGGCTCTAGGCTGGGCTCGGGGCTCGGATCTGTGTTCGGCTCTGGACTCGGCTCGCCTCGGCTCTAGGCTGGGCTTGGGGATTGTCTCGGGGCTCGTCTCGAGGCTCGGCTCTGTGCTCTGTGTTCGGCTTGGCTCGGGGCTCGGCTCGAGGTTCGACTCTGGGCTCGGCTCTAGGCTGGGCTCTAGACTGGGCTCTGGCTCGGCTCGCCTCTAGGCTGGGCTCGGGGCTCGGATCTGGGTTCGGCTTTGGACACGGCTCGCCTCGGCTCTAGGCTGTGCTTGGGGATTGTCTTGGGACTCGTCTCGAGGCTCGGCTCTGTGCTCTGTGTTCGGCTGGGCTCGGGGCTCGGCTCGAGGTTCGGCTCTGGGCTCGGTTCTAGGCTGGGCTCTAGCCTCGGCTCGGCTCTAAGCTGGGCTTGGGGATTGTCTCGGGGCTCGTCTTGAGCATCGGCTATGGGCTCTGTGCTCGGCTGGGCTCGGGGCTCGGCTCGAGGCTCGGCTCTGGGCTCAGCTCTGGACTCGGCTCTAGGCTGGGCTCGAGGCTCGGCTCTGGGTTTGTCTGCAATCGGCTTTGGGTTGGGCTCAGGTATCGGCTCTGCTCTTGGCTCGGCTCGAGGCTCAGATCGCGCCTGAATCTGGGCTCGGCTCTGGACTCGGCTCGGCTCTAGGCTGGGCTCGGGGCTCGGATCTGGGTTCGGCTCTGGACTCGGCTCGCCTCGGCTCTAGGCTGGGCTTGGGGATTGTCTCGGGGCTCGTCTCGAGGCTCGGCTCTGGGCTCTGTGCTCGGCTGGGCTCGGGGCTCGGCTCGAGGTTCGGCTCTGGGCTCGGCTCTAGGTTGGGTTCTAGCCTCGGCTCGGCTTTGGGCTGGGCTCGGGGCTCGGATCTGGGTTCGGCTCTGGACTCGGCTCGCCTCGGCTCTAGGCTGGGCTTGGGGATTGTCTCGGGGCTCGTCTCGAGGCTCGGCTCTGGGCTCTGTGCTCGGCTGGGCTCGGGGCCCGGGGCTCGGTTCGAGGCTCGGCTCAATACTCGGCTCTGGCCTCGGCTCGGCTTTGGGCTTGGCTAGGGCTCGGATCTGGGTTCGGCTGTGGACTCGGCTCGCTTCGGCTCTAGGCTGGGCTTGGGGATTGTCTCGGGGCTCGTCTCGAGGCTCGGCTCTGTGCTCTGTGTTCGGCTGGGCTCGGGGCTCGGCTCGAGGTTCGGCTCTGTGCTCGGATCTAGGATGGGCTCTAGCCTCGGCTCGGCTCTAGGCTGGGCTCGGGGCTCGGCTCTGGGTTCGGCTCTGGACTCGGCTCGCCTCGGCTCTAGGCTGGGCTTGGGGATTGTCTCCGGGCTCGTCTCGAGGCTCGGCTCTGGGCTCTGTGCTCGGCTGGGCTCGGGGCTCGGGGCTCGGCTCGAGGCTCGGCTCAATACTCGGCTCTGGGCTCGCCTCTAGACTGGGCTCTGGCTCGGCTCGGCTCTAGGCTGGGCTCGGCTCTAGGCTGGGCTTGGGGATTGTCTCGGGGCTCGTCTTGAGCATCGGCTATGGGCTCTGTGCTCGGCTGGGCTCGGGGCTCGGCTCGAGGCTCTGCTCTGGGCTCAGCTCTGGACTCGGCTCTAGGCTGGGCTCGATGCTCGGCTCTGGGCTTGTCTGCAATCGGCTTTGGGTTGGGCTCAGGTATCGGCTCTGCTCTTGGCTCGGCTCGAGGCTCAGATCGCGCCTGAATCTGGGCTCGGCTCTGGACTCGGCTCGGCTCTAGGCTGGGCTCGGTGCTCGGATCTGGGTTCGGCTCTGGACTCGGCTCGCCTCGGCTCTAGGCTGGGCTTGGGGATTGTCTCGGGGCTCGTCTCGAGGCTCGGCTCTGGGCTCTGTGCTCGGCTGGGCTCGGGGCTCGGCTCGAGGCTCGGCTCTGGGCTCGGCTCTAGGCTGGGCTCTAGCCTCGGCTCGGCTCTAGGCTAGGCTCGGGGCTCGGATCTGGGTTCGGCTCTGGACTCGGCTCGCCTCGGCTCTAGGCTGGGCTTGGGGATTGTCTCGGGGCTCGTCTCGAAGCTCGGCTCTGGGCTCGGGGATCGGCTGGGATCGGGGCTCGGCTCGAGGCTCGGCTCTGGGCTCGGCTCTGGACTCGGCTCTAGGCTGGGCTCGAGGCTCAGCTCTGGGCTTGTCTGCAATCGGCTTTGGGTTGGGCTCAGGAATCGGCTCTGCTCATGGCTCGGCTCGAGGCTCAGATCGCGCCTGAACCTGGGCTCGGCTCTGGACTCGGCTCGGCTCTAGGCTGGGCTAGGGGCTCGGATCTGGGTTCGGCTCTGGACTCGGCTCGCCTCGGCTCTAGGCTGGGCTTGGGGTTTGTCTCGGGGCTCGTCTCGAGGCTCGGCTCTGGGCTCTGTGCTCGGCTGGGCTCGGGGCTCGGCTCGAGGCTCGGCTCTGGTTTCGGCTCTGGACTCGGCTCGCCTCGGCTCTAGGCTGGGCTTGGGGATTGTCTCGGGGCTCGTCTAGAGGCTCGGCTCTGGGCTCTGTGCTCGGCTGGGCTCGGGGCTCGGCTCGAGGTTCGGCTCTGGGCTCGGCTCTAGGTTGGGTTATAGCCTCGGCTCGGCTCTAGGCTGGGCTCGGGGTTCGGATCTGGGTTCGGCTCTGGACTCGGCTCGCCTCGGCTCTAGGCTGGGCTTGGGGATTGTCTCGGGGCTCGTCTCGAGGCTCGGCTCTGGGCTCTGTGCTCGGCTGGGCTCGGGGCCCGGGGCTCGGCTCGAGGCTCGGCTCAATACTCGGCTCTGGCCTCGGCTCGGCTTTGGGCTTGGCTAGGGCTCGGATCTGGGTTCGGCTCTGGACTCGGCTCGCCTCGGCTCTAGGCTGGGCTTGGGGATTGTCTCGGGGCTCGTCTCGAGGCTCGGCTCTGTGCTCTGTGTTCGGCAGGGCTCGGGGCTCGGCTCGAGGTTCGGCTCTGTGCTTGTCTGCAAGCGGCTTTGGGTTAGACTCAGGCATCGGCTCAGCTCTTGGCTCGGCTCGAGGCTCAGTTCGCGCCTGAACCTTGGCTCGGCTCTCGACTCGGCTAGGCTCTAGGCTGGGCTCGGGGCTCGGATCTGGGTTCGGCTCTGGACTCGGCTCGCCTCGGCTCTAGGCTGGGCTTGGGGATTGTCTCGGGGCTCGTCTCGAGGCTCGACTCTGGGCTCTGTGCTCGGCTGGGCTCGGGGCTCGGCTCGAGGTTCGGCTCTGGGCTCGGCTCTAGGCTGGGCTCTAGCCTCGGCTCGGCTCTAGGCTGGGCTCGGGGCTCGGATCTGTGTTCGGCTCTGGACTCGGCTCGCCTCGGGTCTAGGCTGGGCTTGGGGATTGTCTCGGGGCTCGTCTCGAGGCTCGGCTCTGTGCTCTGTGTTCGGCTGGGCTCGGGGCTCGGCTCGAGGTTCGGCTCTGGGCTCGGCTCTAGGCTGGGCTCTAGCCTCGGCTCGGCTCTAGGATGGGCTTGGGGATTGTCTCGGGGCTCGTCTCGAGGCTCGGCTCTGGGCTCTGTGTTCGGCTGGGCTCGGGGCTCGGCTTGAGGTTCGGCTCTGTGCTCGGATCTAGGCTGGGCTCTGGCTCGGCTCGGCTCTAGGCTGGGCTCTAGGCTCGGCTCTGGGCTTGTCTGCAATCGGCTTTGGGTTAGGCTCAGTTATCGGCTCTGCTCTTGGCTCGGCTCGAGTCTCAGATCGTGCCTGAACCTGGGCTCAGCTCTGGAGTCGGCTCGGCTCTAGGCTGGGCTCGGGGCTCGGATCTGGGTTCGGCTCTGGACTCGGCTCGCCTCGACTCTAGGCTGGGCTTGGGGATTGTCTCGGGGCTCGTCTCGAGGCTCGGCTCTGGGCTCTGTGCTCGGCTGGCCTCGGGGCTCGGCTCGAGGCTCGGCTCTGGGCTCGGCTCTGGACTCGGCTCGGCTTTGGGCTGGGCTCGGGGCTCGGATCTGTGTTCGGCTCTGGACTCGGCTCGCCTCGGCTCTAGGCTGGGCTTGGGGATTGTCTCGGGGCTCGTCTCGAGGCTCGGCTCTGGGCTCTGTGCTCGGCTGGGCTCGGGGCTCGGCTCGAGGCTCGGCTCTGGGCTCGGCTCTAGACTGAGCTCGAGGCTGGGCTCGAGGCTCGGCTCTTGGCTTGTCTTCTGTCGGCTTTGGGCTGAGCTCAGGGATCGGCTCTACTCTTAGGTCGGCTCGAGGCTCAGATCGCGCCCGACTCTCGGCTCGGCTCTGGGCTCTGTGCTCGGCTGGGCTCGGGGCTCGGCTCGAGGCTCGGCTCTGGTTTCGGCTCTGGACTCGGCTCGCCTCGGCTCTAGGCTGGGCTTGGGGATTGTCTCGGGGCTCGTCTAGAGGCTCGGCTCTGGGCTCTGTGCTCGGCTGGGCTCGGGGCTCGGCTCGAGGTTCGGCTCTGGGCTCGGCTCTAGGTTGGGCTCTAGCCTCGGCTCGGCTCTAGGCTGGGCTCGGGGCTCGGCTCTGGGTTCGGCTCTGGACTCGGCTCGCCTCGGCTCTAGGCTGGGCTTGGGGATTGTCTCGGGGCTCGTCTCGAGTCTCGGCTCTGGGCTCTGTGCTCGGCTGGGCTCGGGGGTCGGCTCGAGGCTCGGCTCTGTGCTCGGCTCTGGACTCGGCTCTAGGCTGGGCTCTAGCCTCGGCTCGGCTCTAGGCTGGGCTTGGGGATTGTCTCGGGGCTCGTCTTGAGCATCGGCTATGGGCTCTGTGCTCGGCTGGGCTCGGTACTGGGCTCGAGGTTCGGCTCTGGGCTCGGCTCTAGGCTGGACTCTAGCCTCGGCTCGGCTCTAGGCTGGGCTCTAGGCTCGGCTCTGGGCTTGTCTGCAATCGGCTTTGGGTTAGGCTCACTTATCGGCTCTGCTCTTGGCTCGGCTCGAGGCTCAGATCGCGCCTGAACCTGGGCTCGGCTCTGGACTCGGCTCGGCTCTAGGCTGGGCTCGGGGCTCGGATCTGGGTTCGGCTCTGGACTCGGCTCGCCTCGGCTCTAGGCTGGGCTTGGGGATTGTCTCGGGGCTCGTCTCGAGGCTCGGCTCTGGGCTCTGTGCTCGGCTGGGCTCGGGGCTCGGCTCGAGTCTCGGCTCAATACTCGGCTCTGGGCTCGCCTCTAGACTGGGCTCTGGCTCGGCTCGGGTCTGGGCTGGGCTGGGGGCTCGGATCTGGGTTCGGCTCTGGACTCGGCTCGCCTCGGCTCTAGGCTGTGCTTGGGGATTGTCTCGGGGCTCGTCTCGAGGCTCGGCTCTGGGCTCTGTGTTCGGCTGGGCTCGGGGCTCGGCTCGAGGTTCGGCTCTGGGCTCGGCTCTAGGCTGGGCTCTAGCCTCGGCTCGGCTCTAGGCTGGGCTCGGGGCTCGGATCTGGTTTCGGCTCTGGACTCGGCTCGCCTCGGCTCTAGGCTGGGCTAGGGATTTTCTCGGGGCTCGTCTCGAGGCTCGGCTCTGGGCTCTGTGCTCGGCTGGGCTCGGGGCTCGGCTCGAGGCTTGGCTCTGGGCTCTGCTCTAGGCTGGGCTCTAGCCTCGGCTCGGCTCTAGGCTGGGCTCGGGGCTCGGATCTGGTTTCGGCTCTGGACTCGGCTCGCCTCGGCTCTAGGCTGGGCTTGGGGATTGTCTCGGGGCTCGTCTCGAGGCTCGGCTCTGTGCTCTGTGTTCGGCTGGGCTCGGGGCTCGGCTCGAGGTTCGGCTCTGGGCTCGGGTCTAGGCTGGGCTCTAGCCTCGGCTCGGCTCTAGGCTGGGCTCGGGGCTCGGATCTGGTTTCGGCTCTGGACTCGGCTCGCCTCGGCTCTAGGCTGGGCTAGGGATTTTCTCGGGGCTCGTCTCGAGGCTCGGCTCTGGGCTCTGTGCTCGGCTGGGCTCGGGGCTCGGCTCGAGGCTCGGCTCTGGGCTCGGCTCTGGACTCGGCTCTAGGCTGGGCTCGAGGCTCGGCTCTGGGCTTGACTGCAATCGGCTTTGGGTTGGGCTCACTTATCGGCTCTGCTCTTGGCTCGGCTCGAGGCTCAGATCGCGCCTGAACCTGGGCTCGGCTCTGGACTCGTCTCGGCTCTAGGCTGGGCTCGGGGCTCGGATCTGGGTTCGGCTCTGGACTCGGCTCGCCTCGGCTCTAGGCTGGGCTTGGGGATTGTCTCGGGGCTCGTCTCGAGGCTCGGCTCTGGGCTCTGTGCTCGGCTGGGTTCGGGGCTCGGCTCGAGGCTCGGCTCTGGGCTCGGCTCTGGACTCGGCTCGGCTTTGGGCTGGGCTCGGGGCTCGGATCTGGGTTCGGCTCTGGACTCGGCTCGCCTCGGCTCTAGGCTGGGCTTGGGGATTGTATCGGGGCTCGTCTCGAGGCTCGGCTCTGTGCTCTGTGTTCGGCTGGGCTCAGGGCTCGGCTCGAGGTTCGGCTCTGGGCTCTGCTCTAGGCTGGGCTCTAGCCTCGGCTCGGCTCTAGGCTGGGCTCGGGGCTCGGATCTGGTTTCGGCTCTGGACTCGGCTCGCCTCGGCTCTAGGCTGGGCTTGGGGATTGTCTCGGGGCTCGTCTCGAGGCTCGGCTCTAGGCTCTGTGCTCGGCTGGGCTCGGGGCTCGGCTCGAGTCTCGGCTCAATACTCGGCTCTGGGCTCGCCTCTAGACTGGGCTCTGGCTCGGCTCGGGTCTGGGCTGGGCTGGGGGCTCGGATCTGGGTTCGGCTCTGGACTCGGCTCGCCTCGGCTCTAGGCTGGGCTAGGGATTTTCTCGGGGCTCCTCTCGAGGCTCGGCTCTGGGCTCTGTGCTCGGCTGGGCTCGGGGCTCGGCTCGAGGCTTGGCTCTGGGCTCTGCTCTAGGCTGGGCTCTAGCCTCGGCTCGGCTCTAGGCTGGGCTCGGGGCTCGGATCTGGTTTCGGCTCTGGACTCGGCTCGCCTCGGCTCTAGGCTGGGCTTGGGGATTGTCTCGGGGCTCGTCTCGAGGCTCGGCTCTGTGCTCTGTGTTCGGCTGGGCTCGGGGCTCGGCTCGAGGTTCGGCTCTGGGCTCGGGTCTAGGCTGGGCTCTAGCCTCGGCTCGGCTCTAGGCTGGGCTCGGGGCTCGGATCTGGTTTCGGCTCTGGACTCGGCTCGCCTCGGCTCTAGGCTGGGCTAGGGATTTTCTCGGGGCTCGTCTCGAGGCTCGGCTCTGGGCTCTGTGCTCGGCTGGGCTCGGGGCTCGGCTCGAGGCTCGGCTCTGGGCTCGGCTCTGGACTCGGCTCTAGGCTGGGCTCGAGGCTCGGCTCTGGGCTTGACTGCAATCGGCTTTGGGTTGGGCTCAGGTATCGGCTCTGCTCTTGGCTCGGCTCGAGGCTCAGATCGCGCCTGAACCTCCGCTCGGCTCTGGACTCGGCTCGGCTCTAGGCTGGGCTCAGGACTCGGATCTGGATTCGGCTCTGGACTCGGCTCGCCTCGGCTCTAGGCTGGGCTTGGGGATTGTCTCGGGGCTCGTCTAGAGGCTCGGCTCTGTGCTCTGTGTTCGGCTGGGCTCGGGGCTCGGCTCGAGGTTCGGCTCTGGGCTCGGCACTAGGCTGGGCTCTAGCCTCGGCTCGGCTCTAGGCTGGGCTTGGGGATTGTCTCGGGGCTCGTCTTGAGCATCGGCTATGGGCTATGTGCTCGGCTGGGCTCGGGACTCGGCTCGAGGTTCGGCTCTGGGCTCGGCTCTAGGCTGGGCTCTAGCCTCGGCTCGGCTCTAGGCTGGGCTCGGGGCTCGGATCTGGGTTCGGCTCTGGACTCGGCTCGCCTCGGCTCTAGGCTGGGCTTGGGGATTGTCTCGGGGCTCGTCTCGAGGCTCGGCTCTGGGCTCTGTGCTCGGCTGGGCTCGGGGCTCGGCTCGAGGTTCGGCTCTGGGCTCGGGTCTAGGCTGGGCTCTAGCCTCGGCTCGGCTCTAGGCTGGGCTCGGGGCTCGGATCTGGTTTCGGCTCTGGACTCGGCTCGCCTCGGCTCTAGGCTGGGCTAGGGATTTTCTCGGGGCTCGTCTCGAGGCTCGGCTCTGGGCTCTGTGCTCGGCTGGGCTCGGGGCTCGGCTCGAGGCTCGGCTCTGGGCTCGGCTCTGGACTCGGCTCTAGGCTGGGCTCGAGGCTCGGCTCTGGGCTTGACTGCAATCGGCTTTGGGTTTGGCTCAGGTATCGGCTCTGCTCTTGGCTCGGCTCGAGGCTCAGATCGCGCCTGAACCTGGGCTCGGCTCTGGACTCGGCTCGGCTCTAGGCTGGGCTCAGGACTCGGATCTGGATTCGGCTCTGGACTCGGCTCGCCTCAGCTCTAGGCTGGGCTTGGGGTTTGTCTCGGGGCTCGTCTCGAGGCTCGGCTCTGGGCTCTGTGCTCGGCTGGGCTCGGGGCTCGGGGCTCGGCTCGAGGCTCGGCTCAATACTCGGCTCTGGGCTCTGTGCTCGGCTGGGCTCGGGGCTCGGCTCGAGGCTCGGCTCTGGGCTCGGCTCTAGGCTGGACTCTAGCCTCGGCTCGGCTCTAGGCTGGGCTCTAGGCTCGGCTCTGGGCTTGTCTGCAATCGGCTTTGGGTTAGGCTCACTTATCGGCTCTGCTCTTGGCTCGGCTCGAGGCTCAGATCGCGCCTGAACCTGGGCTCGGCTCTAGCCTCGGCTCGGCTCTAGGCTGGGCTCGGGGCTCGGCTCTGGGTTCGGCTCTGGACTCGGCTCGCCTCGGCTCTAGGCTGGGCTTGGGGATTGTCTCGGGGCTCGTCTCGAGGCTCGGCTCTGGGCTCTGTGCTCGGCTGGGCTCGGGGCTCGGCTCGAGGTTCGGCTCTGGGCTCGGGTCTAGGCTGGGCTCTAGCCTCGGCTCGGCTCTAGGCTGGGCTCGGGGCTCGGATCTGGTTTCGGCTCTGGACTCGGCTCGCCTCGGCTCTAGGCTGGGCTAGGGATTTTCTCGGGGCTCGTCTCGAGGCTCGGCTCTGGGCTCTGTGCTCGGCTGGGCTCGGGGCTCGGCTCGAGGCTCGGCTCTGGGCTCGGCTCTGGACTCGGCTCTAGGCTGGGCTCGAGGCTCGGCTCTGGGCTTGACTGCAATCGGCTTTGGGTTTGGCTCAGGTATCGGCTCTGCTCTTGGCTCGGCTCGAGGCTCAGATCGCGCCTGAACCTGGGCTCGGCTCTGGACTCGGCTCGGCTCTAGGCTGGGCTCAGGACTCGGATCTGGATTCGGCTCTGGACTCGGCTCGCCTCAGCTCTAGGCTGGGCTTGGGGTTTGTCTCGGGGCTCGTCTCGAGGCTCGGCTCTGGGCTCTGTGCTCGGCTGGGCTCGGGGCTCGGGGCTCGGCTCGAGGCTCGGCTCAATACTCGGCTCTGGGCTCTGTGCTCGGCTGGGCTCGGGGCTCGGCTCGAGGCTCGGCTCTGGGCTCGGCTCTAGGCTGGACTCTAGCCTCGGCTCGGCTCTAGGCTGGGCTCTAGGCTCGGCTCTGGGCTTGTCTGCAATCGGCTTTGGGTTAGGCTCACTTATCGGCTCTGCTCTTGGCTCGGCTCGAGGCTCAGATCGCGCCTGAACCTGGGCTCGGCTCTGGACTCGGCTCGGCTCTAGGCTGGGCTCGGGGCTCGGATCTGGGTTCGGCTCTGGACTCGGCTCGCCTCGGCTCTAGGCTGGGCTTGGGGATTGTCTCGGGGCTCGTCTCGAGGCTCGGCTCTGGGCTCTGTGCTCGGCTGGGTTCGGGGCTCGGCTCGAGGCTCGGCTCTGGGCTCGGCTCTGGACTCGGCTCGGCTTTGGGCTGGGCTCGGGGCTAGGATCTGGGTTCGGCTCTGGACTCGGCTCGCCTCGGCTCTAGGCTGGGCTTGGGGATTGTCTCGGGGCTCGTCTCGAGGCTAGGCTCTGTGCTCTGTGTTCGGCTGGGCTCAGGGCTCGGCTCGAGGTTCGGCTCTGGGCTCTGCTCTAGGCTGGGCTCTAGCCTCGGCTCGGCTCTAGGCTGGGCTCGGGGCTCGGATCTGGTTTCGGCTCTGGACTCGGCTCGCCTCGGCTCTAGGCTGGGCTTGGGGATTGTCTCGGGGCTCGTCTCGAGGCTCGGCTCTGGGCTCTGTGCTCGGCTGGGCTCGGGGCTCGGCTCGAGTCTCGGCTCAATACTCGGCTCTGGGCTCGCCTCTAGACTGGGCTCTGGCTCGGCTCGGGTCTGGGCTGGGCTGGGGGCTCGGATCTGGGTTCGGCTCTGGACTCGGCTCGCCTCGGCTCTAGGCTGGGCTTGGGGATTGTCTCGGGGCTCGTCTCGAGGCTCGGCTCTGTGCTCTGTGTTCGGCTGGGCTCGGGGCTCGGCTCGAGGTTCGGCTCTGGGCTCGGCTCTAGGCTGGGCTCTAGCCTCGGCTCGGCTCTAGGCTGGGCTCGGGGCTCGGATCTGGTTTCGGCTCTGGACTCGGCTCGCCTCGGCTCTAGGCTGGGCTAGGGATTTTCTCGGGGCTCGTCTCGAGGCTCGGCTCTGGGCTCTGTGCTCGGCTGGGCTCGGGGCTCGGCTCGAGGCTTGGCTCTGGGCTCTGCTCTAGGCTGGGCTCTAGCCTCGGCTCGGCTCTAGGCTGGGCTCGGGGCTCGGATCTGGTTTCGGCTCTGGACTCGGCTCGCCTCGGCTCTAGGCTGGGCTAGGGATTTTCTCGGGGCTCGTCTCGAGGCTCGGCTCTGTGCTCTGTGTTCGGCTGGGCTCGGGGCTCGGCTCGAGGTTCGGCTCTGGGCTCGGGTCTAGGCTGGGCTCTAGCCTCGGCTCGGCTCTAGGCTGGGCTCGGGGCTCGGATCTGGTTTCGGCTCTGGACTCGGCTCGCCTCGGCTCTAGGCTGGGCTAGGGATTTTCTCGGGGCTCGTCTCGAGGCTCGGCTCTGGGCTCTGTGCTCGGCTGGGCTCGGGGCTCGGCTCGAGGCTCGGCTCTGGGCTCGGCTCTGGACTCGGCTCTAGGCTGGGCTCGAGGCTCGGCTCTGGGCTTGACTGCAATCGGCTTTGGGTTGGGCTCAGGTATCGGCTCTGCTCTTGGCTCGGCTCGAGGCTCAGATCGCGCCTGAACCTGGGCTCGGCTCTGGACTCGGCTCGGCTCTAGGCTGGGCTCAGGACTCGGATCTGGATTCGGCTCTGGACTCGGCTCGCCTCAGCTCTAGGCTGGGCTTGGGGATTGTCTCGGGGCTCGTCTCGAGGCTCGGCTCTGGGCTCTGTGCTCGGCTGGCCTCGGGGCTCGGCTCGAGGTTCGGCTCTGGGCTCGGCTCTAGGCTGGGCTCTAGCCTCGGCTCGGCTCTAGGCTGGGCTCGGGGCTCGGATCTGTGTTCGGCTCTGGACTCGGCTCGCCTCGGCTCTAGGCTGGGCTTGGGGATTGTCTCGGGGCTCGTCTAGAGGCTCGGCTCTGTGCTCTGTGTTCGGCTGGGCTCGGGGCTCGGCTCGAGGTTCGGCTCTGGGCTCGGCACTAGGCTGGGCTCTAGCCTCGGCTCGGCTCTAGGCTGGGCTTGGGGATTGTCTCGGGGCTCGTCTTGAGCATCGGCTATGGGCTATGTGCTCGGCTGGGCTCGGGACTCGGCTCGAGGTTCGGCTCTGGGCTCGGCTCTAGGCTGGGCTCTAGCCTCGGCTCGGCTCTAGGCTGGGCTCGGGGCTCGGATCTGGGTTCGGCTCTGGACTCGGCTCGCCTCGGCTCTAGGCTGGGCTTGGGGATTGTCTCGGGGCTCGTCTCGAGGCTCGGCTCTGGGCTCTGTGCTCGGCTGGGCTCGGGGCTCGGGGCTCGGCTCGAGGCTCTGCTCAATACTCGGCTCTGGGCTCTGTGCTCGGCTGGGCTCGGGGCTCGGCTCGAGGCTCGGCTCAATACTCGACTCTGGGCTCGCCTCTAGACTGGGCTCTGGCTCGGCTCGGCTCTAGGCTGGGCTCTAGGCTCGGCTCTGGGCTTGTCTGCAATCGGCTTTGGGTTAGGCTCAGTTATCGGCTCTGCTCTTGGCTCGGCTCGAGGCTCAGATCGCGCCTGAACCTGGGCTCGGCTCTGGACTCGGCTCGGCTCTAGGCTGGGCTCGGGGCTCGGATCTGGGTTCGGCTCTGGACTCGGCTCGCCTCGGCTCTAGGCTGGGCTTGGGGATTGTCTCGGGGCTCGTCTCGAGGCTCGGCTCTGGGCTCTGTGCTCGGCTGGGTTCGGGGCTCGGCTCGAGGCTCGGCTCTGGGCTCGGCTCTGGACTCGGCTCGGCTTTGGGCTGGGCTCGGGGCTCGGCTCGAGGTTCGGCTCTGGGCTCGGCTCTAGGCTGGGCTCTAGCCTCGGCTCGGCTCTAGGATGGGCTTGGGGATTGTCTCGGGGCTCGTCTCGAGGCTCGGCTCTGGGCTCTGTGTTCGGCTGGGCTCGGGGCTCGGCTTGAGGTTCGGCTCTGTGCTCGGATCTAGGCTGGGCTCTGGCTCGGCTCGTCTCTAGGCTGGGCTCTAGGCTCGGCTCTGGGCTTGTCTGCAATCGGCTTTGGGTTAGGCTCAGTTATCGGCTCTGCTCTTGGCTCGGCTCGAGTCTCAGATCGTGCCTGAACCTGGGCTCAGCTCTGGAGTCGGCTCGGCTCTAGGCTGGGCTCGGGGCTCGGATCTGGGTTCGGCTCTGGACTCGGCTCGCCTCGACTCTAGGCTGGGCTTGGGGATTGTCTCGGGGCTCGTCTCGAGGCTCGGCTCTGGGCTCTGTGCTCGGCTGGCCTCGGGGCTCGGCTCGAGGCTCGGCTCTGGGCTCGGCTCTGGACTCGGCTCGGCTTTGGGCTGGGCTCGGGGCTCGGATCTGTGTTCGGCTCTGGACTCGGCTCGCCTCGGCTCTAGGCTGGGCTTGGGGATTGTCTCGGGGCTCGTCTCGAGGCTCGGCTCTGGGCTCTGTGCTCGGCTGGGCTCGGGGCTCGGCTCGAGGCTCGGCTCTGGGCTCGGCTCTAGACTGAGCTCGAGGCTGGGCTCGAGGCTCGGCTCTTGGCTTGTCTTCTGTCGGCTTTGGGCTGAGCTCAGGGATCGGCTCTCCTCTTAGGTCGGCTCGAGGCTCAGATCGCGCCCGACTCTCGGCTCGGCTCTGGGCTCTGTGCTCGGCTGGGCTCGGGGCTCGGCTCGAGGCTCGGCTCTGGTTTCGGCTCTGGACTCGGCTCGCCTCGGCTCTAGGCTGGGCTTGGGGATTGTCTCGGGGCTCGTCTAGAGGCTCGGCTCTGGGCTCTGTGCTCGGCTGGGCTCGGGGCTCGGCTCGAGGTTCGGCTCTGGGCTCGGCTCTAGGTTGGGCTCTAGCCTCGGCTCGGCTCTAGGCTGGGCTCGGGGCTCGGCTCTGGGTTCGGCTCTGGACTCGGCTCGCCTCGGCTCTAGGCTGGGCTTGGGGATTGTCTCGGGGCTCGTCTCGAGTCTCGGCTCTGGGCTCTGTGCTCGGCTGGGCTCGGGGGTCGGCTCGAGGCTCGGCTCTGTGCTCGGCTCTGGACTCGGCTCTAGGCTGGGCTCTAGCCTCGGCTCGGCTCTAGGCTGGGCTTGGGGATTGTCTCGGGGCTCGTCTTGAGCATCGGCTATGGGCTCTGTGCTCGGCTGGGCTCGGTACTGGGCTCGAGGTTCGGCTCTGGGCTCGGCTCTAGGCTGGACTCTAGCCTCGGCTCGGCTCTAGGCTGGGCTCTAGGCTCGGCTCTGGGCTTGTCTGCAATCGGCTTTGGGTTAGGCTCACTTATCGGCTCTGCTCTTGGCTCGGCTCGAGGCTCAGATCGCGCCTGAACCTGGGCTCGGCTCTGGACTCGGCTCGGCTCTAGGCTGGGCTCGGGGCTCGGATCTGGGTTCGGCTCTGGACTCGGCTCGCCTCGGCTCTAGGCTGGGCTTGGGGATTGTCTCGGGGCTCGTCTCGAGGCTCGGCTCTGGGCTCTGTGCTCGGCTGGGCTCGGGGCTCGGCTCGAGTCTCGGCTCAATACTCGGCTCTGGGCTCGCCTCTAGACTGGGCTCTGGCTCGGCTCGGGTCTGGGCTGGGCTGGGGGCTCGGATCTGGGTTCGGCTCTGGACTCGGCTCGCCTCGGCTCTAGGCTGTGCTTGGGGATTGTCTCGGGGCTCGTCTCGAGGCTCGGCTCTGGGCTCTGTGTTCGGCTGGGCTCGGGGCTCGGCTCGAGGTTCGGCTCTGGGCTCGGCTCTAGGCTGGGCTCTAGCCTCGGCTCGGCTCTAGGCTGGGCTCGGGGCTCGGATCTGGTTTCGGCTCTGGACTCGGCTCGCCTCGGCTCTAGGCTGGGCTAGGGATTTTCTCGGGGCTCGTCTCGAGGCTCGGCTCTGGGCTCTGTGCTCGGCTGGGCTCGGGGCTCGGCTCGAGGCTTGGCTCTGGGCTCTGCTCTAGGCTGGGCTCTAGCCTCGGCTCGGCTCTAGGCTGGGCTCGGGGCTCGGATCTGGTTTCGGCTCTGGACTCGGCTCGCCTCGGCTCTAGGCTGGGCTTGGGGATTGTCTCGGGGCTCGTCTCGAGGCTCGGCTCTGTGCTCTGTGTTCGGCTGGGCTCGGGGCTCGGCTCGAGGTTCGGCTCTGGGCTCGGGTCTAGGCTGGGCTCTAGCCTCGGCTCGGCTCTAGGCTGGGCTCGGGGCTCGGATCTGGTTTCGGCTCTGGACTCGGCTCGCCTCGGCTCTAGGCTGGGCTAGGGATTTTCTCGGGGCTCGTCTCGAGGCTCGGCTCTGGGCTCTGTGCTCGGCTGGGCTCGGGGCTCGGCTCGAGGCTCGGCTCTGGGCTCGGCTCTGGACTCGGCTCTAGGCTGGGCTCGAGGCTCGGCTCTGGGCTTGACTGCAATCGGCTTTGGGTTGGGCTCACTTATCGGCTCTGCTCTTGGCTCGGCTCGAGGCTCAGATCGCGCCTGAACCTGGGCTCGGCTCTGGACTCGTCTCGGCTCTAGGCTGGGCTCGGGGCTCGGATCTGGGTTCGGCTCTGGACTCGGCTCGCCTCGGCTCTAGGCTGGGCTTGGGGATTGTCTCGGGGCTCGTCTCGAGGCTCGGCTCTGGGCTCTGTGCTCGGCTGGGTTCGGGGCTCGGCTCGAGGCTCGGCTCTGGGCTCGGCTCTGGACTCGGCTCGGCTTTGGGCTGGGCTCGGGGCTAGGATCTGGGTTCGGCTCTGGACTCGGCTCGCCTCGGCTCTAGGCTGGGCTTGGGGATTGTATCGGGGCTCGTCTCGAGGCTCGGCTCTGTGCTCTGTGTTCGGCTGGGCTCAGGGCTCGGCTCGAGGTTCGGCTCTGGGCTCTGCTCTAGGCTGGGCTCTAGCCTCGGCTCGGCTCTAGGCTGGGCTCGGGGCTCGGATCTGGTTTCGGCTCTGGACTCGGCTCGCCTCGGCTCTAGGCTGGGCTTGGGGATTGTCTCGGGGCTCGTCTCGAGGCTCGGCTCTAGGCTCTGTGCTCGGCTGGGCTCGGGGCTCGGCTCGAGTCTCGGCTCAATACTCGGCTCTGGGCTCGCCTCTAGACTGGGCTCTGGCTCGGCTCGGGTCTGGGCTGGGCTGGGGGCTCGGATCTGGGTTCGGCTCTGGACTCGGCTCGCCTCGGCTCTAGGCTGGGCTAGGGATTTTCTCGGGGCTCCTCTCGAGGCTCGGCTCTGGGCTCTGTGCTCGGCTGGGCTCGGGGCTCGGCTCGAGGCTTGGCTCTGGGCTCTGCTCTAGGCTGGGCTCTAGCCTCGGCTCGGCTCTAGGCTGGGCTCGGGGCTCGGATCTGGTTTCGGCTCTGGACTCGGCTCGCCTCGGCTCTAGGCTGGGCTTGGGGATTGTCTCGGGGCTCGTCTCGAGGCTCGGCTCTGTGCTCTGTGTTCGGCTGGGCTCGGGGCTCGGCTCGAGGTTCGGCTCTGGGCTCGGGTCTAGGCTGGGCTCTAGCCTCGGCTCGGCTCTAGGCTGGGCTCGGGGCTCGGATCTGGTTTCGGCTCTGGACTCGGCTCGCCTCGGCTCTAGGCTGGGCTAGGGATTTTCTCGGGGCTCGTCTCGAGGCTCGGCTCTGGGCTCTGTGCTCGGCTGGGCTCGGGGCTCGGCTCGAGGCTCGGCTCTGGGCTCGGCTCTGGACTCGGCTCTAGGCTGGGCTCGAGGCTCGGCTCTGGGCTTGACTGCAATCGGCTTTGGGTTGGGCTCAGGTATCGGCTCTGCTCTTGGCTCGGCTCGAGGCTCAGATCGCGCCTGAACCTCCGCTCGGCTCTGGACTCGGCTCGGCTCTAGGCTGGGCTCAGGACTCGGATCTGGATTCGGCTCTGGACTCGGCTCGCCTCGGCTCTAGGCTGGGCTTGGGGATTGTCTCGGGGCTCGTCTAGAGGCTCGGCTCTGTGCTCTGTGTTCGGCTGGGCTCGGGGCTCGGCTCGAGGTTCGGCTCTGGGCTCGGCACTAGGCTGGGCTCTAGCCTCGGCTCGGCTCTAGGCTGGGCTTGGGGATTGTCTCGGGGCTCGTCTTGAGCATCGGCTATGGGCTATGTGCTCGGCTGGGCTCGGGACTCGGCTCGAGGTTCGGCTCTGGGCTCGGCTCTAGGCTGGGCTCTAGCCTCGGCTCGGCTCTAGGCTGGGCTCGGGGCTCGGATCTGGGTTCGGCTCTGGACTCGGCTCGCCTCGGCTCTAGGCTGGGCTTGGGGATTGTCTCGGGGCTCGTCTCGAGGCTCGGCTCTGGGCTCTGTGCTCGGCTGGGCTCGGGGCTCGGCTCGAGGTTCGGCTCTGGGCTCGGGTCTAGGCTGGGCTCTAGCCTCGGCTCGGCTCTAGGCTGGGCTCGGGGCTCGGATCTGGTTTCGGCTCTGGACTCGGCTCGCCTCGGCTCTAGGCTGGGCTAGGGATTTTCTCGGGGCTCGTCTCGAGGCTCGGCTCTGGGCTCTGTGCTCGGCTGGGCTCGGGGCTCGGCTCGAGGCTCGGCTCTGGGCTCGGCTCTGGACTCGGCTCTAGGCTGGGCTCGAGGCTCGGCTCTGGGCTTGACTGCAATCGGCTTTGGGTTTGGCTCAGGTATCGGCTCTGCTCTTGGCTCGGCTCGAGGCTCAGATCGCGCCTGAACCTGGGCTCGGCTCTGGACTCGGCTCGGCTCTAGGCTGGGCTCAGGACTCGGATCTGGATTCGGCTCTGGACTCGGCTCGCCTCAGCTCTAGGCTGGGCTTGGGGTTTGTCTCGGGGCTCGTCTCGAGGCTCGGCTCTGGGCTCTGTGCTCGGCTGGGCTCGGGGCTCGGGGCTCGGCTCGAGGCTCGGCTCAATACTCGGCTCTGGGCTCTGTGCTCGGCTGGGCTCGGGGCTCGGCTCGAGGCTCGGCTCTGGGCTCGGCTCTAGGCTGGACTCTAGCCTCGGCTCGGCTCTAGGCTGGGCTCTAGGCTCGGCTCTGGGCTTGTCTGCAATCGGCTTTGGGTTAGGCTCACTTATCGGCTCTGCTCTTGGCTCGGCTCGAGGCTCAGATCGCGCCTGAACCTGGGCTCGGCTCTGGACTCGGCTCGGCTCTAGGCTGGGCTCGGGGCTCGGATCTGGGTTCGGCTCTGGACTCGGCTCGCCTCGGCTCTAGGCTGGGCTTGGGGATTGTCTCGGGGCTCGTCTCGAGGCTCGGCTCTGGGCTCTGTGCTCGGCTGGGTTCGGGGCTCGGCTCGAGGCTCGGCTCTGGGCTCGGCTCTGGACTCGGCTCGGCTTTGGGCTGGGCTCGGGGCTAGGATCTGGGTTCGGCTCTGGACTCGGCTCGCCTCGGCTCTAGGCTGGGCTTGGGGATTGTCTCGGGGCTCGTCTCGAGGCTAGGCTCTGTGCTCTGTGTTCGGCTGGGCTCAGGGCTCGGCTCGAGGTTCGGCTCTGGGCTCTGCTCTAGGCTGGGCTCTAGCCTCGGCTCGGCTCTAGGCTGGGCTCGGGGCTCGGATCTGGTTTCGGCTCTGGACTCGGCTCGCCTCGGCTCTAGGCTGGGCTTGGGGATTGTCTCGGGGCTCGTCTCGAGGCTCGGCTCTGGGCTCTGTGCTCGGCTGGGCTCGGGGCTCGGCTCGAATCTCGGCTCAATACTCGGCTCTGGGCTCGCCTCTAGACTGGGCTCTGGCTCGGCTCGGGTCTGGGCTGGGCTGGGGGCTCGGATCTGGGTTCGGCTCTGGACTCGGCTCGCCTCGGCTCTAGGCTGGGCTTGGGGATTGTCTCGGGGCTCGTCTCGAGGCTCGGCTCTGTGCTCTGTGTTCGGCTGGGCTCGGGGCTCGGCTCGAGGTTCGGCTCTGGGCTCGGCTCTAGGCTGGGCTCTAGCCTCGGCTCGGCTCTAGGCTGGGCTCGGGGCTCGGATCTGGTTTCGGCTCTGGACTCGGCTCGCCTCGGCTCTAGGCTGGGCTAGGGATTTTCTCGGGGCTCGTCTCGAGGCTCGGCTCTGGGCTCTGTGCTCGGCTGGGCTCGGGGCTCGGCTCGAGGCTTGGCTCTGGGCTCTGCTCTAGGCTGGGCTCTAGCCTCGGCTCGGCTCTAGGCTGGGCTCGGGGCTCGGATCTGGTTTCGGCTCTGGACTCGGCTCGCCTCGGCTCTAGGCTGGGCTAGGGATTTTCTCGGGGCTCGTCTCGAGGCTCGGCTCTGTGCTCTGTGTTCGGCTGGGCTCGGGGCTCGGCTCGAGGTTCGGCTCTGGGCTCGGGTCTAGGCTGGGCTCTAGCCTCGGCTCGGCTCTAGGCTGGGCTCGGGGCTCGGATCTGGTTTCGGCTCTGGACTCGGCTCGCCTCGGCTCTAGGCTGGGCTAGGGATTTTCTCGGGGCTCGTCTCGAGGCTCGGCTCTGGGCTCTGTGCTCGGCTGGGCTCGGGGCTCGGCTCGAGGCTCGGCTCTGGGCTCGGCTCTGGACTCGGCTCTAGGCTGGGCTCGAGGCTCGGCTCTGGGCTTGACTGCAATCGGCTTTGGGTTGGGCTCAGGTATCGGCTCTGCTCTTGGCTCGGCTCGAGGCTCAGATCGCGCCTGAACCTGGGCTCGGCTCTGGACTCGGCTCGGCTCTAGGCTGGGCTCAGGACTCGGATCTGGATTCGGCTCTGGACTCGGCTCGCCTCAGCTCTAGGCTGGGCTTGGGGATTGTCTCGGGGCTCGTCTCGAGGCTCGGCTCTGGGCTCTGTGCTCGGCTGGGCTCGGGGCTCGGCTCGAGGTTCGGCTCTGGGCTCGGCTCTAGGCTGGGCTCTAGCCTCGGCTCGGCTCTAGGCTGGGCTCGGGGCTCGGATCTGTGTTCGGCTCTGGACTCGGCTCGCCTCGGCTCTAGGCTGGGCTTGGGGATTGTCTCGGGGCTCGTCTAGAGGCTCGGCTCTGTGCTCTGTGTTCGGCTGGGCTCGGGGCTCGGCTCGAGGTTCGGCTCTGGGCTCGGCACTAGGCTGGGCTCTAGCCTCGGCTCGGCTCTAGGCTGGGCTTGGGGATTGTCTCGGGGCTCGTCTTGAGCATCGGCTATGGGCTATGTGCTCGGCTGGGCTCGGGACTCGGCTCGAGGTTCGGCTCTGGGCTCGGCTCTAGGCTGGGCTCTAGCCTCGGCTCGGCTCTAGGCTGGGCTCGGGGCTCGGATCTGGGTTCGGCTCTGGACTCGGCTCGCCTCGGCTCTAGGCTGGGCTTGGGGATTGTCTCGGGGCTCGTCTCGAGGCTCGGCTCTGGGCTCTGTGCTCGGCTGGGCTCGGGGCTCGGGGCTCGGCTCGAGGCTCTGCTCAATACTCGGCTCTGGGCTCTGTGCTCGGCTGGGCTCGGGGCTCGGCTCGAGGCTCGGCTCAATACTCGACTCTGGGCTCGCCTCTAGACTGGGCTCTGGCTCGGCTCGGCTCTAGGCTGGGCTCTAGGCTCGGCTCTGGGCTTGTCTGCAATCGGCTTTGGGTTAGGCTCAGTTATCGGCTCTGCTCTTGGCTCGGCTCGAGGCTCAGATCGCGCCTGAACCTGGGCTCGGCTCTGGACTCGGCTCGGCTCTAGGCTGGGCTCGGGGCTCGGATCTGGGTTCGGCTCTGGACTCGGCTCGCCTCGGCTCTAGGCTGGGCTTGGGGATTGTCTCGGGGCTCGTCTCGAGGCTCGGCTCTGGGCTCTGTGCTCGGCTGGGTTCGGGGCTCGGCTCGAGGCTCGGCTCTGGGCTCGGCTCTGGACTCGGCTCGGCTTTGGGCTGGGCTCGGGGCTCGGATCTGGGTTCGGCTCTGGACTCGGCTCGCCTCGGCTCTAGTCTGGGCTTGGGGATTGTCTCGGGGCTCGTCTCGAGGCTCGGCTCTGTGCTCTGTGTTCGGCTGGGCTCGGGGCTCGGCTCGAGGTTCGGCTCTGGGCTCGGCTCTAGGCTGGGCTCTAGCCTCGGCTCGGCTCTAATCTGGGCTCGGGGCTCGGATCTGGTTTCGGCTCTGGACTCGGCTCGCCTCGGCTCTAGGCTGGGCTTGGGGATTGTCTCGGGGCTCGTCTCGAGGCTCGGCTCTGGGCTCTGTGCTCGGCTGGGCTCGGGGCTCGGCTCGAGTCTCGGCTCAATACTCGGCTCTGGGCTCGCCTCTAGATTGGGCTCTGGCTCGGCTCGGCTCTGGGCAGGGCTGGGGGCTTGGATCTGGGTTCGGCTCTGGACTCGGCTCGCCTCGGCTCTAGGCTGGGCTTGGGGATTGTCTCGGGGCTCGTCTCGAGGCTCGGCTCTGGCTCTGTGTTCGGCTGGGCTCGGGGCTCGGCTCGAGGTTCGTCTCTGGGCTCGGCTCTAGGCTGGGCTCTAGCCTCGGCTCGGCTCTAGGCTGGGCTCGGGGCTCGGATCTGGTTTCGGCTCTGGACTCGGCTCGCCTCGGCTCTAGGCTGGGCTTGGGGATTGTCTCGGGGCTCGTCTCGAGGCTCGGATCTGGGCTCTCTGTTCGGCTGGGCTCGGGGCTCGGCTCGAGGTTCGGCTCTGGGCTCGGCTCTAGGCTGGGCTCTAGACTGGGCTCTGGCTCGGCTCGCCTCTAGGCTGGGCTCGGGGCTCGGATCTGTGTTCGGCTTTGGACACGGCTCGCCTCGGCTCTAGGCTGTGCTTGGGGAGTGTCTTCGGACTCGTCTCGAGGCTCGGCTCTGTGCTCTGTGTTCGGTTGGGCTCGGGGCTCGGCTCGAGGTTCGGCTCTGGGCTCGGCTCTAGGCTGGGCTCTAGCCTCGGCTCGGCTCTAGGCTGGGCTCGGGGCTCGGATCTGGGTTCGGGTCTGGACTCGGCTCGCCTCGGCTCTAGGCTGGGCTTGGGGATTGTCTCGGGGCTCGTCTCGAGGCTCGGCTCGGGGCTCTGTGCTCGGCTGGGCTCGGGGCTCGGCTCGAGGCTCGGCTCTGTGCTGGGCTCTGGACTCGGCTCTAGGCTGGGCTCGAGGCTCGTCTCTGGGCTTGTCTGCAATCGGCTTTGGGTTGGGCTCAGGTATCGGCTCTGCTCTTGGCTCGGCTCGAGGCTCAGATCGCGCCTGAACCTGGGCTCGGCTCTGGACTCGGCTCGGCTCTAGGCTGGGCTCGGGGCTCGGATCTGGGTTCGGCTCTGGAGTCGGCTCGCCTCGGCTCTAGGCTGGGCTTGGGGATTGTCTCGGGGCTCATCTCGAGGCTCGGCTCTGGGCTCTGTGCTCGGCTGGGCTCGGGGCTCGGCTCGAGGTTCGGCTCTGGGCTCGGCTCTAGGCTGGGCTCTAGCCTCGGCTCGGCTCTAGGCTGGGCTCGGGGCTCGGATCTGTGTTCGGCTCTGGACTCGGCTCGCCTCGGCTCTAGGCTGGGCTTGGGGATTGTCTCGGGGCTCGTCTCGAGGCTCGGCTCTGTGCTCTGTGTTCGGCTTGGCTCGGGGCTCGGCTCGAGGTTCGACTCTGGGCTCGGCTCTAGGCTGGGCTCTAGACTGGGCTCTGGCTCGGCTCGCCTCTAGGCTGGGCTCGGGGCTCGGATCTGGGTTCGGCTTTGGACACGGCTCGCCTCGGCTCTAGGCTGTGCTTGGGGATTGTCTTGGGACTCGTCTCGAGGCTCGGCTCTGTGCTCTGTGTTCGGCTGGGCTCGGGGCTCGGCTCGAGGTTCGGCTCTGGGCTCGGTTCTAGGCTGGGCTCTAGCCTCGGCTCGGCTCTAAGCTGGGCTTGGGGATTGTCTCGGGGCTCGTCTTGAGCATCGGCTATGGGCTCTGTGCTCGGCTGGGCTCGGGGCTCGGCTCGAGGCTCGGCTCTGGGCTCAGCTCTGGACTCGGCTCTAGGCTGGGCTCGAGGCTCGGCTCTGGGTTTGTCTGCAATCGGCTTTGGGTTGGGCTCAGGTATCGGCTCTGCTCTTGGCTCGGCTCGAGGCTCAGATCGCGCCTGAATCTGGGCTGGGCTCTGGACTCGGCTCGGCTCTAGGCTGGGCTCGGGGCTCGGATCTGGGTTCGGCTCTGGACTCGGCTCGCCTCGGCTCTAGGCTGGGCTTGGGGATTGTCTCGGGGCTCGTCTCGAGGCTCGGCTCTGGGCTCTGTGCTCGGCTGGGCTCGGGGCTCGGCTCGAGGTTCGGCTCTGGGCTCGGCTCTAGGTTGGGTTCTAGCCTCGGCTCGGCTTTGGGCTGGGCTCGGGGCTCGGATCTGGGTTCGGCTCTGGACTCGGCTCGCCTCGGCTCTAGGCTGGGCTTGGGGATTGTCTCGGGGCTCGTCTCGAGGCTCGGCTCTGGGCTCTGTGCTCGGCTGGGCTCGGGGCCCGCGGCTCGGTTCGAGGCTCGGCTCAATACTCGGCTCTGGCCTCGGCTCGGCTTTGGGCTTGGCTAGGGCTCGGATATGGGTTCGGCTCTGGACTCGGCTCGCCTCGGCTCTAGGCTGGGCTTGGGGATTGTCTCGGGGCTCGTCTCGAGGCTCGGCTCTGTGCTCTGTGTTCGGCTGGGCTCGGGGCTCGGCTCGAGGTTCGGCTCTGTACTCGGCTCTAGGTTGGGCTCTAGCCTCGGCTCGGCTCTAGGCTGGGCTCGGGGCTCGGCTCTGGGTTCGGCTCTGGACTCGGCTCGCCTCGGCTCTAGGCTGGGCTTGGGGATTGTCTCGGGGCTCGTCTCGAGGCTCGGCTCTGGGCTCTGTGCTCGGCTGGGCTCGGGGTTCGGCTCGAGGCTCGGCTCTGTGCTCGGCTCTGGACTCGGCTCTAGGCTGGGCTCGAGGCTCGGCTCTGGGCTTGTCTGCAATCGGCTTTGGGTTAGGCTCAGTTATCGGCTCTGCTCTTGGCTCGGCTCGAGGCTCAGATCGCGCCTGAACCTGGGCTCGGCTCTGGACTCGGCTCGGCTCTAGGCTGGGCTCGGGGCTCGGATCTGGGTTCGGCTCTGGACTCGGCTCGCCTCGGCTCTAGGCTGGGCTTGGGGATTGTCTCGGGGCTCGTCTCGAGGCTCGGCTCTGGGCTCTGTGCTCGGCTGGGCTCGGGGCTCGGATCTGGGTTCGGCTCTGGACTCGGCTCGCCTCGGCTCTAGGCTGGGCTTGGGGATTGTCTCGGGGCTCGTCTCGAAGCTCGGCTCTGGGCTCGGGGATCGGCTGGGCTCGGGGCTCGGCTCGAGGCTCGGCTCTGGGCTCGGCTCTGGACTCGGCTCTAGGCTGGGCTCGAGGCTCGGCTCTGGGCTTGTCTGCAATCGGCTTTGGGTTGGGCTCAGGAATCGGCTCTGCTCTTGGCTCGGCTCGAGGCTCAGATCGCGCCTGAATCTGGGCTCGGCTCTGGACTCGGCTCGGCTCTAGGCTGGGCTCGGGGCTCGGATCTGGGTTCGGCTCTGGACTCGGCTCGCCTCGGCTCTAGGCTGGGCTTGGGGATTGTCTCGGGGATCGTCTTGAGGCTCGGCTCTGGGCTATGTGCTCGGCTGGGCTCGGGGCTCGGCTCGAGACTCGTCTCAATACTCGGCTCTGGGATCGCCACTAGACTGGGCTCTGGCTCGGCTCGCCTCTAGGCTGGGCTCGGGGCTCGGATCTGGATTCGGCTCTGGACTCGGCTCGCCTCGGCTCTAGGCTGGGCTTGGGGATTGTCTCGGGGCTCTTCTCGAGGCTCGGCTCTGGGCTCTGTGCTCGGCTGGGCTCGGGGCTCGGCTCGAGGTTCGGCTCTGGGCTCGGCTCTAGGCTGGGCTCTAGCCTCGGCTCGGCTCTAGGCTGGGCTCGGGGCTCGGATCTGTGTTCGGCTCTGGACTCGGCTCGCCTCGGCTCTAGGCTGGGCTTGGGGATTGTCTCGGGGCTCGTCTCGAGGCTCGGCTCTGTGCTCTGTGTTCGGCTTGGCTCGGGGCTCGGCTCGAGGTTCGGCTCTGGGCTCGGCTATAGGCTGGGCTCTAGACTGGGCTCTGGCTCGGCTCGCCTCTAGGCTGGGCTCGGTGCTCGGATCTGGGTTTGGCTTTGGACACGGCTCGCCTCGGCTCTAGGCTGTGCTTGGGGATTGTCTTGGGACTCGTCTCGAGGCTCGGCTCTGTGCTCTGTGTTCGGCTGGGCTCGGGGCTCGGCTCGAGGTTCGGCTCTGGGCTCGGCTATAGGCTGGGCTCTAGACTGGGCTCTGGCTCGGCTCGCCTCTAGGCTGGGCTCGGGGCTCGGATCTGGGTTCGGCTTTGGACACGGCTCGCCTCGGCTCTAGGCTGTGCTTGGAGATTGTCTTGGGACTCGTCTCGAGGCTCGGCTCTGTGCTCTGTGTTCGGCTGGGCTCGGGGCTCGGCTCGAGGTTCGGCTCTGGGCTCGGTTCTAGGCTGGGCTCTAGCCTCGGCTCGGCTCTAGGCTGGGCTTGGGGATTGTCTCGGGGCTCGTCTTGAGCTTCGGCTATGGGCTCTGTGCTCGGCTGGGCTCGGGGCTCGGCTCGAGGCTCGGCTCTGGGCTCAGCTCTGGACTCGGCTCTAGGCTGGGCTCGAGGCTCGGCTCTGGGTTTGTCTGCAATCGGCTTTGGGTTGGGCTCAGGTATCGGCTCTGCTCTTGGCTCGGCTCGAGTCTCAGATCGCGCCTGAATCTGGGCTCGGCTCTGGACTCGGCTCGGCTCTAGGCTGGGCTCGGGGCTCGGATCTGGGTTAGGCTCTGGACTCGGCTCGCCTCGGCTCTGGGCTGGGCTTGGGGATTGTCTCGGGGCTCGTCTCGAGGCTCGGCTCTGGGCTCTGTGCTCGGCTGGGCTCGGGGCTCGGCTCGAGGTTCGGCTCTGGGCTCGGCTCTAGGTTGGGTTCTAGCCTCGCCTCGGCTCTAGGCTGGGTTTGGGGATTGTCTCGGGGCTCGTCTCGAGGCTCGGCTCTGGGCTCTGTGCTCGGCTGGGCTCGGGGCCCGGGGCTCGGCTCGAGGCTCGGCTCAATACTCGGCTCTGGCCTCGGCTCGGCTTTGGGCTTGGCTAGGGCTCGGATCTGGGTTCGGCTCTGGACTCGGCTCGCCTCGGCTCTAGGCTGGGCTTGGGGATTGTCTCGGGGCTCGTCTCGAGGCTCGGCTCTGTGCTCTGTGTTCGGCTGGGCTCGGGGCTCGGCTCGAGGTTCGGCTCTGTACTCGGCTCTAGGTTGGGCTCTAGCCTCGGCTCGGCTCTAGGCTGGGCTCGGGGCTCGGCTCTGGGTTCGGCTCTGGACTCGGCTCGCCTCGGCTCTAGGCTGGGCTTGGGGATTGTCTCGGGGCTCGTCTCGAGGCTCGGCTCTGGGCTCTGTGCTCGGCTGGGCTCGGGTCTCGGCTCGAGGCTCGGCTCTGTGCTCGGCTCTGGACTCGGCTCTAGGCTGGGCTCGAGGCTCGGCTCTGGGCTTGTCTGCAATCGGCTTTGGGTTAGACTCAGGTATCGGCTCAGCTCTTGGCTCGGCTCGAGGCTCAGATCGCGCCTGAACCTGGGCTCGGCTCTGGACTCGGCTCGGATCTAGGCTGGGCTCGGGGCTCGGATCTGGTTTCGGCTCTGGACTCGGCTCGCCTCGGCTCTAGGCTGGGCTTGGGGATTGTCTCGGGGCTCGTCTCGAGGCTCGGCTCTGGGCTCTGTGCTCGGCTGGGTTCGGGGCTCGGCTCGAGGTTCGGCTCTGGGCTCGGCTCTAGGTTGGCTCTAGCCTCGGCTCGGCTCTAGGCTGGGCTCGGGGCTCGGATCTGTGTTCGGCTCTGGACTCGGCTCCCCTCGGCTCTAGGCTGGGCTTGGGGATTGTCTCGGGGCTCGTCTCGAGGCTCGGCTCTGTGGTCTGTGTTCGGCTGGGCTCGGGGCTCGGCTCGAGGTTTGGCTCTGGGCTCGGCTCTAGCCTCGGCTCGGCTCTAGGCTGGGCTCGGGGCTCGGATCTGGGTTCGGCTCTGGACTCGGCTCGCCTCGGCTCTAGGCTGGGCTTGGGGATTGTCTCGGGGCTCGTCTCGAAGCTCGGCTCTGGGCTCGGGGATCGGCTGGGCTCGGGACTCGGCTCGAGGCTCGGCTCTGGGCTCGGCTCTGGACTCGGCTCTAGGCTGGGCTCGAGGCTCGGCTCTGGGCTTGTCTGCAATCGGCTTTGTGTTGGGCTCAGGAATCGGCTCTGCTCTTGGCTCGGCTCGAGGCTCAGATCGCGCCTGAACCTGGGCTCGGCTCTGGACTCGGCTCGGCTCTAGGCTGGGCTCGGGGCTCGGATCTGGGTTCGGCTCTGGACTCGGCTCGCCTCGGCTCTAGGCTGGGCTTGGGGATTGTCTCGGGGCTCGTCTCGAGGCTCGGCTCTGGGCTCTGTGCTCGGCTGGGTTCGGGGCTCGGCTCGAGGCTCGGCTCTGGGCTCGGCTCTGGACTCGGCTCGGCTTTGGGCTGGGCTCGGGGCTCGGATCTGGGTTCGGCTCTGGACTCGGCTCGCCTCGGCTCTTGGCTGGGCTTGGGGATTGTCTCGGGGCTCGTCTCGAGGCTCGGCTCTGTGCTCTGTGTTCGGCTGGGCTCAGGGCTCGGCTCGAGGTTCGGCTCTAGGCTCTGCTCTAGGCTGGGCTCTAGCCTCGGCTCGGCTCTAGGCTGGGCTCTGGGCTCAGATCTGGTTTCGGCTCTGGACTAGGCTCGCCTCGGCTCTAGGCTGGGCTTGGGGATTGTCTCGGGGCTCGTCTCGAGGCTCGGCTCTGGGCTCTGTGCTCGGCTGGGCTCGGGGCTCGGCTCGAGGCTCGGCTCAATACTCGGCTCTGGACTCGGCTCTAGGCTGGGCTCGAGGCTCGGCTCTGGGCTTGTCTGCAATCGGCTTTGGGTTGGGCTCAGGTATCGGCTCTGCTCTTGGCTCGGCTCCAGGCTCAGATCGCGCCTGAACCTGGGCTCGGCTCTGGATTCGGCTCGGCTCTAGGCTGGGCTCAGGGCTCGGATCTATATTCGGCTCTGGACTCGGCTCGCCTCGGCTCTAGGCTGGGCTTGGGGATTGTCTCGGGGCTCGTCTCGAGGCTCGGCTCTGGGCTCTGTGCTCGGCTGGCCTCGGGGCTCGGCTCGAGGCTCGGCTCTGGGCTCGGCTCTAGGCTTGGCTCTATCCTCGGCTCGGCTCTAGGCTGGGCTCGGGTCTCGGATCTGGGTTCGGCTCTGGACTCGGCTCGCCTCGGCTCTAGGCTGGGCTTGGGGATTGTCTCGGGGCTCGTCTCGAGTCTCGGCTCTGGGCTCTGTGCTCGACTGGGCTCGGGGCTCGGCTCGAGGTTCGGCTCTGGTTTCGGCTCTGTACTCGGCTCGCCTCGGCTCTAGGCTGGGCTTGGGGATTGTCTCGGGTCTCGTCTCGAGGCTCGGCTCTGGGCTCTGTGCTCGGCTGGGCTCGGGGCTCGGCTCGAGGTTCGTCTCTGGGCTCGGCTCTAGGCTGGGCTCTAGCCTCGGCTCGTCTCTAGGCTGGGCTCGGGGCTCGGATCTGTGTTCGGCTCTGGACTCGGCTCGCCTCGGCTCTAGGCTGGGCTTGGGGATTGTCTCGGGGCTCGTCTCGAGGCTCGGCTCTGTGCTCTGTGTTTGGCTGGGCTCGGGGCTCGGCTCGAGGTTCGGCTCTGGGCTCGGCTCTAGGCTGGGCTCTAGACTGGGCTCTGGATCGGCTCGCCTCTAGGCTGGGCTCGGGGCTCGGATCTGGGTTCGGCTTTGGACACGGCTCGCCTCGGCTCTAGGCTGTGCTTGGGGATTGTCTTGGACTCGTCTCGAGGCTAGGTTCTGTGCTCTGTGTTCGGCTGGGCTCGGGGCTCGGCTCGAGTTTCGGCTCTGGGCTCGGCTCTAGGCTGGGCTCTAGCCTCGGATCGGCTCTAGGCTGGGCTCGGGGCTCGGATCTGGGTTCGGCTCTGGACTCGGCTCGCCTCGGCTCTAGGCTGGGCTTGGGGATTGTCTCGGGGCTCGTCTCGAAGCTCGGCTCTGGGCTCGGGGATCGGCTGGGCTCGGGGCTCGGCTCTGGACTCGGCTCTAGGCTGGGCTCGAGGCTCGGCTCTGGACTTGTCTGCAATCGGCTTTGGGTTGGGCTCAGGAATCGGCTCTGCTCTTGGCTCGGCTCGAGGCTCAGATCGCGCCTGAATCTGGGCTCGGCTCTGGACTCGGCTCGGCTCTAGGCTGGGCTCGGGGCTCGGATCTGGGTTCGACTCTGGACTTGGCTCGCCTCGGCTCTAGGCTGGGCTTGGGGATTGTCTCGGGGATCGTCTTGAGGCTCGGCTCTGGGCTATGTGCTCGGCTGGGCTCGGGGCTCGGCTCGAGACTCGTCTCAATACTCGGCTCTGGGATCGCCACTAGACTGGGCTCTGGCTCGGCTCGCCTCTAGGCTGGGCTCGGGGCTCGGATCTGGATTCGGCTCTGGACTCGGCTCGCCTCGGCTCTAGGCTGGGCTTGGGGATTGTCTCGGGGCTCTTCTCGAGGCTCGGCTCTGGGCTCTGTGCTCGGCTGGGCTCGGGGCTCGGCTCGAGGCTCGGCTCTGGGCTCGGCTCTGGACTCGGCTCGGCTCTAAACTGGGCTCGGGGCTCGGATCTGGGTTCGGCTCTGGACTCGGCTCGCCTCGGCTCTAGGCTGGGCTTGGGGATTGTCTCGGGGCTCGTCTCGAAGCTCGGCTCTGGGCTCTGTGCTCGGCTGGGCTCGGGGCTCGGCTCGAGGCTCGGCTCTGGGCTCGGCTCTGGACTCAGCTCGAGGCTGGGCTCGAGGCTCGGCTCTTGGCTTGTCTTCTGTCGGCTTTGGGCTGAGCTCAGGGATCGGCTCTACTCTTAGGTCGGCTCGAGGCTCAGATCGCGCCCGACTCTCGGCTCGGCTCTGGGCTCTGTGCTCGGCTGGGCTCGGGGCTCGGCTCGAGGCTCGGCTCTGGGCTCGGCTCTAGGCTGGGCTCTGGCCTCGGCTCGGCTCAAGGCTGGGCTCGGGGCTCGGATCTGGGTTCGGCTCTGGACTCGGCTCGCCTCGACTCTAGGCTGGGCTTGGGGATTGTCTCGGGGCTCGTCTCGAGGCTCGGCTCTGGGCTCTGTGCTCGGCTGGGCTCGGGGCTCGGCTCGAGGCTCGGCTCTGGTCTCGGCTCTGGACTCGGCTCTAGGCTGGGCTCGAGGCTCAGCTCAGGGATTGGCTGCTCTCGGCTTTGAGCTGGGCTCAGAGATCTGCTCTGCTCTTGGCTCGGCTCGAGGCTCCGATCGCGCCCGACTCTGGGCTCTGCTCTGGACTTGGCTCGGCTCTAGGCTGGGCTCGGGACTCGGATCTGGGTTCGGCTCTGGACTCGGCTCGCCTCGGCTCTAGGCTGGGCTTGGGGATTGTCTCGGGGCTCGTCTCGAGGCTCGGCTCTGGGCTCTGTGCTCGGCTGGGATCGGGCTCGGGGCTCGGCTCGAGGCTCGGCTCAATACTCGGCTCTGGGCTCGGCTCCGCTTTGGGCTTGGCTAGGGTTCGGATCTGGGTTCGGCTCTGGACTCGGCTCGCCTCGGCTCTAGGCTGGGCTTAGGGATTGTCTCGGGGCTCGTCTCGAGGCTCGGCTCTGTGGTCTGTGTTCGGCTGGGCTCGGGGCTCGGCTCGAGGTTTGGCTCTGGGCTCGGCTCTAGGCTGGGCTCTAGCCTCGGCTCGGCTCTAGGCTGGGCTCGGGACTCGGATCTGGGTTCGGCTCTGGACTCGGCTCGCCTCGGCTCTCGGCTGGGCTTGGGGATTGTCTCGGGGCTCGTCTCGAAGCTCGGCTCTGGGCTCGGGGATCGGCTGGGCTCGGGGCTCGGCTCGAGGCTCGGGTCTGGGCTCGGCTCTGGACTCGGCTCTAGGCTGGGCTCGAGGCTCGGCTCTGGGCTTGTCTGCAATCGGCTTTGGGTTGGGCTCAGGAATCGGCTCTGCTCTTCGCTCGTCTCGAGGCTCAGATCGCGCCTGAATCTGGGCTCGGCTCTGGACTCGGCTCGGCTCTAGGCTGGGCTCGGGGCTCGGATCTGGGTTCGGCTCTGGACTCGGCTCGCCTCGGCTCTAGGCTGGGCTTGGGGATTGTCTCGGGGCTCGTCTCGAGGCTCGGCTCTGGGCTCTGTGCTCGGCTGGGCTCGGGGCTCGGCTCGAGGCTCGGCTCTGGTTTCGGCTCTGGACTCGGCTCGCCTCGGCTCTAGGCTGGGCTTGGGGATTGTCTCGGGGCTCGTCTAGAGGCTCGGCTCTGGGCTCTGTGCTCGGCTGGGCTCGGGGCTCGGCTCGAGGTTCGGCTCTGGGCTCGGCTCTAGGCTGGGCTCTAGCCTCGGCTCGGCTCTAGGCTGGGCTCGGGGCTCGGCTCTGGTTTCGGCTCTGGATTCGGCTCGCCTCGGCTCTAGGCTGGGCTTGGGGATTGTCTCGGGGCTCGTCTCGAGGCTCGGCTCTGGGCTCTGTGCTCGGCTGAGCTCGGGGCTCGGCTCGAGGCTCGGCTCTGTGCTCGGCTCTGGACTCGGCTCGGCTCTAAACTGGGCTCTTGTCTCGGATCTGGGTTCGGCTCTGGACTGGGCTCGCCTCGGCTCTAGGCTGGCCTTGGGGATTGTCTCAGGGCTCGTCTCGAAGCTCGGCTCTGGGCTCTGTGCTCGGCTGGGCTCGGGGCTCGGCTCGAGGCTCGGCTCTGGGCTCGGCTCTGGACTCAGCTCGAGGCTGGGCTCGAGGCTCGGCTCTTGGCTTGTCTTCTGTCGGCTTTGGGCTGAGCTCAGGGATCGGCTCTACTCTTAGGTCGGCTCGAGGCTCAGATCGCGCCCGACTCTCGGCTCGGCTCTGGGCTCTGTGCTCGGCTGGGCTCGGGGCTCGGCTCGAGGCTCGGCTCTGGGCTCGGCTCTAGGCTGGGCTCTGGCCTCGGCTCGGCTCAAGGCTGGGCTCGGGGCTCGGATCTGGGTTCGGCTCTGGACTCGGCTCGCCTCGACTCTAGGCTGGGCTTGGGGATTGTCTCGGGGCTCGTCTCGAGGCTCGGCTCTGGGCTCTGTGCTCGGCTGGGCTCGGGGCTCGGCTCGAGGCTCGGCTCTGGTCTCGGCTCTGGACTCGGCTCTAGGCTGGGCTCGAGGCTCAGCTCAGGGATTGGCTGCTCTCGGCTTTGAGCTGGGCTCAGGGATCTGCTCTGCTCTTGGCTCGGCTCGAGGCTCCGATCGCGCCCGACTCTGGGCTCTGCTCTGGACTTGGCTCGGCTCGAGGCTCGGCTCAATACTCGGCTCTGGGCTCGGCTCCGCTTTGGGCTTGGCTAGGGTTCGGATCTGGGTTCGGCTCTGGACTCGGCTCGCCTCGGCTCTAGGCTGGGCTTAGGGATTGTCTCGGGGATCGTCTTGAGGCTCGGCTCTGGGCTATGTGCTCGGCTGGGCTCGGGGCTCGGCTCGAGACTCGTCTCAATACTCGGCTCTGGGATCGACACTAGACTGGGCTCTGGCTCGGCTCGCCTCTAGGCTGGGCTCGGGGCTCGGATCTGGATTCGGCTCTGGACTCGGCTCGCCTCGGCTCTAGGCTGGGCTTGGGGATTGTCTCGGGGCTCTTCTCGAGGCTCGGCTCTGGGCTCTGTGCTCGGCTGGGCTCGGGGCTCGGCTCGAGGCTCGGCTCTGGGCTCGGCTCTGGACTCGGCTCGGCTCTAAACTGGGCTCTTGTCTCGGATCTGGGTTCGGCTCTGGACTGGGCTCGCCTCGGCTCTAGGCTGGCCTTGGGGATTGTCTCGGGGCTCGTCTCGAAGCTCGGCTCTGGGCTCTGTGCTCGGCTGGGCTCGGGGCTCGGCTCGAGGCTCGGCTCTGGGCTCGGCTCTGGACTCAGCTCGAGGCTGGGCTCGAGGCTCGGCTCTTGGCTTGTCTTCTGTCGGCTTTGGGCTGAGCTCAGGGATCGGCTCTACTCTTAGGTCGGCTCGAGGCTCAGATCGCGCCCGACTCTCGGCTCAGCTCTGGGCTCTGTGCTCCGCTGGGCTCGGGGCTCGGCTGGGCTCGGGGCTCGGCTCGAGGCTCGGGTCTGGTCTCGACTCTGGACTCGGCTCTAGGCTGGGCTCGAGGCTCGGCTCTGGGCTTGTCTGCAATCGGCTTTGGGTTGGGCTCAGGAATCGGCTCTGCTCTTGGCTCGGCTCGAGGCTCAGATCGCGCCTGAACCTGGGCTCGGCTCTGGACTCGGCTCGGCTCTAGGCTGGGCTCGGGGCTCGGATCTGGGTTCGGCTCTGGACTCGGCTCGCCTCGGCTCTAGGCTGGGCTTGGGGATTGTCTCGGGGCTCGTCTCGAGGCTCGGCTCTGGGCTCTGTGCTCGGCTGGGCTCGGGGCTCGGTTCGAGGTTCGGCTCTGGGCTCGGCTCTAGGCTGGGCTCTAGCCTCGGCTCGGCTCTAGGCTGGGCTCGGGGCTCGGATCTGTGTTCGGCTCTGGACTCGGCTCGCCTCGGCTCTAGGCTGGGCTTGGGGATTGTCTCGGGGCTCGTCTCGAGGCTCGGCTCTGTGCTCAGTGTTCGGCTGGGCTCGGGGCTCGGCTCGAGGTTCGGCTCTGGGCTCGGCTCTAGGCTGGGCTCTAGCCTCGGCTCGGCTCTAGGCTGGGCTTGGGGATTGTCTCGGGGCTCGTCTTGAGCATCGGCTATGGGCTCTGTGCTCGGCTGGGCTCGGGACTCGGCTCGAGGTTCGGCTCTGGGCTCGGCTCTAGGCTGGGCTCTAGCCTCGGCTCGGCTCTAGGCTGGGCTCGGGGCTCGGATCTGGGTTCGGCTCTGGACTCGGCTCGCCTCGGCTCTTGGCTGGGCTTGGGGATTGTCTCGGGGCTCGTCTCGAGGCTCGGCTCTGGGCTCTGTGCTCGGCTGGGCTCGGGGCTCGGGGCTCGGCTCGAGGCTCGGCTCAATACTCGGCTCTGGGCTCGGCTCGGCTTTGGGTTGGGCTAGGGCTCGGATCTGGGTTCGGCTGTGGACTCGGCTCGCCTCGGCTCTAGGCTGGGCTTGGGGACTGTCTCGGGGCTCGTCTCGAGGCTCGGCTCTGTGCTCTGTGTTCGGCTGGGCTCGGGGCTCGGCTCGAGGTTCGGCTCTGTGCTCGGATCTAGGCTGGGCTCTAGCCTCAGCTCGGCTCTAGGCTGGGCTCGGGGCTCGGCTCTGGGTTCGGCTCTGGACTCGGCTCGCCTCGGCTCTAGGCTGGCCTTGGGGATTGTCTCCGGGCTCGTCTCGAGGCTCGGCTCTGGGCTCTGTGCTCGGCTGGGCTCGGGGCTCGGCTCGAGGCTCGGCTCAATACTCGGCTCTGGGCTCGGCTCGGCTTTGGGTTGGGCTAGGGCTCGGATCTGGGTTCGGCTCTGGACTCGGCTCGCCTCGGCTCTAGGCTGGGCTTGGGGACTGTCTCGGGGCTCGTCTCGAGGCTCGGCTCTGGGCTCTGTGCTCGGCTGGGTTCGGGGCTCGGCTCAAGGCTCGGCTCTGGGCTCGGCTCTGGACTCGGCTCGGATTTGGGCTGGGCTCGGGGCTCGGATCTGGGTTCGGCCCTGGACTCGGCTCGCCTCGGCTCTAGGCTGGGCTTGGGGATTGTCTCGGGGCTCTTCTCGAGGCTCGGCTCTGTGCTCTGTGTTCGGCTGGGCTCGGGGCTCGGCTCGAGGTTCGGCTCTCGGCTCTGCTCTAGGCTGGGCTCTAGCCTCGGCTCGGCTCTAATCTGGGCTCGGGGCTCGGATCTGGTTTCGGCTCTGGACTCGGCTCGCCTCGGCTCTAGGCTGGGCTTGGGGATTGTCTCGGTGCTCGTCTCTAGGCTCGGCTCTGGGCTCTGTGCTCGGCTGGGCTCGGGGCTCGGCTCGAGGCTCGGCTCTGGTTTCGGCTCTGTACTCGGCTCGCCTCGGCTCCTAATCTGGGCTCGGGGTTCGGATCTGGGTTCGGCTCTGGACTCGGCTCGCCTCGGCTCTAGGCTGGGCTTGGGGATTGTCTCGGGGCTCGTCTCGAGGCTCGGCTCTGGGCTCTGTGCTCGGCTGGGCTCGGGGCTCGGGGCTCGGCTCGAGGCTCGGCTCAATACTCGGCTCTGGGCTCGGCTCGGCTTTGGGCTTGGCTAGGGCTCGGATCTGGGTTCGGCTGTGGACTCGGCTCGCCTCGGCTCTAGGCTGGGCTTGGGGATTGTCTCGGGGCTCGTCTCGAGGCTCGGCTCTGTGCTCTGTGTTCGGCTGGGCTCGGGGCTCGGCTCGAGGTTCGGCTCTGGGCTCGGCTCTAGGCTGGGCTCTAGCCTCGGCTCGGCTCTAGGCTGGGCTTGGGGATTGTCTCGGGGCTCCTCTTGAGCATCGGCTATGGGCTCTGTGCTCGGCTGGGCTCGGGACTCGGCTCGAGGTTCGGCTCTGGGCTCGGCTCTAGGCTGGGCTCTAGCCTCGGCTCGGCTCTAGTCTGGGCTCGGGGTTCGGATCTGGGTTCGGCTCTGGACTCGGCTCGCCTCGGCTCTTGGCTGGGCTTGGGGATTGTCTCGGGGCTCGTCTCGAGGCTCGGCTCTGGGCTCTGTGCTCGGCTGGGTTCGGGGCTCGGCTCGAGGCTCGGCTCTGGGCTCGGCTCTGGGCTTGTCTGCAATCGGCTTTGGGTTAGGCTCAGTTATCGGCTCTGCTCTTGGCTCGGCTCGAGGCTCAGATCACGCCTGAATCTGGGCTCGGCTCTGGACTCGGCTCGGCTCTAGGCTGGGCTCGGGGCTCGGATCTGGGTTCGGCTCTGGACTCGGATCGCCTCGGCTCTAGGCTGGGCTTGGGGATTGTCTCGGGGCTCGTCTCGAGGCTCGGCTCTGGGCTCTGTGGTCGGCTGGGTTCGGGGCTCGGCTCGAGGCTCGGCTCTGGGCTCGGCTCTGGACTCGGCTCGGCTTTGGGCTGGGCTCGGGGCTCGGATCTGGGTTCGGCTCTGGACTCGGCTCGCCTCGGCTCTAGGCTGGGCTTGGGGATTGTCTCCGGGCTCGTCTCGAGGCTCGGCTCTGTGCTCTGTGTTCGGCTGGGCTCGGGGCTCGGCTCGAGGTTCGGCTCTGGGCTCGGCTCTAGGCTGGGCTCTAGCCTCGGCTCGGCTCTAGGCTGGGCTCGGGGCTCGGATCTGGGTTCGGCTCTGGACTCGGCTCGCCTCGGATCTAGGCTGGGCTTGGGGATTGTCTCGGGGCTCGTCTCGAGGCTCGGCTCTGGGCTCTGTGCTCGGCTGGGCTCGGGGCTCGGCTCGAGTCTCGGCTCAATACTCGGCTCTGGGCTCGTCTCTAGACTGGGCTCTGGCTCGGCTCGGCTCTAGGCTGGGCTCTAGGCTCGGCTCTGGGCTTGTCTGCAATCGGCTTTGTGTTAGGCTCAGTTATCGGCTCTGCTCTTGGCTCGGCTCGAGGCTCAGATCGCGCCTGAACCTGGGCTTGTCTCTGGACTAGTCTCGGCTCTAGGCTGGGCTCGGGGCTCGGATCTGGGTTCGGCTCTGGACTCGGCTCGGCTTTGGGCTGGGCTCGGGACTCGGATCTGGGTTCGGCTCTGGACTCGGCTCGCCTCGGCTCTAGGCTGGGCTTGGGGATTGTCTCGGGGCTCGTCTCGAGGCTCGGCTCTGGGCTCTGTGTTCGGCTGGGCTCGGGGCTCGGCTCGAGGTTCGGCTCTGGGCTCGGCTCTAGGCTGGGCTCTAGCCTCGGCTCGGCTCTAGGCTGGGCTCGGGGCTCGGATCTGGGTTCGGCTCTGGACTCGGCTCGCCTCGGCTCTAGGCTGGGCTTGGGGATTGTCTCGGGGCTCGTCTTGAGCATCGGCTATGGGCTCTGTGCTCGGCTGGGCTCGGGGCTCGGCTCGAGGCTCGGCTCTGTGCTCGGCTCTGGACTCGGCTCTAGGCTGGGCTCGAGGCTCGGCTCTGGGCTTGTCTGCAATCGGCTTTTGGTTAGGCTCAGGTATCGGCTCTGCTCTTGGCTCGGCTCGAGGCTCAGATCGCGCCTGAACCTGGGCTCGGCTCTGGACTCGGCTCGGCTCTAGGCTGGGCTCGGGGCTCGGATCTGGGTTCGGCTCTGGACTCGGCTCGCCTCGGCTCTAGGCTGGGCTTGGGGATTGTCTCGGGGCTCGTCTCGAGGCTCGGCTCTGGGCTCTGTGTTCGGCTGGGCTCGGGGCTCGGCTCGAGGTTCGGCTCTGGGCTCGGCTCTAGGCTGGGCTCTAGCCTCGGCTCGGCTCTAGGCTGGGCTTGGGGATTGTCTCGGGGCTCGTCTTGAGCATCGGCTATGGGCTCTGTGCTCGGCTGGGCTCGGGACTCGGCTCGAGGTTCGGCTCTGGGCTCGGCTCTAGGCTGGGCTCTAGCCTCGGCTCGGCTCTAGGCTGGGCTCGGGGCTCGGATCTGGGTTCGGCTCTGGACTCGGCTCGCCTCGGCTCTAGGCTGGGCTTGGGGATTGTCTCGGGGCTCGTCTCGAGGCTCGGCTCTGGGCTCTGTGCTCGGCTGGGCTCGGGGCTCGGGGCTCGGCTCGAGGCTCGGCTCAATACTCGGCTCTGGGCTCGGCTCGGCTTTGGGTTGGGCTAGGGCTCGGATCTGGGTTCGGCTCTGGACTCGGCTCGCCTCGGCTCTAGGCTGGGCTTGGGGATTGTCTCGGGGCTCGTCTCGAGGCTCGGCTCTGTGCTCTGTGTTCGGCTGGGCTCGGGGCTCGGCTCGAGGTTCGGCTCTGTGCTCGGATCTAGGCTGGGCTCTAGCCTCGGCTCGGCTCTAGGCTGGGCTCGGGGCTCGGCTCTGGGTTCGGCTCTGGACTCGGCTCGCCTCGGCTCTAGGCTGAGCTTGGGGATTGTCTCCGGTCTCGTCTCGAGGCTCGGCTCTGGGCTCTGTGCTCGGCTGGGCTCGGGGCTCGGCTCGAGTCTCGGCTCAATACTCGGCTCTGGGCTCGCCTCTAGACTGGGCTCTGGCTTGGCTCGGCTCTAGGCTGGGCTCTAGGCTCGGCTCTGGGCTTGTCTGCAATCGGCTTTGGGTTAGGCTCAGTTATCGGCTCTGCTCTTGGCTCGGCTCGAGGCTCAGATCGCGCCTGAACCTGGGCTCGGCTCTGGACTCGGCTCGGCTCTAGGCTGGGCTCGGGGCTCGGATCTGGGTTCGGCTCTGGACTCGGCTCGCCTCGGCTCTAGGCTGGGCTTGGGGATTGTCTCGGGGCTCGTCTCGAGGCTCGGCTCTGGGCTCTGTGCTCGGCTGGGTTCGGGGCTCGGCTCAAGGCTCGGCTCTGGGCTCGGCTCTGGACTCGGCTCGGATTTGGGCTGGGCTCGGGGCTCGGATCTGGGTTCGGCTCTGGACTCGGCTCGCCTCGGCTCTAGGCTGGGCTTGGGGATTGTCTCGGGGCTCTTCTCGAGGCTCGGCTCTGTGCTCTGTGTTCGGCTGGGCTCGGGGCTCGGCTCGAGGTTCGGCTCTCGGCTCTGCTCTAGGCTGGGCTCTAGCCTCGGCTCGGCTCTAATCTGGGCTCGGGGCTCGGATCTGGTTTCGGCTCTGGACTCGGCTCGCCTCGGCTCTAGGCTGGGCTTGGGGATTGTCTCGGGGCTCGTCTCTAGGCTCGGCTCTGGGCTCTGTGCTCGGCTGGGCTCGGGGCTCGGCTCGAGGCTCGGCTCTGGTTTCGGCTCTGTACTCGGCTCGCCTCGGCTCTAGGCTGGGCTTGGGGATTGTCTCGGGTCTCGTCTCGAGGCTCGGCTCTAGGCTAGGCTCGGGGCTCGGATCTGGGTTCGACTCTGGACTCGGCTCAATACTCAGCTCTGGACTCGGCTCGGCTTTGGGCTTGGCTAGGACTCGGATCTGGGTTCGGCTCTGGACTCGGCTCGCCTCGGCTCTAGTCTGGGCTTGGGGATTGTCTCGGGGCTCGTCTCGAGGCTCGGCTCTGGGCTCTGTGCTCGGCTGGGCTCGGGGCTCGGCTCGAGGCTCGGCTCTGTGCTCGGCTCTCGACTCGGCTCTAGGCTGGGCTCGAGGCTCGGCTCTGGGCTTGTCTGCAATCGGCTTTGTGTTAGGCTCAGGTATCGGCTCTGCTCTTGGCTCGGCTCGAGGCTCAGATCGCGCCTGAACCTGGGCTCGGCTCTGGACTCGGCTCGGCTCTAGGCTGGGCTCGGGGCTCGGATCTGGGTTCGGCTCTGGACTCGGCTCGCCTCGGCTCTAGGCTGGGCTTGGGGATTGTCTCGGGGCTCGTCTCGAGGCTCGGCTCTGGGCTCTGTGCTCGGCTGGGCTCGGGGCTCGGCTCGAGGTTCGGCTCTGGGCTCGGCTCTAGGCTGGACTCTAGCCTCGGCTCGTCTCTAGGCTGGGCTCGGGGCTCGGATCTGTGTTCGGCTCTGGACTCGGCTCGCCTCGGCTCTAGGCTGGGCTTGGGGATTGTCTCGGGGCTCGTCTCGAGGCTCGGCTCTGTGCTCTGTGTTCGGCTGGGCTCGGGGCTCGGCTCGAGTTTCGGCTCTGGGCTCGGCTCTAGGCTGGGCTCTAGACTGGGCTCTGGATCGGCTCGCCTCTAGGCTGGGCTCGGGGCTCGGATCTGGGTTCGGCTTTGGACACGGCTCGCCTCGGCTCTAGGCTGTGCTTTGGGATTGTCTTGGGACTCGTCTCGAGGCTCGGCTCTGTGCTCTGTGTTCGGCTGGGCTCGGGGCTCGGCTCGAGTTTCGGCTCTGGGCTCGGCTCTAGGCTGGGCTCTAGCCTCGGATCGGCTCTAGGCTGGGCTCGGGGCTCGGATCTGGGTTCGGCTCTGGACTCGGCTCGCCTCGGCTCTAGGCTGGGCTTGGGGATTGTCTCGGGGCTCGTCTCGAAGCTCGGCTCTGGGCTCGGGGATCGGCTGGTCTCGGGGCTCGGCTCGAGGCTCGGCTCTGGTCTCGGCTCTGGACTCGGCTCTAGGCTGGGCTCGAGGCTCGGCTCTGGGCTTGTCTGCAATCGGCTTTGGGTTGGGCTCAGGAATCGGCTCTGCTCTTGGCTCGGCTCGAGGCTCAGATCGCGCCTGAATCTGGGCTCGGCTCTGGACTCGGCTCGGCTCTAGGCTGGGCTCGGGGCTCGGATCTGGATTCGGCTCTGGACTCGGCTCGCCTCGGCTCTAGGCTGGGCTTGGGGATTGTCTCGGGGCTCTTCTCGAGGCTCGGCTCTGGGCTCTGTGCTCGGCTGGGCTCGGGGCTCGGCTCGAGGCTCGGCTCTGGGCTCGGCTCTGGACTCGGCTCGGCTCTAAACTGGGCTCTTGTCTCGGATCTGGGTTCGGCTCTGGACTCGGCTCGCCTCGGCTCTAGGCTGGGCTTGGGGATTGTCTCGGGGCTCGTCTCGAAGCTCGGCTCTGGGCTCTGTGTTCGGCTGGGCTCGGGGCTCGGCTCGAGGCTCGGCTCTGGGCTCGGCTCTGGACTCAGCTCGAGGCTGGGCTCGAGGCTCGGCTCTTGGCTTGTCTTCTGTCGGCTTTGGGCTGAGCTCAGGGATCGGCTCTACTCTTAGGTCGGCTCGAGGCTCAGATCGCGCCCGACTCTCGGCTCGGCTCTGGGCTCTGTGCTCGGCTGGGCTCGGGGCTCGGCTCGAGGCTCGGCTCTGGGCTCGGCTCTAGGCTGGGCTCTGGCCTCGGCTCGGCTCAAGGCTGGGCTTGGGGATTGTCTCGGGGCTCGTCTCGAGGCTCGGCTCTGGGCTCTGTGCTCGGCTGGGCTCGGGGCTCGGCTCGAGGCTCGGCTCTGGGCTCGGCTCTGGACTCGGCTCTAGGCTGGGCTCGAGGCTCAGCTCAGGGATTGGCTGCTCTCGGCTTTGAGCTGGGCTCAGGGACCTGCTCTGCTCTTGGCTCGGCTCGAGGCTCCGATCGCGCCGGACTCTGGGCTCTGCTCTAGACTCGGCTCGGCTCTAGGCTGGGCTCGGGACTCGGATCTGGGTTCGGCTCTGGACTCGGCTCGCCTCGTCTCTAGGCTGGGCTTGGGGATTGTCTCGGGGCTCGTCTCGAGGCTCGGCTCTGGGCTCTGTGCTCGGCTGGGCTCGGGCTCGGGGCTCGGTTCGAGGCTCGGCTCAATACTCGGCTCTGGGCTCGGCTCCGCTTTGGGCTTGGCTAGGGTTCGGATCTGGGTTCGGCTCTGGACTCGGCTCTCCTCGGCTCTAGGCTGGGCTTGGGGATTGTCTCGGGGCTCGTCTCGAAGCTCGGCTCTGGGCTCTGTGCTCGGCTGGGCTCGGGGCTCGGCTCGAGGCTCGGGTCTGGTCTCGGCTCTGGACTCGGCTCTAGGCTGGGCTCGAGGCTCGGCTCTGGGCTTGTCTGCAATCGGCTTTGGGTTGGGCTCAGGAATCGGCTCTGCTCTTGGCTCGGCTCGAGGCTCAGATCGCGCCTGAACCTGGGCTCGGCTCTGGACTCGGCTCGGCTCTAGGCTGGGCTCGGGGCTCGGATCTGGGTTCGGCTCTGGACTCGGCTCGCCTCGGCTCTAGGCTGGGCTTGGGGATTGTCTCGGGGCTCGTCTCGAGGCTCGGCTCTGGGCTCTGTGCTCGGCTGGGCTCGGGGCTCGGCTCGAGGTTCGGCTCTGGGCTCGGCTCTAGGCTGGGCTCTAGCCTCGGCTCGGCTCTAGGCTGGGCTCGGGGCTCGGATCTGTGTTCGGCTCTGGACTCGGCTCGCCTCGGCTCTAGGCTGGGCTTGGGGATTGTCTCGGGGCTCGTCTCGAGGCTCGGCTCTGTGCTCAGTGTTCGGCTGGGCTCGGGGCTCGGCTCGAGGTTCGGCTCTGGGCTCGGCTCTAGGCTGGACTCTAGCCTCGGCTCGGCTCTAGGCTGGGCTTGGGGATTGTCTCGGGGCTCGTCTTGAGCATCGGCTATGGGCTCTGTGCTCGGCTGGGCTCGGGACTCGGCTCGAGTTTCGGCTCTGGGCTCGGCTCTAGGCTGGGCTCTAGCCTCGGCTCGGCTCTAGGCTGGGCTCGGGGCTCGGATCTGGGTTCGGCTCTGGACTCGGCTCGCCTCGGCTCTTGGCTGGGCTTGGGGATTGTCTCGGGGCTCGTCTCGAGGCTCGGCTCTGGGCTCTGTGCTCGGCTGGGCTCGGGGCTCGGGGCTCGGCTCGAGGCTCGGCTCAATACTCGGCTCTGGGCTCGGCTCGGCTTTGGGTTGGGCTAGGGCTCGGATCTGGGTTCGGCTGTGGACTCGGCTCGCCTCGGCTCTAGGCTGGGCTTGGGGACTGTCTCGGGGCTCGTCTCGAGGCTCGGCTCTGTGCTCTGTGTTCGGCTGGGCTCGGGGCTCGGCTCGAGGTTCGGCTCTGTGCTCGGATCTAGGCTGGGCTCTAGCCTCAGCTCGGCTCTAGGCTGGGCTCGGGGCTCGGCTCTGGGTTCGGCTCTGGACTCGGCTCGCCTCGGCTCTAGGCTGGCCTTGGGGATTGTCTCCGGGCTCGTCTCGAGGCTCGGCTCTGGGCTCTGTGCTCGGCTGGGCTCGGGGCTCGGCTCGAGGCTCGGCTCAATACTCGGCTCTGGGCTCGCCTCTAGACTGGGCTCTGGTTCAGCTCGGCTCTAGGCTGGGCTCTAGGCTCGGCTCTGGGCTTGTCTGCAATCGGCTTTGGGTTAGGCTCAGTTATCGGCTCTGCTCTTGGCTCGGCTCGAGGCTCAGATCGCGCCTGAACCTGGGCTCGGCTCTGGACTCGGCTCGGCTCTAGGCTGGGCTCGGGGCTCGGATCTGGGTTTGGCTCTGGACTCTGCTCGCCTCGGCTCTTGGCTGGGCTTGGGGATTGTCTCGGGGCTCGTCTCGAGGCTCGGCTCTGGGCTCTGTGCTCGGCTGGGCTCGGGGCTCGGGGCTCGGCTCGAGGCTCGGCTCAATACTCGGCTCTGGGCTCGGCTCGGCTTTGGGTTGGGCTAGGGCTCGGATCTGGGTTCGGCTGTGGACTCGGCTCGCCTCGGCTCTAGGCTGGGCTTGGGGATTGTCTCGGTGCTCGTCTCGAGGCTCGGCTCAATACTCGGCTCTGGGCTCTCCTCTAGACTGGGCTCTGGCTCAGCTCGGCTCTAGGCTGGGCTCTAGGCTCGGCTCTGGGCTTGTCTGCAATCGGCTTTGTGTTAGGCTCAGTTATCGGCTCTGCTCTTGGCTCGGCTCGAGGCTCAGATCGCGCCTGAACCTGGGCTCGGCTCTGGACTCGGCTCGGCTCTAGGCTGGGCTCGGGGCTCGGATCTGGGTTCGGCTCTGGACTCGGCTCGCCTCGGCTCTAGGCTGGGCTTGGGGATTTTATCGGGGCTCGTCTCGAAGCTCGGCTCTGGGCTCGGGGATCGGCTGGGCTCAGGGCTCGGCTCGAGGCTCGGCTGTGGGCTTGTCTGCAATCGGCTTTTGGTTGGGCTCAGGAATCGGCTCTGCTCTTGGCTCGGCTCGAGGCTCAGATCGCGCCTGAATCTGGGCTCGGCTCTGGACTCGGCTCGGCTCTAGGCTGGGCTCGGGGCTCGGATCTGGGTTCGGCTCTGGACTCGGCTCGCCTCAGCTCTAGGCTGGGCTTGGGGATTGTCTCGGGGATCGTCTTGAGGCTCGGCTCTGGGCTCTGTGCTCGGCTGGGCTCGGGGCTCGGCTCGAGGCTCGTCTCAATACTCGGCTCTGGGATCGCCACTAGACTGGGCTCTGGCTCGGCTCGCCTCTAGGCTGGCCTCGGGGCTCGGATCTGGGTTCGGCTCTGGTCTCGGCTCGCCTCGGCTCTAGGCTGGGCTTGGGGATTGTCTCGGGGATCGTCTTGAGGCTCGGCTCTGGGCTCTGTGCTCGGCTGGGCTCGGGGCTCGGCTCGAGGCTCGTCTCAATACTCGGCTCTGGGATCGCCACTAGACTGGGCTCTGGCTCGGCTCGCCTCTAGGCTGGCCTCGGGGCTCGGATCTGGGTTCGGCTCTGGTCTCGGCTCGCCTCGGCTCTAGGCTGGGCTTGGGGATTGTCTCGGGGCTCGTCTCGAGGCTCGGCTCTGGGCTTGTCTGCAATCGGCTTTGTGTTAGGCTCACTTATCGGCTCTGCTCTTGGCTCGGCTCGAGGCTCAGATCGCGCCTGAACCTGGGCTTGTCTCTGGACTAGGCTCGGCTCTAGGCTGGGCTCGGGGCTCGGATCTGGGTTCGGCTCTGGACTCGGCTCGGCTTTGGGCTGGGCTCGGGACTCGGATCTGGGTTCGGCTCTGGACTCGGCTCGCCTCGGCTCTAGGCTGGGCTTGGGTTTTGTCTCGGGGCTCGTCTCGAGGCTCGGCTCTGGGCTCTGTGCTCGGCTGGGCTCGGGGCTCGGCTCGAGGTTCGGCTCTGGGCTCGGCTCTAGGCTGGGCTCTAGCCTCGGCTCGGCTCTAGGCTGGGCTCGGGGCTCGGATCTGGGTTCGGCTCTGGACTCGGCTCGCCTCGGCTCTAGGCTGGGCTTGGGGATTGTCTCGGGGCTCGTCTTGAGCATCGGCTATGGGCTCTGTGCTCGGCTGGGCTCGGGGCTCGGCTCGAGGCTCGGCTCTGTGCTCGGCTCTGGACTCGGCTCTAGGCTGGGCTCGAGGCTCGGCTCTGGGCTTGTCTGCAATCGGCTTTTGGTTAGGCTCAGGTATCGGCTCTGCTCTTGGCTCGGCTCGAGGCTCAGATCGCGCCTGAACCTGGGCTCGGCTCTGGACTCGGCTCGGCTCTAGGCTGGGCTCGGGGCTCGGATCTGGGTTCGGCTCTGGACTCGGCTCGCCTCGGCTCTAGGCTGGGCTTGGGGATTGTCTCGGGGCTCGTCTCGAGGCTCGGCTCTGGGCTCTGTGTTCTGCTGGGCTCGGGGCTCGGCTCGAGGTTCGGCTCTGGGCTCGGCTCTAGGCTGGGCTCTAGCCTCGGCTCGGCTCTAGGCTGGGCTTGGGGATTGTCTCGGGGCTCGTCTTGAGCATCGGCTATGGGCTCTGTGCTCGGCTGGGCTCGGGACTCGGCTCGAGGTTCGGCTCTGGGCTCGGCTCTAGGCTGGGCTCTAGCCTCGGCTCGGCTCTAGGCTGGGCTCGGGGCTCGGATCTGGGTTCGGCTCTGGACTCGGCTCGCCTCGGCTCTAGGCTGGGCTTGGGGATTGTCTCGGGGCTCGTCTCGAGGCTCGGCTCTGGGCTCTGTGCTCGGCTGGGCTCGGGGCTCGGGGCTCGGCTCGAGGCTCGGCTCAATACTCGGCTCTGGGCTCGGCTCGGCTTTGGGTTGGGCTAGGGCTCGGATCTGGGTTCGGCTCTGGACTCGGCTCGCCTCGGCTCTAGGCTGGGCTTGGGGATTGTCTCGGGGCTCGTCTCGAGGCTCGGCTCTGTGCTCTGTGTTCGGCTGGGCTCGGGGCTCGGCTCGAGGTTCGGCTCTGTGCTCGGATCTAGGCTGGGCTCTAGCCTCGGCTCGGCTCTAGGCTGGGCTCGGGGCTCGGCTCTGGGTTCGGCTCTGGACTCGGCTCGCCTCGGCTCTAGGCTGAGCTTGGGGATTGTCTCCGGGCTCGTCTCGAGGCTCGGCTCTGGGCTCTGTGCTCGGCTGGGCTCGGGGCTCGGCTCGAGACTCGGCTCAATACTCGGCTCTGGGCTCGCCTCTAGACTGGGCTCTGGCTCGGCTCGGCTCTAGGCTGGGCTCTAGGCTCGGCTCTGGGCTTGTCTGCAATCGGCTTTGGGTTAGGCTCAGTTATCGGCTCTGCTCTTGGCTCGGCTCGAGGCTCAGATCGCGCCTGAACCTGGGCTCGGCTCTGGACTCGGCTCGGCTCTAGGCTGGGCTCGGGGCTCGGATCTGGGTTCGGCTCTGGACTCGGCTCGCCTCGGCTCTAGGCTGGGCTTGGGGATTGTCTCGGGGCTCTTCTCGAGGCTCGGCTCTGTGCTCTGTGTTCGGCTGGGCTCGGGGCTCGGCTCGAGGTTCGGCTCTCGGCTCTGCTCTAGGCTGGGCTCTAGCCTCGGCTCGGCTCTAATCTGGGCTCGGGGCTCGGATCTGGTTTCGGCTCTGGACTCGGCTCGCCTCGGCTCTAGGCTGGGCTTGGGGATTGTCTCGGGGCTCGTCTCTAGGCTCGGCTCTGGGCTCTGTGCTCGGCTGGGCTCGGGGCTCGGCTCGAGGCTCGGCTCTGGTTTCGGCTCTGTACTCGGCTCGCCTCGGCTCTAGGCTGGGCTTGGGGATTGTCTCGGGTCTCGTCTCGAGGCTCGGCTCTAGGCTGGGCTCGGGGCTCGGATCTGGGTTCGACTCTGGACTCGGCTCAGTACTCAGCTCTGGACTCGGCTCGGCTTTGGGCTTGGCTAGGACTCGGATCTGGGTTCGGCTCTGGACTCGGCTCGCCTCGGCTCTAGTCTGGGCTTGGGGATTGTCTCGGGGCTCGTCTCGAGGCTCGGCTCTGGGCTCTGTGCTCGGCTGGGCTCGGGGCTCGGCTCGAGGCTCGGCTCTGTGCTCGGCTCTCGACTCGGCTCTAGGCTGGGCTCGAGGCTCGGCTCTGGGCTTGTCTGCAATCGGCTTTGGGTTAGGCTCAGGTATCGGCTCTGCTCTTGGCTCGGCTCGAGGCTCAGATCGCGCCTGAACCTGGGCTCGGCTCTGGACTCGGCTCGGCTCTAGGCTGGGCTCGGGGCTCGGATCTGGGTTCGGCTCTGGACTCGGCTCGCCTCGGCTCTAGGCTGGGCTTGGGGATTGTCTCGGGGCTCGTCTCGAGGCTCGGCTCTGGGCTCTGTGCTCGGCTGGGCTCGGGGCTCGGCTCGAGGTTCGGCTCTGGGCTCGGCTCTAGGCTGGTCTCTAGCCTCGGCTCGTCTCTAGGCTGGGCTCGGGGCTCGGATCTGTGTTCGGCTCTGGACTCGGCTCGCCTCGGCTCTAGGCTGGGCTTGGGGATTGTCTCGGGGCTCGTCTCGAGGCTCGGCTCTGTGCTCTGTGTTCGGCTGGGCTCGGGGCTCGGCTCGAGTTTCGGCTCTGGGCTCGGCTCTAGGCTGGGCTCTAGACTGGGCTCTGGATCGGCTCGCCTCTAGGCTGGGCTCGGGGCTCGGATCTGGGTTCGGCTTTGGACACGGCTCGCCTCGGCTCTAGGCTGTGCTTTGGGATTGTCTTGGGACTCGTCTCGAGGCTCGGCTCTGTGCTCTGTGTTCGGCTGGGCTCGGGGCTCGGCTCGAGTTTCGGCTCTGGGCTCGGCTCTAGGCTGGGCTCTAGCCTCGGATCGGCTCTAGGCTGGGCTCGGGGCTCGGCTCTGGGTTCGGCTCTGGACTCGGCTCGCCTCGGCTCTAGGCTGGGCTTGGGGATTGTCTCGGGGCTCGTCTCGAAGCTCGGCTCTGGGCTCGGGGATCGGCTGGTCTCGGGGCTCGGCTCGAGGCTCGGCTCTGGTCTCGGCTCTGGACTCGGCTCTAGGCTGGGCTCGAGGCTCGGCTCTGGGCTTGTCTGCAATCGGCTTTGGGTTGGGCTCAGGAATCGGCTCTGCTCTTGGCTCGGCTCGAGGCTCAGATCGCGCCTGAATCTGGGCTCGGCTCTGGACTCGGCTCGGCTCTAGGCTGGGCTCGGGGCTCGGATCTGGATTCGGCTCTGGACTCGGCTCGCCTCGGCTCTAGGCTGGGCTTGGGGATTGTCTCGGGGCTCTTCTCGAGGCTCGGCTCTGGGCTCTGTGCTCGGCTGGGCTCGGGGCTCGGCTCGAGGCTCGGCTCTGGGCTCGGCTCTGGACTCGGCTCGGCTCTAAACTGGGCTCTTGTCTCGGATCTGGGTTCGGCTCTGGACTGGGCTCGCCTCGGCTCTAGGCTGGGCTTGGGGATTGTCTCGGGGCTCGTCTCGAAGCTCGGCTCTGGGCTCTGTGTTCGGCTGGGCTCGGGGCTCGGCTCGAGGCTCGGCTCTGGGCTCGGCTCTGGACTCAGCTCGAGGCTGGGCTCGAGGCTCGGCTCTTGGCTTGTCTTCTGTCGGCTTTGGGCTGAGCTCAGGGATCGGCTCTACTCTTAGGTCGGCTCGAGGCTCAGATCGCGCCCGACTCTCGGCTCGGCTCTGGGCTCTGTGCTCGGCTGGGCTCGGGGCTCGGCTCGAGGCTCGGCTCTGGGCTCGGCTCTAGGCTGGGCTCTGGCCTCGGCTCGGCTCAAGGCTGGGCTCGGGGCTCGGATCTGGGTTCGGCTCTGGACTCGGCTCGCCTCGACTCTAGGCTGGTCTTGGGGATTGTCTCGGGGCTCGTCTCGAGGCTCGGCTCTGGGCTCTGTGCTCGGCTGGGCTCGGGGCTCGGCTCGAGGCTCGGCTCTGGGCTCGGCTCTGGACTCGGCTCTAGGCTGGGCTCGAGGCTCAGTTCAGGGATTGGCTGCTCTCGGCTTTGAGCTGGGCTCAGGGACCTGCTCTGCTCTTGGCTCGGCTCGAGGCTCCGATCGCGCCGGACTCTGGGCTCTGCTCTAGACTCGGCTCGGCTCTAGGCTGGGCTCGGGACTCGGATCTGGGTTCGGCTCTGGACTCGGCTCGCCTCGTCTCTAGGCTGGGCTTGGGGATTGTCTCGGGGCTCGTCTCGAGGCTCGGCTCTGGGCTCTGTGCTCGGCTGGGCTCGGGCTCGGGGCTCGGTTCGAGGCTCGGCTCAATACTCGGCTCTGGGCTCGGCTCCGCTTTGGGCTTGGCTAGGGTTCGGATCTGGGTTCGGCTCTGGACTCGGCTCGCCTCGGCTCTAGGCTGGGCTTGGGGATTGTCTCGGGGCTCGTCTCGAAGCTCGGCTCTGGGCTCGGGGATCGGCTGGGCTCGGGGCTCGGCTCGAGGCTCGGGTCTGGTCTCGACTCTGGACTCGGCTCTAGGCTGGGCTCGAGGCTCGGCTCTGGGCTTGTCTGCAATCGGCTTTGGGTTGGGCTCAGGAATCGGCTCTGCTCTTGGCTCGGCTCGAGGCTCAGATCGCGCCTGAACCTGGGCTCGGCTCTGGACTCGGCTCGGCTCTAGGCTGGGCTCGGGGCTCGGATCTGGGTTCGGCTCTGGACTCGGCTCGCCTCGGCTCTAGGCTGGGCTTGGGGATTGTCTCGGGGCTCGTCTCGAGGCTCGGCTCTGGGCTCTGTGCTCGGCTGGGCTCGGGGCTCGGTTCGAGGTTCGGCTCTGGGCTCGGCTCTAGGCTGGGCTCTAGCCTCGGCTCGGCTCTAGGCTGGGCTCGGGGCTCGGATCTGTGTTCGGCTCTGGACTCGGCTCGCCTCGGCTCTAGGCTGGGCTTGGGGATTGTCTCGGGGCTCGTCTCGAGGCTCGGCTCTGTGCTCAGTGTTCGGCTGGGCTCGGGGCTCGGCTCGAGGTTCGGCTCTGGGCTCGGCTCTAGGCTGGGCTCTAGCCTCGGCTCGGCTCTAGGCTGGGCTTGGGGATTGTCTCGGGGCTCGTCTTGAGCATCGGCTATGGGCTCTGTGCTCGTCTGGGCTCGGGACTCGGCTCGAGGTTCGGCTCTGGGCTCGGCTCTAGGCTGGGCTCTAGCCTCGGCTCGGCTCTAGGCTGGGCTCGGGGCTCGGATCTGGGTTCGGCTCTGGACTCGGCTCGCCTCGGCTCTTGGCTGGGCTTGGGGATTGTCTCGGGGCTCGTCTCGAGGCTCGGCTCTGGGCTCTGTGCTCGGCTGGGCTCGGGGCTCGGGGCTCGGCTCGAGGCTCGGCTCAATACTCGGCTCTGGGCTCGGCTCGGCTTTGGGTTGGGCTAGGGCTCGGATCTGGGTTCGGCTGTGGACTCGGCTCGCCTCGGCTCTAGGCTGGGCTTGGGGACTGTCTCGGGGCTCGTCTCGAGGCTCGGCTCTGTGCTCTGTGTTCGGCTGGGCTCGGGGCTCGGCTCGAGGTTCGGCTCTGTGCTCGGATCTAGGCTGGGCTCTAGCCTCAGCTCGGCTCTAGGCTGGGCTCGGGGCTCGGCTCTGGGTTCGGCTCTGGACTCGGCTCGCCTCGGCTCTAGGCTGGCCTTGGGGATTGTCTCCGGGCTCGTCTCGAGGCTCGGCTCTGGGCTCTGTGCTCGGCTGGGCTCGGGGCTCGGCTCGAGGCTCGGCTCAATACTCGGCTCTGGGCTCGGCTCGGCTTTGGGTTGGGCTAGGGCTCGGATCTGGGTTCGGCTCTGGACTCGGCTCGCCTCGGCTCTAGGCTGGGCTTGGGGACTGTCTCGGGGCTCGTCTCGAGGCTCGGCTCTGGGCTCTGTGCTCGGCTGGGTTCGGGGCTCGGCTCAAGGCTCGGCTCTGGGCTCGGCTCTGGACTCGGCTCGGATTTGGGCTGGGCTCGGGGCTCGGATCTGGGTTCGGCTCTGGACTCGGCTCGCCTCGGCTCTAGGCTGGGCTTGGGGATTGTCTCGGGGCTCTTCTCGAGGCTCGGCTCTGTGCTCTGTGTTCGGCTGGGCTCGGGGCTCGGCTCGAGGTTCGGCTCTCGGCTCTGCTCTAGGCTGGGCTCTAGCCTCGGCTCGGCTCTAATCTGGGCTCGGGGCTCGGATCTGGTTTCGGCTCTGGACTCGGCTCGCCTCGGCTCTAGGCTGGGCTTGGGGATTGTCTCGGGGCTCGTCTCTAGGCTCGGCTCTGGGCTCTGTGCTCGGCTGGGCTCGGGGCTCGGCTCGAGGCTCGGCTCTGGTTTCGGCTCTGTACTCGGCTCGCCTCGGCTCTAGGCTGGGCTTGGGGATTGTCTCGGGGCTCGTCTCGAAGCTCGGCTCTGGGCTCGGGGATCGGCTGGTCTCGGGGCTCGGCTCGAGGCTCGGCTCTGGTCTCGGCTCTGGACTCGGCTCTAGGCTGGGCTCGAGGCTCGGCTCTGGGCTTGTCTGCAATCGGCTTTGGGTTGGGCTCAGGAATCGGCTCTGCTCTTGGCTCGGCTCGAGGCTCAGATCGCGCCTGAATCTGGGCTCGGCTCTGGACTCGGCTCGGCTCTAGGCTGGGCTCGGGGCTCGGATCTGGATTCGGCTCTGGACTCGGCTCGCCTCGGCTCTAGGCTGGGCTTGGGGATTGTCTCGGGGCTCTTCTCGAGGCTCGGCTCTGGGCTCTGTGCTCGGCTGGGCTCGGGGCTCGGCTCGAGGCTCGGCTCTGGGCTCGGCTCTGGACTCGGCTCGGCTCTAAACTGGGCTCTTGTCTCGGATCTGGGTTCGGCTCTGGACTGGGCTCGCCTCGGCTCTAGGCTGGGCTTGGGGATTGTCTCGGGGCTCGTCTCGAAGCTCGGCTCTGGGCTCTGTGTTCGGCTGGGCTCGGGGCTCGGCTCGAGGCTCGGCTCTGGGCTCGGCTCTGGACTCAGCTCGAGGCTGGGCTCGAGGCTCGGCTCTTGGCTTGTCTTCTGTCGGCTTTGGGCTGAGCTCAGGGATCGGCTCTACTCTTAGGTCGGCTCGAGGCTCAGATCGCGCCCGACTCTCGGCTCGGCTCTGGGCTCTGTGCTCGGCTGGGCTCGGGGCTCGGCTCGAGGCTCGGCTCTGGGCTCGGCTCTAGGCTGGGCTCTGGCCTCGGCTCGGCTCAAGGCTGGGCTCGGGGCTCGGATCTGGGTTCGGCTCTGGACTCGGCTCGCCTCGACTCTAGGCTGGTCTTGGGGATTGTCTCGGGGCTCGTCTCGAGGCTCGGCTCTGGGCTCTGTGCTCGGCTGGGCTCGGGGCTCGGCTCGAGGCTCGGCTCTGGGCTCGGCTCTGGACTCGGCTCTAGGCTGGGCTCGAGGCTCAGTTCAGGGATTGGCTGCTCTCGGCTTTGAGCTGGGCTCAGGGACCTGCTCTGCTCTTGGCTCGGCTCGAGGCTCCGATCGCGCCGTACTCTGGGCTCTGCTCTAGACTCGGCTCGGCTCTAGGCTGGGCTCGGGACTCGGATCTGGGTTCGGCTCTGGACTCGGCTCGCCTCGTCTCTAGGCTGGGCTTGGGGATTGTCTCGGGGCTCGTCTCGAGGCTCGGCTCTGGGCTCTGTGCTCGGCTGGGCTCGGGCTCGGGGCTCGGTTCGAGGCTCGGCTCAATACTCGGCTCTGGGCTCGGCTCCGCTTTGGGCTTGGCTAGGGTTCGGATCTGGGTTCGGCTCTGGACTCGGCTCGCCTCGGCTCTAGGCTGGGCTTGGGGATTGTCTCGGGGCTCGTCTCGAAGCTCGGCTCTGGGCTCGGGGATCGGCTGGGCTCGGGGCTCGGCTCGAGGCTCGGGTCTGGTCTCGACTCTGGACTCGGCTCTAGGCTGGGCTCGAGGCTCGGCTCTGGGCTTGTCTGCAATCGGCTTTGGGTTGGGCTCAGGAATCGGCTCTGCTCTTGGCTCGGCTCGAGGCTCAGATCGCGCCTGAACCTGGGCTCGGCTCTGGACTCGGCTCGGCTCTAGGCTGGGCTCGGGGCTCGGATCTGGGTTCGGCTCTGGACTCGGCTCGCCTCGGCTCTAGGCTGGGCTTGGGGATTGTCTCGGGGCTCGTCTCGAGGCTCGGCTCTGGGCTCTGTGCTCGGCTGGGCTCGGGGCTCGGTTCGAGGTTCGGCTCTGGGCTCGGCTCTAGGCTGGGCTCTAGCCTCGGCTCGGCTCTAGGCTGGGCTCGGGGCTCGGATCTGTGTTCGGCTCTGGACTCGGCTCGCCTCGGCTCTAGGCTGGGCTTGGGGATTGTCTCGGGGCTCGTCTCGAGGCTCGGCTCTGTGCTCAGTGTTCGGCTGGGCTCGGGGCTCGGCTCGAGGTTCGGCTCTGGGCTCGGCTCTAGGCTGGGCTCTAGCCTCGGCTCGGCTCTAGGCTGGGCTTGGGGATTGTCTCGGGGCTCGTCTTGAGCATCGGCTATGGGCTCTGTGCTCGTCTGGGCTCGGGACTCGGCTCGAGGTTCGGCTCTGGGCTCGGCTCTAGGCTGGGCTCTAGCCTCGGCTCGGCTCTAGGCTGGGCTCGGGGCTCGGATCTGGGTTCGGCTCTGGACTCGGCTCGCCTCGGCTCTTGGCTGGGCTTGGGGATTGTCTCGGGGCTCGTCTCGAGGCTCGGCTCTGGGCTCTGTGCTCGGCTGGGCTCGGGGCTCGGGGCTCGGCTCGAGGCTCGGCTCAATACTCGGCTCTGGGCTCGGCTCGGCTTTGGGTTGGGCTAGGGCTCGGATCTGGGTTCGGCTGTGGACTCGGCTCGCCTCGGCTCTAGGCTGGGCTTGGGGACTGTCTCGGGGCTCGTCTCGAGGCTCGGCTCTGTGCTCTGTGTTCGGCTGGGCTCGGGGCTCGGCTCGAGGTTCGGCTCTGTGCTCGGATCTAGGCTGGGCTCTAGCCTCAGCTCGGCTCTAGGCTGGGCTCGGGGCTCGGCTCTGGGTTCGGCTCTGGACTCGGCTCGCCTCGGCTCTAGGCTGGCCTTGGGGATTGTCTCCGGGCTCGTCTCGAGGCTCGGCTCTGGGCTCTGTGCTCGGCTGGGCTCGGGGCTCGGCTCGAGGCTCGGCTCAATACTCGGCTCTGGGCTCGGCTCGGCTTTGGGTTGGGCTAGGGCTCGGATCTGGGTTCGGCTCTGGACTCGGCTCGCCTCGGCTCTAGGCTGGGCTTGGGGACTGTCTCGGGGCTCGTCTCGAGGCTCGGCTCTGGGCTCTGTGCTCGGCTGGGTTCGGGGCTCGGCTCAAGGCTCGGCTCTGGGCTCGGCTCTGGACTCGGCTCGGATTTGGGCTGGGCTCGGGGCTCGGATCTGGGTTCGGCTCTGGACTCGGCTCGCCTCGGCTCTAGGCTGGGCTTGGGGATTGTCTCGGGGCTCTTCTCGAGGCTCGGCTCTGTGCTCTGTGTTCGGCTGGGCTCGGGGCTCGGCTCGAGGTTCGGCTCTCGGCTCTGCTCTAGGCTGGGCTCTAGCCTCGGCTCGGCTCTAATCTGGGCTCGGGGCTCGGATCTGGTTTCGGCTCTGGACTCGGCTCGCCTCGGCTCTAGGCTGGGCTTGGGGATTGTCTCGGTGCTCGTCTCTAGGCTCGGCTCTGGGCTCTGTGCTCGGCTGGGCTCGGGGCTCGGCTCGAGGCTCGGCTCTGGTTTCGGCTCTGTACTCGGCTCGCCTCGGCTCTAGGCTGGGCTTGGGGATTGTCTCGGGTCTCGTCTCGAGGCTCGGCTCTAGGCTGGGCTCGGGGCTCGGATCTGGGTTCGACTCTGGACTCGGCTCAGTACTCAGCTCTGGACTCGGCTCGGCTTTGGGCTTGGCTAGGACTCGGATCTGGGTTCGGCTCTGGACTCGGCTCGCCTCGGCTCTAGTCTGGGCTTGGGGATTGTCTCGGGGCTCGTCTCGAGGCTCGGCTCTGGGCTCTGTGCTCGGCTGGGCTCGGGGCTCGGCTCGAGGCTCGGCTCTGTGCTCGGCTCTCGACTCGGCTCTAGGCTGGGCTCGAGGCTCGGCTCTGGGCTTGTCTGCAATCGGCTTTGTGTTAGGCTCAGGTATCGGCTCTGCTCTTGGCTCGGCTCGAGGCTCAGATCGCGCCTGAACCTGGGCTCGGCTCTGGACTCGGCTCGGCTCTAGGCTGGGCTCGGGGCTCGGATCTGGGTTCGGCTCTGGACTCGGCTCGCCTCGGCTCTAGGCTGGGCTTGGGGATTGTCTCGGGGCTCGTCTCGAGGCTCGGCTCTGGGCTCTGTGCTCGGCTGGGCTCGGGGCTCGGCTCGAGGTTCGGCTCTGGGCTCGGCTCTAGGCTGGTCTCTAGCCTCGGCTCGTCTCTAGGCTGGGCTCGGGGCTCGGATCTGTGTTCGGCTCTGGACTCGGCTCGCCTCGGCTCTAGGCTGGGCTTGGGGATTGTCTCGGGGCTCGTCTCGAGGCTCGGCTCTGTGCTCTGTGTTCGGCTGGGCTCGGGGCTCGGCTCGAGTTTCGGCTCTGGGCTCGGCTCTAGGCTGGGCTCTAGACTGGGCTCTGGATCGGCTCGCCTCTAGGCTGGGCTCGGGGCTCGTATCTGGGTTCGGCTTTGGACACGGCTCGCCTCGGCTCTAGGCTGTGCTTTGGGATTGTCTTGGGACTCGTCTCGAGGCTCGGCTCTGTGCTCTGTGTTCGGCTGGGCTCGGGGCTCGGCTCGAGTTTCGGCTCTGGGCTCGGCTCTAGGCTGGGCTCTAGCCTCGGATCGGCTCTAGGCTGGGCTCGGGGCTCGGATCTGGGTTCGGCTCTGGACTCGGCTCGCCTCGGCTCTAGGCTGGGCTTGGGGATTGTCTCGGGGCTCGTCTCGAAGCTCGGCTCTGGGCTCGGGGATCGGCTGGTCTCGGGGCTCGGCTCGAGGCTCGGCTCTGGTCTCGGCTCTGGACTCGGCTCTAGGCTGGGCTCGAGGCTCGGCTCTGGGCTTGTCTGCAATCGGCTTTGGGTTGGGCTCAGGAATCGGCTCTGCTCTTGGCTCGGCTCGAGGCTCAGATCGCGCCTGAATCTGGGCTCGGCTCTGGACTCGGCTCGGCTCTAGGCTGGGCTCGGGGCTCGGATCTGGATTCGGCTCTGGACTCGGCTCGCCTCGGCTCTAGGCTGGGCTTGGGGATTGTCTCGGGGCTCTTCTCGAGGCTCGGCTCTCTGCTCTGTGCTCGGCTGGGCTCGGGGCTCGGCTCGAGGCTCGGCTCTGGGCTCGGCTCTGGACTCGGCTCGGCTCTAAACTGGGCTCTTGTCTCGGATCTGGGTTCGGCTCTGGACTCGGCTCGCCTCGGCTCTAGGCTGGGCTTGGGGATTGTCTCGGGGCTCGTCTCGAAGCTCGGCTCTGGGCTCTGTGTTCGGCTGGGCTCGGGGCTCGGCTCGAGGCTCGGCTCTGGGCTCGGCTCTGGACTCAGCTCGAGGCTGGGCTCGAGGCTCGGCTCTTGGCTTGTCTTCTGTCGGCTTTGGGCTGAGCTCAGGGATCGGCTCTACTCTTAGGTCGGCTCGAGGCTCAGATCGCGCCCGACTCTCGGCTCGGCTCTGGACTCGGCTCGGCTCTAGGCTGGGCTCGGGGCTCGGATCTGGATTCGGCTCTGGACTCGGCTCGCCTCGGCTCTAGGCTGGGCTTGGGGATTGTCTCGGGGCTCTTCTCGAGGCTCGGCTCTGGGCTCTGTGCTCGGCTGGGTTCGGGGCTCGGCTCGAGGCTCGGCTCTGGGCTCGGCTCTGGACTCGGCTCGGCTTTGGGCTGGGCTCGGGGCTCAGATCTGGGTTCGGCTCTGGACTCGGCTCGCCTCGGCTCTAGGCTGGGCTTGGGGATTGTCTCGGGGGTCGTCTCGAGGCTCGGCTCTGGGCTCTGTGCTCGGCTGGGCTCGGGGCTCGGCTCGAGGTTCGGCTCTGGGCTCGGCTCTAGGCTGGGCTCTAGCCTCGGCTCGGCTCTAGGCTGGGCTCGGGGCTCGGCTCTGGGTTCGGCTCTGGACTCGGCTCGCCTCGGCTCTAGGCTGGGCTTGGGGATTGTCTCGGGCTCGTCTCGAGGTTCGGCTCTGGGCTCGGCTCTGGACTCGGCTCTAGGCTGGGCTCGAGGTTCGGCTCTGGGTTTGTCTGCAATCGGCTTTGGGTTAGGCTCAGGTATCGGCTCTGCTCTTGGCTCGGCTCGAGGCTCAGATCGCGCCTGAACCTGGGCTCGGCTCTGGACTCGGCTCGGCTCTAGGCTGGGCTCGGGGCTCGGATCTGGGTTCGGCTCTGGACTCGGCTCGCCTCGGCTGTAGGCTGGGCTTGGGGATTGTCTCGGGTCTCGTCTCGAGGCTCGGCTCTGGTCTCTGTGCTCTGCTGGGCTCGGGGCTCGGCTCGAGGTTCGGCTCTGGGCTCGGCTCTAGGCTTGGCTCTATCCTCGGCTCGGCTCTAGGCTGGGCTCGGGGCTCGGATCTGTGTTCGGCTCTGGACTCGGCTCGCCTCGGCTCTAGGCTGGGCTTGGGGATTGTCTCGGGGCTCGTCTCGAGGCTCGGCTCTGGGCTCTGTGCTCGGCTGGGCTCGGGGCTCGGCTCGAGGTTCGGCTCTGGGCTCGGCTCTAGGCTGGGCTCTAGCCTCGGCTCGGCTCTAGGCTGGGCTCGGGGCTCGGATCTGGGTTCGGCTCTGGACTCGGCTCGCCTCGGCTCTAGGCTGGGCTTGGGGATTGTCTCGGGGCTCGTCTTGAACATCGGCTATGGGCTCTGTGCTCGGCTGGGCTCGGGGCTCGGCTCGAGGCTCGGCTCTGTGCTCGGCTCTGGACTCGGCTCTAGGCTGGGCTCGAGGCTCGGCTCTGGGCTTGTCTGCAATCGGCTTTTGGTTAGGCTCAGGTATCGGCTCTGCTCTTGGCTCGGCTCGAGGCTCAGATCGCGCCTGAACCTGGGCTCGGCTCTGGACTCGGCTCGGCTCTAGGCTGGGCTCGGGGCTCGGATCTGGGTTCGGCTCTGGACTCGGCTCGCCTCGGCTCTAGGCTGGGCTTGGGGATTGTCTCGGGGCTCGTCTCGAGGCTCGGCTCTGGGCTCTGTGTTCGGCTGGGCTCGGGGCTCGGCTCGAGGTTCGGCTCTGGGCTCGGCTCTAGGCTGGGCTCTAGCCTCGGCTCGGCTCTAGGCTGGGCTTGGGGATTGTCTCGGGGCTCGTCTTGAGCATCGGCTATGGGCTCTGTGCTCGGCTGGGCTCGGGACTCGGCTCGAGGTTCGGCTCTGGGCTCGGCTCTAGGCTGGGCTCTAGCCTCGGCTCGGCTCTAGGCTGGGCTCGGGGCTCGGATCTGGGTTCGGCTCTGGACTCGGCTCGCCTCGGCTCTAGGCTGGGCTTGGGGATTGTCTCGGGGCTCGTCTCGAGGCTCGGCTCTGGGCTCTGTGCTCGGCTGGGCTCGGGGCTCGGGGCTCGGCTCGAGGCTCGGCTCAATACTCGGCTCTGGGCTCGGCTCGGCTTTGGGTTGGGCTAGGGCTCGGATCTGGGTTCGGCTCTGGACTCGGCTCGCCTCGGCTCTAGGCTGGGCTTGGGGATTGTCTCGGGGCTCGTCTCGAGGCTCGGCTCTGTGCTCTGTGTTCGGCTGGGCTCGGGGCTCGGCTCGAGGTTCGGCTCTGTGCTCGGATCTAGGCTGGGCTCTAGCCTCGGCTCGGCTCTAGGCTGGGCTCGGGGCTCGGCTCTGGGTTCGGCTCTGGACTCGGCTCGCCTCGGCTCTAGGCTGAGCTTGGGGATTGTCTCCGGTCTCGTCTCGAGGCTCGGCTCTGGGCTCTGTGCTCGGCTGGGCTCGGGGCTCGGCTCGAGACTCGGCTCAATACTCGGCTCTGGGCTCGCCTCTAGACTGGGCTCTGGCTTGGCTCGGCTCTAGGCTGGGCTCTAGGCTCGGCTCTGGGCTTGTCTGCAATCGGCTTTGGGTTAGGCTCAGTTATCGGCTCTGCTCTTGGCTCGGCTCGAGGCTCAGATCGCGCCTGAACCTGGGCTCGGCTCTGGACTCGGCTCGGCTCTAGGCTGGGCTCGGGGCTCGGATCTGGGTTCGGCTCTGGACTCGGCTCGCCTCGGCTCTAGGCTGGGCTTGGGGATTGTCTCGGGGCTCGTCTCGAGGCTCGGCTCTGGGCTCTGTGCTCGGCTGGGTTCGGGGCTCGGCTCAAGGCTCGGCTCTGGGCTCGGCTCTGGACTCGGCTCGGATTTGGGCTGGGCTCGGGGCTCGGATCTGGGTTCGGCTCTGGACTCGGCTCGCCTCGGCTCTAGGCTGGGCTTGGGGATTGTCTCGGGGCTCTTCTCGAGGCTCGGCTCTGTGCTCTGTGTTCGGCTGGGCTCGGGGCTCGGCTCGAGGTTCGGCTCTCGGCTCTGCTCTAGGCTGGTCTCTAGCCTCGGCTCGGCTCTAATCTGGGCTCGGGGCTCGGATCTGGTTTCGGCTCTGGACTCGGCTCGCCTCGGCTCTAGGCTGGGCTTGGGGATTGTCTCGGGGCTCGTCTCTAGGCTCGGCTCTGGGCTCTGTGCTCGGCTGGGCTCGGGGCTCGGCTCGAGGCTCGGCTCTGGTTTCGGCTCTGTACTCGGCTCGCCTCGGCTCTAGGCTGGGCTTGGGGATTGTCTCGGGTCTCGTCTCGAGGCTCGGCTCTAGGCTGGGCTCGGGGCTCGGATCTGGGTTCGACTCTGGACTCGGCTCAATACTCAGCTCTGGACTCGGCTCGGCTTTGGGCTTGGCTAGGACTCGGATCTGGGTTCGGCTCTGGACTCGGCTCGCCTCGGCTCTAGTCTGGGCTTGGGGATTGTCTCGGGGCTCGTCTCGAGGCTCGGCTCTGGGCTCTGTGCTCGGCTGGGCTCGGGGCTCGGCTCGAGGCTCGGCTCTGTGCTCGGCTCTCGACTCGGCTCTAGGCTGGGCTCGAGGCTCGGCTCTGGGCTTGTCTGCAATCGGCTTTGTGTTAGGCTCAGGTATCGGCTCTGCTCTTGGCTCGGCTCGAGGCTCAGATCGCGCCTGAACCTGGGCTCGGCTCTGGACTCGGCTCGGCTCTAGGCTGGGCTCGGGGCTCGGATCTGGGTTCGGCTCTGGACTCGGCTCGCCTCGGCTCTAGGCTGGGCTTGGGGATTGTCTCGGGGCTCGTCTCGAGGCTCGGCTCTGGGCTCTGTGCTCGGCTGGGCTCGGGGCTCGGCTCGAGGTTCGGCTCTGGGCTCGGCTCTAGGCTGGTCTCTAGCCTCGGCTCGTCTCTAGGCTGGGCTCGGGGCTCGGATCTGTGTTCGGCTCTGGACTCGGCTCGCCTCGGCTCTAGGCTGGGCTTGGGGATTGTCTCGGGGCTCGTCTCGAGGCTCGGCTCTGTGCTCTGTGTTCGGCTGGGCTCGGGGCTCGGCTCGAGTTTCGGCTCTGGGCTCGGCTCTAGGCTGGGCTCTAGACTGGGCTCTGGATCGGCTCGCCTCTAGGCTGGGCTCGGGGCTCGGATCTGGGTTCGGCTTTGGACACGGCTCGCCTCGGCTCTAGGCTGTGCTTTGGGATTGTGTTGGGACTCGTCTCGAGGCTCGGCTCTGTGCTCTGTGTTCGGCTGGGCTCGGGGCTCGGCTCGAGTTTCGGCTCTGGGCTCGGCTCTAGGCTGGGCTCTAGCCTCGGATCGGCTCTAGGCTGGGCTCGGGGCTCGGATCTGGGTTCGGCTCTGGACTCGGCTCGCCTCGGCTCTAGGCTGGGCTTGGGGATTGTCTCGGGGCTCGTCTCGAAGCTCGGCTCTGGGCTCGGGGATCGGCTGGTCTCGGGGCTCGGCTCGAGGCTCGGCTCTGGTCTCGGCTCTGGACTCGGCTCTAGGCTGGGCTCGAGGCTCGGCTCTGGGCTTGTCTGCAATCGGCTTTGGGTTGGGCTCAGGAATCGGCTCTGCTCTTGGCTCGGCTCGAGGCTCAGATCGCGCCTGAATCTGGGCTCGGCTCTGGACTCGGCTCGGCTCTAGGCTGGGCTCGGGGCTCGGATCTGGATTCGGCTCTGGACTCGGCTCGCCTCGGCTCTAGGCTGGGCTTGGGGATTGTCTCGGGGCTCTTCTCGAGGCTCGGCTCTGGGCTCTGTGCTCGGCTGGGCTCGGGGCTCGGCTCGAGGCTCGGCTCTGGGCTCGGCTCTGGACTCGGCTCGGCTCTAAACTGGGCTCTTGTCTCGGATCTGGGTTCGGCTCTGGACTCGGCTCGCCTCGGCTCTAGGCTGGGCTTGGGGATTGTCTCGGGGCTCGTCTCGAAGCTCGGCTCTGGGCTCTGTGTTCGGCTGGGCTCGGGGCTCGGCTCGAGGCTCGGCTCTGGGCTCGGCTCTGGACTCAGCTCGAGGCTTGGCTCGAGGCTCGGCTCTTGGCTTGTCTTCTGTCGGCTTTGGGCTGAGCTCAGGGATCGGCTCTACTCTTAGGTCGGCTCGAGGCTCAGATCGCGCCCGACTCTCGGCTCGGCTCTGGGCTCTGTGCTCGGCTGGGCTCGGGGCTCGGCTCGAGGCTCGGCTCTGGGCTCGGCTCTAGGCTGGGCTCTGGCCTCGGCTCGGCTCAAGGCTGGGCTCGGGGCTCGGATCTGGGTTCGGCTCTGGACTCGGCTCGCCTCCACTCTAGGCTGGGCTTGGGGATTGTCTCGGGGCTCGTCTCGAGGCTCGGCTCTGGGCTCTGTGCTCGGCTGGGCTCGGGGCTCGGCTCGAGGCTCGGCTCTGGGCTCGGCTCTGGACTCGGCTCTAGGCTGGGCTCGAGGCTCAGCTCAGGGATTGGCTGCTCTCGGCTTTGAGCTGGGCTCAGGGACCTGCTCTGCTCTTGGCTCGGCTCGAGGCTCCGATCGCGCCGGACTCTGGGCTCTGCTCTAGACTCGGCTCGGCTCTAGGCTGGGCTCGGGACTCGGATCTGGGTTCGGCTCTGGACTCGGCTCGCCTCGTCTCTAGGCTGGGCTTGGGGATTGTCTCGGGGCTCGGCTCGAGGCTCGGCTCAATACTCGGCTCTGGGCTCGGCTCGGCTTTGGGTTGGGCTAGGGCTCGGATCTGGGTTCGGCTGTGGACTCGGCTCGCCTCGGCTCTAGGCTGGGCTTGGGGACTGTCTCGGGGCTCGTCTCGAGGCTCGGCTCTGTGCTCTGTGTTCGGCTGGGCTCGGGGCTCGGCTCGAGGTTCGGCTCTGTGCTCGGATCTAGGCTGGGCTCTAGCCTCAGCTCGGCTCTAGGCTGGGCTCGGGGCTCGGCTCTGGGTTCGGCTCTGGACTCGGCTCGCCTCGGCTCTAGGCTGGCCTTGGGGATTGTCTCCGGGCTCGTCTCGAGGCTCGGCTCTGGGCTCTGTGCTCGGCTGGGCTCGGGGCTCGGCTCGAGGCTCGGCTCAATACTCGGCTCTGGGCTCGCCTCTAGACTGGGCTCTGGTTCAGCTCGGCTCTAGGCTGGGCTCTAGGCTCGGCTCTGGGCTTGTCTGCAATCGGCTTTGGGTTAGGCTCAGTTATCGGCTCTGCTCTTGGCTCGGCTCGAGGCTCACATCGCGCCTGAACCTGGGCTCGGCTCTGGACTCGGCTCGGCTCTAGGCTGGGCTCTGGGCTCGGATCTGGGTTCGGCTCTGGACTCGGCTCGCCTCGGCTCTAGGCTGGGCTTGGGGATTTTCTCGGGGCTCGTCTCGAAGCTCGGCTCTGGGCTCGGGGATCGGCTGGGCTCGGGGCTCGGCTCGAGGCTCGGCTGTGGGCTTGTCTGCAATCGGCTTTGGGTTGGGCTCAGGAATCGGCTCTGGACTCGGCTCGCCTCGGCTCTAGGCTGGGCTTGGGTATTGTCTCGGGGCTCGTCTCGAGGCTCGGCTCTGGGCTCTGTGCTCGGCTGGGCTCGGGGCTCGGCTCGAGGCTAGCTCAATACTCGGCTCTGGGCTCGCCACTAGACTGGGCTTTGGCTCGGCTCGGCTCTAGGCTGGGCTCTAGGCTCGGCTCTGGGCTTGTCTGCAATCGGCTTTGTGTTAGGCTCATTTATCGGCTCTGCTCTTGGCTCGGCTCGAGGCTCAGATCGCGCCTGAACCTGGGCTCGGCTCTGGACTCGGCTCGGCTCTAGGCTGGGCTCGGGGCTCGGATCTGGGTTCGGCTCTGGACTCGGCTCGCCTCGGCTCTAGGCTGGGCTTGGGGATTGTCTCGGGGCTCGTCTCGAAGCTCGGCTCTGGGCTCGGGGATCGGCTGGTCTCGGGGCTCGGCTCGAGGCTCGGCTCTGGTCTCGGCTCTGGACTCGGCTCTAGGCTGGGCTCGAGGCTCGGCTCTGGGCTTGTCTGCAATCGGCTTTGGGTTGGGCTCAGGAATCGGCTCTGCTCTTGGCTCGGCTCGAGGCTCAGATCGCGCCTGAATCTGGGCTCGGCTCTGGACTCGGCTCGGCTCTAGGCTGGGCTCGGGGCTCGGATCTGGATTCGGCTCTGGACTCGGCTCGCCTCGGCTCTAGGCTGGGCTTGGGGATTGTCTCGGGGCTCTTCTCGAGGCTCGGCTCTGGGCTCTGTGCTCGGCTGGGCTCGGGGCTCGGCTCGAGGCTCGGCTCTGGGCTCGGCTCTGGACTCGGCTCGGCTCTAAACTGGGCTCTTGTCTCGGATCTGGGTTCGGCTCTGGACTCGGCTCGCCTCGGCTCTAGGCTGGGCTTGGGGATTGTCTCGGGGCTCGTCTCGAAGCTCGGCTCTGGGCTCTGTGTTCGGCTGGGCTCGGGGCTCGGCTCGAGGCTCGGCTCTGGGCTCGGCTCTGGACTCAGCTCGAGGCTGGGCTCGAGGCTCGGCTCTTGGCTTGTCTTCTGTCGGCTTTGGGCTGAGCTCAGGGATCGGCTCTACTCTTAGGTCGGCTCGAGGCTCAGATCGCGCCCGACTCTCGGCTCGGCTCTGGACTCGGCTCGGCTCTAGGCTGGGCTCGGGGCTCGGATCTGGATTCGGCTCTGGACTCGGCTCGCCTCGGCTCTAGGCTGGGCTTGGGGATTGTCTCGGGGCTCTTCTCGAGGCTCGGCTCTGGGCTCTGTGCTCGGCTGGGTTCGGGGCTCGGCTCGAGGCTCGGCTCTGGGCTCGGCTCTGGACTCGGCTCGGCTTTGGGCTGGGCTCGGGGCTCAGATCTGGGTTCGGCTCTGGACTCGGCTCGCCTCGGCTCTAGGCTGGGCTTGGGGATTGTCTCGGGGGTCGTCTCGAGGCTCGGCTCTGGGCTCTGTGCTCGGCTGGGCTCGGGGCTCGGCTCGAGGTTCGGCTCTGGGCTCGGCTCTAGGCTGGGCTCTAGCCTCGGCTCGGCTCTAGGCTGGGCTCGGGGCTCGGCTCTGGGTTCGGCTCTGGACTCGGCTCGCCTCGGCTCTAGGCTGGGCTTGGGGATTGTCTCGGGCTCGTCTCGAGGTTCGGCTCTGGGCTCGGCTCTGGACTCGGCTCTAGGCTGGGCTCGAGGTTCGGCTCTGGGTTTGTCTGCAATCGGCTTTGGGTTAGGCTCAGGTATCGGCTCTGCTCTTGGCTCGGCTCGAGGCTCAGATCGCGCCTGAACCTGGGCTCGGCTCTGGACTCGGCTCGGCTCTAGGCTGGGCTCGGGGCTCGGATCTGGGTTCGGCTCTGGACTCGGCTCGCCTCGGCTGTAGGCTGGGCTTGGGGATTGTCTCGGGTCTCGTCTCGAGGCTCGGCTCTGGTCTCTGTGCTCTGCTGGGCTCGGGGCTCGGCTCGAGGTTCGGCTCTGGGCTCGGCTCTAGGCTTGGCTCTATCCTCGGCTCGGCTCTAGGCTGGGCTCGGGGCTCGGATCTGTGTTCGGCTCTGGACTCGGCTCGCCTCGGCTCTAGGCTGGGCTTGGGGATTGTCTCGGGGCTCGTCTCGAGGCTCGGCTCTGGGCTCTGTGCTCGGCTGGGCTCGGGGCTCGGCTCGAGGTTCGGCTCTGGGCTCGGCTCTAGGCTGGGCTCTAGCCTCGGCTCGGCTCTAGGCTGGGCTCGGGGCTCGGATCTGGGTTCGGCTCTGGACTCGGCTCGCCTCGGCTCTAGGCTGGGCTTGGGGATTGTCTCGGGGCTCGTCTTGAACATCGGCTATGGGCTCTGTGCTCGGCTGGGCTCGGGGCTCGGCTCGAGGCTCGGCTCTGTGCTCGGCTCTGGACTCGGCTCTAGGCTGGGCTCGAGGCTCGGCTCTGGGCTTGTCTGCAATCGGCTTTTGGTTAGGCTCAGGTATCGGCTCTGCTCTTGGCTCGGCTCGAGGCTCAGATCGCGCCTGAACCTGGGCTCGGCTCTGGACTCGGCTCGGCTCTAGGCTGGGCTCGGGGCTCGGATCTGGGTTCGGCTCTGGACTCGGCTCGCCTCGGCTCTAGGCTGGGCTTGGGGATTGTCTCGGGGCTCGTCTCGAGGCTCGGCTCTGGGCTCTGTGTTCGGCTGGGCTCGGGGCTCGGCTCGAGGTTCGGCTCTGGGCTCGGCTCTAGGCTGGGCTCTAGCCTCGGCTCGGCTCTAGGCTGGGCTTGGGGATTGTCTCGGGGCTCGTCTTGAGCATCGGCTATGGGCTCTGTGCTCGGCTGGGCTCGGGACTCGGCTCGAGGTTCGGCTCTGGGCTCGGCTCTAGGCTGGGCTCTAGCCTCGGCTCGGCTCTAGGCTGGGCTCGGGGCTCGGATCTGGGTTCGGCTCTGGACTCGGCTCGCCTCGGCTCTAGGCTGGGCTTGGGGATTGTCTCGGGGCTCGTCTCGAGGCTCGGCTCTGGGCTCTGTGCTCGGCTGGGCTCGGGGCTCGGGGCTCGGCTCGAGGCTCGGCTCAATACTCGGCTCTGGGCTCGGCTCGGCTTTGGGTTGGGCTAGGGCTCGGATCTGGGTTCGGCTCTGGACTCGGCTCGCCTCGGCTCTAGGCTGGGCTTGGGGATTGTCTCGGGGCTCGTCTCGAGGCTCGGCTCTGTGCTCTGTGTTCGGCTGGGCTCGGGGCTCGGCTCGAGGTTCGGCTCTGTGCTCGGATCTAGGCTGGGCTCTAGCCTCGGCTCGGCTCTAGGCTGGGCTCGGGGCTCGGCTCTGGGTTCGGCTCTGGACTCGGCTCGCCTCGGCTCTAGGCTGAGCTTGGGGATTGTCTCCGGTCTCGTCTCGAGGCTCGGCTCTGGGCTCTGTGCTCGGCTGGGCTCGGGGCTCGGCTCGAGACTCGGCTCAATACTCGGCTCTGGGCTCGCCTCTAGACTGGGCTCTGGCTTGGCTCGGCTCTAGGCTGGGCTCTAGGCTCGGCTCTGGGCTTGTCTGCAATCGGCTTTGGGTTAGGCTCAGTTATCGGCTCTGCTCTTGGCTCGGCTCGAGGCTCAGATCGCGCCTGAACCTGGGCTCGGCTCTGGACTCGGCTCGGCTCTAGGCTGGGCTCGGGGCTCGGATCTGGGTTCGGCTCTGGACTCGGCTCGCCTCGGCTCTAGGCTGGGCTTGGGGATTGTCTCGGGGCTCGTCTCGAGGCTCGGCTCTGGGCTCTGTGCTCGGCTGGGTTCGGGGCTCGGCTCAAGGCTCGGCTCTGGGCTCGGCTCTGGACTCGGCTCGGATTTGGGCTGGGCTCGGGGCTCGGATCTGGGTTCGGCTCTGGACTCGGCTCGCCTCGGCTCTAGGCTGGGCTTGGGGATTGTCTCGGGGCTCTTCTCGAGGCTCGGCTCTGTGCTCTGTGTTCGGCTGGGCTCGGGGCTCGGCTCGAGGTTCGGCTCTCGGCTCTGCTCTAGGCTGGTCTCTAGCCTCGGCTCGGCTCTAATCTGGGCTCGGGGCTCGGATCTGGTTTCGGCTCTGGACTCGGCTCGCCTCGGCTCTAGGCTGGGCTTGGGGATTGTCTCGGGGCTCGTCTCTACGCTCGGCTCTGGGCTCTGTGCTCGGCTGGGCTCGGGGCTCGGCTCGAGGCTCGGCTCTGGTTTCGGCTCTGTACTCGGCTCGCCTCGGCTCTAGGCTGGGCTTGGGGATTGTCTCGGGTCTCGTCTCGAGGCTCGGCTCTAGGCTGGGCTCGGGGCTCGTATCTGGGTTCGACTCTGGACTCGGCTCAATACTCAGCTCTGGACTCGGCTCGGCTTTGGGCTTGGCTAGGACTCGGATCTGGGTTCGGCTCTGGACTCGGCTCGCCTCGGCTCTAGTCTGGGCTTGGGGATTGTCTCGGGGCTCGTCTCGAGGCTCGGCTCTGGGCTCTGTGCTCGGCTGGGCTCGGGGCTCGGCTCGAGGCTCGGCTCTGTGCTCGGCTCTCGACTCGGCTCTAGGCTGGGCTCGAGGCTCGGCTCTGGGCTTGTCTGCAATCGGCTTTGTGTTAGGCTCAGGTATCGGCTCTGCTCTTGGCTCGGCTCGAGGCTCAGATCGCGCCTGAACCTGGGCTCGGCTCTGGACTCGGCTCGGCTCTAGGCTGGGCTCGGGGCTCGGATCTGGGTTCGGCTCTGGACTCGGCTCGCCTCGGCTCTAGGCTGGGCTTGGGGATTGTCTCGGGGCTCGTCTCGAGGCTCGGCTCTGGGCTCTGTGCTCGGCTGGGCTCGGGGCTCGGCTCGAGGTTCGGCTCTGGGCTCGGCTCTAGGCTGGTCTCTAGCCTCGGCTCGTCTCTAGGCTGGGCTCGGGGCTCGGATCTGTGTTCGGCTCTGGACTCGGCTCGCCTCGGCTCTAGGCTGGGCTTGGGGATTGTCTCGGGGCTCGTCTCGAGGCTCGGCTCTGTGCTCTGTGTTCGGCTGGGCTCGGGGCTCGGCTCGAGTTTCGGCTCTGGGCTCGGCTCTAGGCTGGGCTCTAGACTGGGCTCTGGATCGGCTCGCCTCTAGGCTGGGCTCGGGGCTCGGATCTGGGTTCGGCTTTGGACACGGCTCGCCTCGGCTCTAGGCTGTGCTTTGGGATTGTGTTGGGACTCGTCTCGAGGCTCGGCTCTGTGCTCTGTGTTCGGCTGGGCTCGGGGCTCGGCTCGAGTTTCGGCTCTGGGCTCGGCTCTAGGCTGGGCTCTAGCCTCGGATCGGCTCTAGGCTGGGCTCGGGGCTCGGATCTGGGTTCGGCTCTGGACTCGGCTCGCCTCGGCTCTAGGCTGGGCTTGGGGATTGTCTCGGGGCTCGTCTCGAAGCTCGGCTCTGGGCTCGGGGATCGGCTGGTCTCGGGGCTCGGCTCGAGGCTCGGCTCTGGTCTCGGCTCTGGACTCGGCTCTAGGCTGGGCTCGAGGCTCGGCTCTGGGCTTGTCTGCAATCGGCTTTGGGTTGGGCTCAGGAATCGGCTCTGCTCTTGGCTCGGCTCGAGGCTCAGATCGCGCCTGAATCTGGGCTCGGCTCTGGACTCGGCTCGGCTCTAGGCTGGGCTCGGGGCTCGGATCTGGATTCGGCTCTGGACTCGGCTCGCCTCGGCTCTAGGCTGGGCTTGGGGATTGTCTCGGGGCTCTTCTCGAGGCTCGGCTCTGGGCTCTGTGCTCGGCTGGGCTCGGGGCTCGGCTCGAGGCTCGGCTCTGGGCTCGGCTCTGGACTCGGCTCGGCTCTAAACTGGGCTCTTGTCTCGGATCTGGGTTCGGCTCTGGACTCGGCTCGCCTCGGCTCTAGGCTGGGCTTGGGGATTGTCTCGGGGCTCGTCTCGAAGCTCGGCTCTGGGCTCTGTGTTCGGCTGGGCTCGGGGCTCGGCTCGAGGCTCGGCTCTGGGCTCGGCTCTGGACTCAGCTCGAGGCTTGGCTCGAGGCTCGGCTCTTGGCTTGTCTTCTGTCGGCTTTGGGCTGAGCTCAGGGATCGGCTCTACTCTTAGGTCGGCTCGAGGCTCAGATCGCGCCCGACTCTCGGCTCGGCTCTGGGCTCTGTGCTCGGCTGGGCTCGGGGCTCGGCTCGAGGCTCGGCTCTGGGCTCGGCTCTAGGCTGGGCTCTGGCCTCGGCTCGGCTCAAGGCTGGGCTCGGGGCTCGGATCTGGGTTCGGCTCTGGACTCGGCTCGCCTCCACTCTAGGCTGGGCTTGGGGATTGTCTCGGGGCTCCTCTCGAGGCTCGGCTCTGGGCTCTGTGCTCGGCTGGGCTCGGGGCTCGGCTCGAGGCTCGGCTCTGGGCTCGGCTCTGGACTCGGCTCTAGGCTGGGCTCGAGGCTCAGCTCAGGGATTGGCTGCTCTCGGCTTTGAGCTGGGCTCAGGGACCTGCTCTGCTCTTGGCTCGGCTCGAGGCTCCGATCGCGCCGGACTCTGGGCTCTGCTCTAGACTCGGCTCGGCTCTAGGCTGGGCTCGGGACTCGGATCTGGGTTCGGCTCTGGACTCGGCTCGCCTCGTCTCTAGGCTGGGCTTGGGGATTGTCTCGGGGCTCGGCTCGAGGCTCGGCTCAATACTCGGCTCTGGGCTCGGCTCGGCTTTGGGTTGGGCTAGGGCTCGGATCTGGGTTCGGCTGTGGACTCGGCTCGCCTCGGCTCTAGGCTGGGCTTGGGGACTGTCTCGGGGCTCGTCTCGAGGCTCGGCTCTGTGCTCTGTGTTCGGCTGGGCTCGGGGCTCGGCTCGAGGTTCGGCTCTGTGCTCGGATCTAGGCTGGGCTCTAGCCTCAGCTCGGCTCTAGGCTGGGCTCGGGGCTCGGCTCTGGGTTCGGCTCTGGACTCGGCTCGCCTCGGCTCTAGGCTGGCCTTGGGGATTGTCTCCGGGCTCGTCTCGAGGCTCGGCTCTGGGCTCTGTGCTCGGCTGGGCTCGGGGCTCGGCTCGAGGCTCGGCTCAATACTCGGCTCTGGGCTCGCCTCTAGACTGGGCTCTGGTTCAGCTCGGCTCTAGGCTGGGCTCTAGGCTCGGCTCTGGGCTTGTCTGCAATCGGCTTTGGGTTAGGCTCAGTTATCGGCTCTGCTCTTGGCTCGGCTCGAGGCTCACATCGCGCCTGAACCTGGGCTCGGCTCTGGACTCGGCTCGGCTCTAGGCTGGGCTCTGGGCTCGGATCTGGGTTCGGCTCTGGACTCGGCTCGCCTCGGCTCTAGGCTGGGCTTGGGGATTTTCTCGGGGCTCGTCTCGAAGCTCGGCTCTGGGCTCGGGGATCGGCTGGGCTCGGGGCTCGGCTCGAGGCTCGGCTGTGGGCTTGTCTGCAATCGGCTTTGGGTTGGGCTCAGGAATCGGCTCTGGACTCGGCTCGCCTCGGCTCTAGGCTGGGCTTGGGTATTGTCTCGGGGCTCGTCTCGAGGCTCGGCTCTGGGCTCTGTGCTCGGCTGGGCTCGGGGCTCGGCTCGAGGCTAGCTCAATACTCGGCTCTGGGCTCGCCACTAGACTGGGCTTTGGCTCGGCTCGGCTCTAGGCTGGGCTCTAGGCTCGGCTCTGGGCTTGTCTGCAATCGGCTTTGTGTTAGGCTCATTTATCGGCTCTGCTCTTGGCTCGGCTCGAGGCTCAGATCGCGCCTGAACCTGGGCTCGGCTCTGGACTCGGCTCGGCTCTAGGCTGGGCTCGGGGCTCGGATCTGGGTTCGGCTCTGGACTCGGCTCGCCTCGGCTCTAGGCTGGGCTTGGGGATTGTCTCGGGGCTCGTCTCGAGGCTCGGCTCTGGGCTCTGTGCTCGGCTGGGTTCGGGGCTCGGCTCGAGGCTCGGCTCTGGGCTCGGCTCTGGACTAGGCTCGGCTTTGGGCTGGGCTCGGGGCTCAGATCTGGGTTCGGCTCTGGACTCGGCTCGCCTCGGCTCTAGGCTGGGCTTGGGGATTGTCTCGGGGCTCGTCTCGAGGCTCGGCTCTGGGCTCTGTGCTCGGCTGGGCTCGGGGCTCGGCTCGAGGTTCGGCTCTGGGCTCGGCTCTAGGCTGGGCTCTAGCCTCGGCTCGGCTCTAGGCTGGGATCGGGGCTCGGCTCTGGGTTCGGCTCTGGACTCGGCTCGCCTCGGCTCTAGGCTGGGCTTGGGGATTGTCTCGGGCTCGTCTCGAGGCTCGGCTCTGGGCTCGGCTCTGGACTCGGCTCTAGGCTGGGCTCGAGGTTCGGCTCTGGGCTTGTCTGCAATCGGCTTTGGGTTAGGCTCAGGTATCGGCTCTGCTCTTGGCTCGGCTCGAGGCTCAGATCGCGCCTGAACCTGGGCTCGGCTCTGGACTCCGCTCGGCTCTAGGCTGGGCTCGGGGCTCGGATCTGGGTTCGGCTCTGGACTCGGCTCGCCTCGGCTGTAGGCTGGGCTTGGGGATTGTCTCGGGTCTCGTCTCGAGGCTCGGCTATGGTCTCTGTGCTCTGCTGGGCTCGGGGCTCGGCTCGAGGTTCGGCTCTGGGCTCGGCTCTAGGCTTGGCTCTATCCTCGGCTCGGCTCTAGGCTGGGCTCGGGGCTCGGATCTGTGTTCGGCTCTGGACTCGGCTCGCCTCGGCTCTAGGCTGGGCTTGCGGATTGTCTCGGGGCTCGTCTCGAGGCTCGGCTCTGTGCTCTGTGTTCGGCTGGGCTCGGGGCTCGGCTCGAGGTTCGGCTCTGGGCTCGGCTCTAGGCTGGGCTCTAGACTGGGCTCTGGCTCGGCTCGCCTCTAGGCTGGGCTCGGGGCTCTGATCTGGGTTCGGCTTTGGACACGGCTCGCCTCGGCTCAAGGCTGTGCTTGGGGATTGTCTTGGGACTTGTCTCGAGGCTCGGCTCTGTGCTCTGTGTTCGGCTGGGCTCGGGGCTCGGCTCGAGGCTCGTCTCAATACTCGGCTCTGGGATCGCCACTAGACTGGGCTCTGGCTCGGCTCGCCTCTAGGCTGGGCTCGGGGCTCGGATCTGGGTTCGGCTCTGGACTCGGCTCGCCTCGGCTCTAGGCTGGGCTTGGGGATTGTCTCGGGGCTCGTCTCGAGGCTCGGCTCTGGGCTCTGTGCTCGGCTGGGCTCGGGGCTCGGCTCGAGGCTCGGCTCTGGGCTCGGCTCTGGACTCGGCTCGGCTCTAGGCTGGGCTCGGGGCTCAGATCTGGGTTCGGCTCTGGACTTGGCTCGCCTCGGCTCTAGGCTGGGCTTGGGGATTGTCTCGGGGCTCGTCTCGAAGTTCGGCTCTGTGCTCTGTGTTCGGCTGGGCTCGGGGCTCGGCTCGAGGCTCGGTTCTGGGCTCGGCTCTAGGCTGGGCTCGGGGCTCGGATCTGGGTTCGCCTCTGGACTCGGCTCTGGACTCGGCTCTAGGCTGGGCTCTAGCCTCGGCTCGGCTCTAGGCTGGGCTTGGGGATTGTCTCGGGGCTCGTCTTGAGCATCGGCTATGGGCTCTGTGCTCGGCTGGGCTCGGGGCTCGGCTCGAGGCTCGGCTCTGGGCTCAGCTCTGGACTCGGCTCTAGGCTGGGCTCGAGGCTCGGCTCTGGGCTTGTCTGCAATCGGCTTTGGGTTGGGCTCAGGTATCGGCTCTGCTCTTGGCTCGGCTCGAGGATCAGATCGCGCCTGAACCTGGGCTCGGCTCTGGACTCGGCTCGCCTCGGCTCTAGGCTGGGCTTGGGGATTGTCTCGGGGCTCTTCTCGAGGCTCGGATCTGGGCTCTGTGCTCGGCTGGGCTCGGGGCTCGGCTCGAGGCTCGGCTCTGGTTTCGGCTCTGGACTCGGCTCGCCTCGGCTCTAGGATGGGCTTGGGGATTGTCTCGGGGCTCGTCTAGAGGCTCGGCTCTGGGCTCTGGGCTCGGCTGGGCTCTGGGCTCGGCTCGAGGTTCGGCTCTGGGCTCGCTTCTAGGTTGGGCTCTAGCCACGGCTCGGCTCTAGGCTGGGCTCGGGGTTCGGATCTGGGTTCGGCTCTGGACTCGGCTCGCCTCGGCTCTAGGCTGGGCTTGGGGATTGTCTCGGGGCTCGTCTCGAGGCTCGGCTCTGGGCTCTGTGCTCGGCTGGGCTCGGGGCTCGGGGCTCGGCTCGAGGCTCGGCTCAATACTCGGCTCTGGGCTCGGCTCGGCTTTGGGCTTGGCTAGGGCTCGGATCTGGGTTCGGCTCTGGACTCGGCTCGCCTCGGCTCTAGGCTGGGCTTGGGGATTGTCTCGGGGCTCGTCTCGAGGCTCGGCTCTGTGCTCTGTGTTCGGCTGGGCTCGGGGCTCGGCTCGAGGTTCGGCTCTGGGCTCGGCTCTAGGCTGGGCTCTAGCCTCGGCTCGGCTCAAGGCTGGGCTTGGGGATTGTCTCGGGGCTCCTCTTGAGCATCGGCTATGGGCTCTGTGCTCGGCTGGGCTCGGGACTCGGCTCGAGGTTCGGCTCTGGGCTCGGCTCTAGGCTGGGCTCTAGCCTCGGCTCGGCTCTAGGCTGGGCTCGGGGTTCGGATCTGGGTTCGGCTCTGGACTCGGCTCGCCTCGGCTCTAGGCTGGGCTTGGGGATTGTCTCGGGGCTCGTCTCGAGGCTCGGCTCTGGGCTCTGTGCTCGGCTGGGTTCGGGGCTCGGCTCGAGGCTCGGCTCTGGGCTCGGCTCTGGGCTTGTCTGCAATCGGCTTTGGGTTAGGCTCAGTTATCGGCTCTGCTCTTGGCTCGGCTCGAGGCTCAAATCGCGCCTGAACCTGGGCTCGGCTCTGGACTCGGCTCGGCTCTAGGCTGGGCTCGGGGCTCGGATCTGGGTTCGGCTCTGGACTCGGCTCGCCTCGGCTCTAGGCTGGGCTTGGGGATTGTCTCGGGGCTCGTCTCGAGGCTCGGCTCTGGGCTCTGTGGTCGGCTGGGTTCGGGGCTCGGCTCGAGGCTCGGCTCTGGGCTCGGCTCTGGACTCGGCTCGGCTTTGGGCTGGGCTCGGGGCTCGGATCTGGGTTCGGCTCTGGACTCGGCTCGCCTCGGCTCTAGGCTGGGCTTGGGGATTGTCTCGGGGCTCGTCTCGAGGCTCGGCTCTGTGCTCTGTGTTCGGCTGGGCTCGGGGCTCGGCTCGAGGTTCGGCTCTGGGCTCGGCTCTAGGCTGGGCTCTAGCCTCGGCTCGGCTCTAGGCTGGGCTCGGGGCTCGGATCTGGGTTCGGCTCTGGACTCGGCTCGCCTCGGATCTAGGCTGGGCTTGGGGATTGTCTCGGGGCTCGTCTCGAGGCTCGGCTCTGGGCTCTGTGCTCGGCTGGGCTCGGGGCTCGGCTCGAGTCTCGGCTCAATACTCGGCTCTGGGCTCGCCTCTAGACTGGGCTCTGGCTCGGCTCGGCTCTGGGCTGGGCTGGGGGCTCGGATCTGGGTTCGGCTCTGGACTCGGCTCGCCTCGGCTCTAGGCTGGGCTCGGGGTTCGGATCTGGGTTCGGCTCTGGACTCGGCTCGGCTTTGGGCTGGGCTCGGGACTCGGATCTGGGTTCGGCTCTGGACTCGGCTCGCCTCGGCTCTATGCTGGGCTTGGGGATTGTCTCGGGGCTCGTCTCGAGGCTCGGCTCTGGGCTCTGTGCTCGGCTGGGCTCGGGGCTCGGCTCGAGGTTCGGCTCTGGGCTCGGCTCTAGGCTGGGCTCTAGCCTCGGCTCGGCTCTAGGCTGGGCTCGGGGCTCGGATCTGGGTTCGGCTCTGGACTCGGCTCGCCTCGGCTCTAGGCTGGGCTTGGGGATTGTCTCGGGGCTCGTCTTGAGCATCGGCTCTGGGCTCTGTGCTCGGCTGGGCTCGGGGCTCGGCTCGAGGCTCGGCTCTGTGCTCGGCTCTGGACTCGGCTCTAGGCTGGGCTCGAGGCTCGGCTCTGGGCTTGTCTGCAATCGGCTTTTGGTTAGGCTCAGGTATCGGCTCTGCTCTTGGCTCGGCTCGAGGCTCAGATCGCGCCTGAACCTGGGCTCGGCTCTGGACTCGGCTCGGCTCTAGGCTGGGCTCGGGGCTCGGATCTGGGTTCGGCTCTGGACTCGGCTCGCCTCGGCTCTAGGCTGGGCTTGGGGATTGTCTCGGGGCTCGTCTCGAGGCTCGGCTCTGGGCTCTGTGTTCGGCTGGGCTCGGGGCTCGGCTCGAGGTTCGGCTCTGGGCTCGGCTCTAGGCTGGGCTCTAGCCTCGGCTCGGCTCTAGGCTGGGCTTGGGGATTGTCTCGGGGCTCGTCTTGAGCATCGGCTATGGGCTCTGTGCTCGGCTGGGCTCGGGACTCGGCTCGAGGTTCGGCTCTGGGCTCGGCTCTAGGCTGGGCTCTAGCCTCGGCTCGGCTCTAGGCTGGGCTCGGGGCTCGGATCTGGGTTCGGCTCTGGACTCGGCTCGCCTCGGCTCTAGGCTGGGCTTGGGGATTGTCTCGGGGCTCGTCTCGAGGCTCGGCTCTGGGCTCTGTGCTCGGCTGGGCTCGGGGCTCGGGGCTCGGCTCGAGGCTCGGCTCAATACTCGGCTCTGGGCTCGGCTCGGCTTTGGGTTGGGCTAGGGCTCGGATCTGGGTTCGGCTCTGGACTCGGCTCGCCTCGGCTCTAGGCTGGGCTTGGGGATTGTCTCGGGGCTCGTCTCGAGGCTCGGCTCTGTGCTCTGTGTTCGGCTGGGCTCGGGGCTCGGCTCGAGGTTCGGCTCTGTGCTCGGATCTAGGCTGGGCTCTAGCCTCGGCTCGGCTCTAGGCTGGGCTCGGGGCTCGGCTCTGGGTTCGGCTCTGGACTCGGCTCGCCTCGGCTCTAGGCTGAGCTTGGGGATTGTCTCCGGTCTCGTCTCGAGGCTCGGCTCTGGGCTCTGTGCTCGGCTGGGCTCGGGGCTCGGCTCGAGACTCGGCTCAATACTCGGCTCTGGGCTCGCCTCTAGACTGGGCTCTGGCTTGGCTCGGCTCTAGGCTGGGCTCTAGGCTCGGCTCTGGGCTTGTCTGCAATCGGCTTTGGGTTAGGCTCAGTTATCGGCTCTGCTCTTGGCTCGGCTCGAGGCTCAGATCACGCCTGAACCTGGGCTCGGCTCTGGACTCGGCTCGGCTCTAGGCTGGGCTCGGGGCTCGGATCTGGGTTCGGCTCTGGACTCGGCTCGCCTCGGCTCTAGGCTGGGCTTGGGGATTGTCTCGGGGCTCGTCTCGAGGCTCGGCTCTGGGCTCTGTGCTCGGCTGGGTTCGGGGCTCGGCTCAAGGCTCGGCTCTGGGCTCGGCTCTGGACTCGGCTCGGATTTGGGCTGGGCTCGGGGCTCGGATCTGGGTTCGGCTCTGGACTCGGCTCGCCTCGGCTCTAGGCTGGGCTTGGGGATTGTCTCGGGGCTCTTCTCGAGGCTCGGCTCTGTGCTCTGTGTTCGGCTGGGCTCGGGGCTCGGCTCGAGGTTCGGCTCTCGGCTCTGCTCTAGGCTGGGCTCTAGCCTCGGCTCGGCTCTAATCTGGGCTCGGGGCTCGGATCTGGTTTCGGCTCTGGACTCGGCTCGCCTCGGCTCTAGGCTGGGCTTGGGGATTGTCTCGGGGCTCGTCTCTAGGCTCGGCTCTGGGCTCTGTGCTCGGCTGGGCTCGGGGCTCGGCTCGAGGCTCGGCTCTGGTTTCGGCTCTGTACTCGGCTCGCCTCGGCTCTAGGCTGGGCTTGGGGATTGTCTCGGGTCTCGTCTCGAGGATCGGCTCTAGGCTGGGCTCGGGGCTCGGATCTGGGTTCGACTCTGGACTCGGCTCAATACTCAGCTCTGGACTCGGCTCGGCTTTGGGCTTGGCTAGGACTCGGATCTGGGTTCGGCTCTGGACTCGGCTCGCCTCGGCTCTAGTCTGGGCTTGGGGATTGTCTCGGGGCTCGTCTCGAGGCTCGGCTCTGGGCTCTGTGCTCGGCTGGGCTCGGGGCTCGGCTCGAGGCTCGGCTCTGTGCTCGGCTCTCGACTCGGCTCTAGGCTGGGTTCGAGGCTCGGCTCTGGGCTTGTCTGCAATCGGCTTTGTGTTAGGCTCAGGTATCGGCTCTGCTCTTGGCTCGGCTCGAGGCTCAGATCGCGCCTGAACCTGGGCTCGGCTCTGGACTCGGCTCGGCTCTAGGCTGGGCTCGGGGCTCGGATCTGGGTTCGGCTCTGGACTCGGCTCGCCTCGGCTCTAGGCTGGGCTTGGGGATTGTCTCGGGGCTCGTCTCGAGGCTCGGCTCTGGGCTCTGTGCTCGGCTGGGCTCGGGGCTCGGCTCGAGGTTCGGCTCTGGGCTCGGCTCTAGGCTGGTCTCTAGCCTCGGCTCGTCTCTAGGCTGGGCTCGGGGCTCGGATCTGTGTTCGGCTCTGGACTCGGCTCGCCTCGGCTCTAGGCTGGGCTTGGGGATTGTCTCGGGGCTCGTCTCGAGGCTCGGCTCTGTGCTCTGTGTTCGGCTGGGCTCGGGGCTCGGCTCGAGTTTCGGCTCTGGGCTCGGCTCTAGGCTGGGCTCTAGACTGGGCTCTGGATCGGCTCGCCTCTAGGCTGAGCTCGGGGCTCGGATCTGGGTTCGGCTTTGGACACGGCTCGCCTCGGCTCTAGGCTGTGCTTTGGGATTGTCTTGGGACTCGTCTCGAGGCTCGGCTCTGTGCTCTGTGTTCGGCTGGGCTCGGGGCTCGGCTCGAGGCTCGGCTCTGGGCTCGGCTCTGGACTCGGCTCGGCTCTAAACTGGGCTCTTGTCTCGGATCTGGGTTCGGCTCTGGACTCGGCTCGCCTCGGCTCTAGGCTGGGCTTGGGGATTGTCTCGGGGCTCGTCTCGAAGCTCGGCTCTGGGCTCTGTGTTCGGCTGGGCTCGGGGCTCGGCTCGAGGCTCGGCTCTGGGCTCGGCTCTGGACTCAGCTCGAGGCTGGGCTCGAGGCTCGGCTCTTGGCTTGTCTTCTGTCGGCTTTGGGCTGAGCTCAGGGATCGGCTCTACTCTTAGGTCGGCTCGAGGCTCAGATCGCGCCCGACTCTCGGCTCGGCTCTGGGCTCTGTGCTCGGCTGGGCTCGGGGCTCGGCTCGAGGCTCGGCTCTGGGCTCGGCTCTAGGCTGGGCTCTGGCCTCGGCTCGGCTCAAGGCTGGGCTCGGGGCTCGGATCTGGGTTCGGCTCTGGACTCGGCTCGCCTCGACTCTAGGCTGGGCTTGGGGATTGTCTCGGGGCTCGTCTCGAGGCTCGGCTCTGGGCTCTGTGCTCGGCTGTGCTCGGGGCTCGGCTCGAGGCTCGGCTCTGGGCTCGGCTCTGGACTCGGCTCTAGGCTGGGCTCGAGGCTCAGCTCAGGGATTGGCTGCTCTCGGCTTTGAGCTGGGCTCAGGGACCTGCTCTGCTCTTGGCTCGGCTCGAGGCTCCGATCGCGCCGGACTCTGGGCTCTGCTCTAGACTCGGCTCGGCTCTAGGCTGGGCTCGGGACTCGGATCTGGGTTCGGCTCTGGACTCGGCTCGCCTCGTCTCTAGGCTGGGCTTGGGGATTGTCTCGGGGCTCGTCTCGAGGCTCGGCTCTGGGCTCTGTGCTCGGCTGGGCTCGGGCTCGGGGCTCGGTTCGAGGCTCGGCTCAATACTCGGCTCTGGGCTCGGCTCCGCTTTGGGCTTGGCTAGGGTTCGGATCTGGGTTCGGCTCTGGACTCGGCTCGCCTCGGCTCTAGGCTGGGCTTGGGGATTGTCTCGGGGCTCGTCTCGAAGCTCGGCTCTGGGCTCGGGGATCGGCTGGGCTCGGGGCTCGGCTCGAGGCTCGGGTCTGGTCTCGGCTCTGGACTCGGCTCTAGGCTGGGCTCGAGGCTCGGCTCTGGGCTTGTCTGCAATCGGCTTTGGGTTGGGCTCAGGAATCGGCTCTGCTCTTGGCTCGGCTCGAGGCTCAGATCGCGCCTGAACCTGGGCTCGGCTCTGGACTCGGCTCGGCTCTAGGCTGGGCTCGGGGCTCGGATCTGGGTTCGGCTCTGGACTCGGCTCGCCTCGGCTCTAGGCTGGGCTTGGGGATTGTCTCGGGGCTCGTCTCGAGGCTCGGCTCTGGGCTCTGTGCTCGGCTGGGCTCGGGGCTCGGCTCGAGGTTCGGCTCTGGGCTCGGCTCTAGTCTGGGCTCTAGCCTCGGCTCGGCTCTAGGCTGGGCTCGGGGCTCGGATCTGTGTTCGGCTCTGGACTCGGCTCGCCTCGGCTCTAGGCTGGGCTTGGGGATTGTCTCGGGGCTCGTCTCGAGGCTCGGCTCTGTGCTCAGTGTTCGGCTGGGCTCGGGGCTCGGCTCGAGGTTCGGCTCTGGGCTCGGCTCTAGGCTGGGCTCTAGCCTCGGCTCGGCTCTAGGCTGGGCTTGGGGATTGTCTCGGGGCTCGTCTTGAGCATCGGCTATGGGCTCTGTGCTCGGCTGGGCTCGGGACTCGGCTCGAGTTTCGGCTCTGGGCTCGGCTCTAGGCTGGGCTCTAGCCTCGGCTCGGCTCTAGGCTGGGCTCGGTGCTCGGATCTGGGTTCGGCTCTGGACTCGGCTCGCCTCGGCTCTTGGCTGGTCTTGGGGATTGTCTCGGGGCTCGTCTCGAGGCTCGGCTCTGGGCTCTGTGCTCGGCTGGGCTCGGGGATAGGGGCTCGGCTCGAGGCTCGGCTCAATACTCGGCTCTGGGCTCGGCTCGGCTTTGGGTTGGGCTAGGGCTCGGATCTGGGTTCGGCTGTGGACTCGGCTCGCCTCGGCTCTAGGCTGGGCTTGGGGACTGTCTCGGGGCTCGTCTCGAGGCTCGGCTCTGTGCTCTGTGTTCGGCTGGGCTCGGGGCTCGGCTCGAGGTTCGGCTCTGTGCTCGGATCTAGGCTGGGCTCTAGCCTCAGCTCGGCTCTAGGCTGGGCTCGGGGCTCGGCTCTGGGTTCGGCTCTGGACTCGGCTCGCCTCGGCTCTAGGCTGGCCTTGGGGATTGTCTCCGGGCTCGTCTCGAGGCTCGGCTCTGGGCTCTGTGCTCGGCTGGGCTCGGGGCTCGGCTCGAGGCTCGGCTCAATACTCGGCTCTGGGCTCGCCTCTAGACTGGGCTCTGGTTCAGCTCGGCTCTAGGCTGGGCTCTAGGCTCGGCTCTGGGCTTGTCTGCAATCGGCTTTGGGTTAGGCTCAGTTATCGGCTCTGCTCTTGGCTCGGCTCGAGGCTCAGATCGCGCCTGAACCTGGGCTCGGCTCTGGACTCGGCTCGGCTCTAGGCTGGGCTCTGGGCTCGGATCTGGGTTCGGCTCTGGACTCGGCTCGCCTCGGCTCTAGGCTGGGCTTGGGGATTTTCTCGGGGCTCGTCTCGAAGCTCGGCTCTGGGCTCGGGGATCGGCTGGGCTCGGGGCTCGGCTCGAGGCTCGGCTGTGGGCTTGTCTGCAATCGGCTTTGGGTTGGGCTCAGGAATCGGCTCTGGACTCGGCTCGCCTCGGCTCTAGGCTGGGCTTGGGTATTGTCTCGGGGCTCGTCTCGAGGCTCGGCTCTGGGCTCTGTGCTCGGCTGGGCTCGGGGCTCGGCTCGAGGCTAGCTCAATACTCGGCTCTGGGCTCGCCACTAGACTGGGCTTTGGCTCGGCTCGGCTCTAGGCTGGGCTCTAGGCTCGGCTCTGGGCTTGTCTGCAATCGGCTTTGTGTTAGGCTCATTTATCGGCTCTGCTCTTGGCTCGGCTCGAGGCTCAGATCGCGCCTGAACCTGGGCTCGGCTCTGGACTCGGCTCGGCTCTAGGCTGGGCTCGGGGCTCGGATCTGGGTTCGGCTCTGGACTCGGCTCGCCTCGGCTCTAGGCTGGGCTTGGGGATTGTCTCGGGGCTCGTCTCGAGGCTCGGCTCCGGGCTCTGTGCTCGGCTGGGTTCGGGGCTCGGCTCGAGGCTCGGCTCTGGGCTCGGCTCTAGGCTGGGCTCTAGCCTCGGCTCGGCTCAAGGCTGGGCTCGGGGCTCGGCTCTGGGTTCGGCTCTGGACTCGGCTCGCCTCGGCTCTAGGCTGGGCTTGGGGATTGTCTCGGGCTCGTCTCGAGGCTCGGCTCTGGGCTCGGCTCTGGACTCGGCTCTAGGCTGGGCTCGAGGTTCGGCTCTGGGCTTGTCTGCAATCGGCTTTGGGTTAGGCTCAGGTATCGGCTCTGCTCTTGGCTCGGCTCGAGGCTCAGATCGCGCCTGAACCTGGGCTCGGCTCTGGACTCCGCTCGGCTCTAGGCTGGGCTCGGGGCTCGGATCTGGGTTCGGCTCTGGACTCGGCTCGCCTCGGCTGTAGGCTGGGCTTGGGGATTGTCTCGGGTCTCGTCTCGAGGCTCGGCTCTGGTCTCTGTGCTCTGCTGGGCTCGGGGCTCGGCTCGAGGTTCGGCTCTGGGCTCGGCTCTAGGCTTGGCTCTATCCTCGGCTCGGCTCTAGGCTGGGCTCGGGGCTCGGATCTGTGTTCGGCTCTGGACTCGGCTCGCCTCGGCTCTAGGCTGGGCTTGGGGATTGTCTCGGGGCTCGTCTCGAGGCTCGGCTCTGTGCTCTGTGTTCGGCTGGGCTCGGGGCTCGGCTCGAGGTTCGGCTCTGGGCTCGGCTCTAGGCTGGGCTCTAGACTGGGCTCTGGCTCGGCTCGCTTCTAGGCTGGGCTCGGGGCTCTGATCTGGGTTCGGCTTTGGACACGGCTCGCCTCGGCTCAAGGCTGTGCTTGGGGATTGTCTTGGGACTTGTCTCGAGGCTCGGCTCTGTGCTCTGTGTTCGGCTGGGCTCGGGGCTCGGCTCGAGGCTCGTCTCAATACTCGGCTCTGGGATCGCCACTAGACTGGGCTCTGGCTCGGCTCGCCTCTAGGCTGGGCTCGGGGCTCGGATCTGGGTTCGGCTCTGGACTCGGCTCGCCTCGGCTCTAGGCTGGGCTTGGGGATTGTCTCGGGGCTCGTCTCGAGGCTCGGCTCTGGGCTCTGTGCTCGGCTGGGCTCGGGGCTCGGCTCGAGGCTCGGCTCTGGGCTCGGCTCTGGACTCGGCTCGGCTCTAGGCTGGGCTCGGGGCTCAGATCTGGGTTCGGCTCTGGACTTGGCTCGCCTCGGCTCTAGGCTGGGCTTGGGGATTGTCTCGGGGCTCGTCTCGAAGTTCGGCTCTGTGCTCTGTGTTCGGCTGGGCTCGGGGCTCGGCTCGAGGCTCGGTTCTGGGCTCGGCTCTAGGCTGGGCTCGGGGCTCGGATCTGGGTTCGCCTCTGGACTCGGCTCTGGACTCGGCTCTAGGCTGGGCTCTAGCCTCGGCTCGGCTCTAGGCTGGGCTTGGGGATTGTCTCGGGGCTCGTCTTGAGCATCGGCTATGGGCTCTGTGCTCGGCTGGGCTCGGGGCTCGGCTCGAGGCTCGGCTCTGGGCTCAGCTCTGGACTCGGCTCTAGGCTGGGCTCGAGGCTCGGCTCTGGGCTTGTCTGCAATCGGCTTTGGGTTGGGCTCAGGTATCGGCTCTGCTCTTGGCTCGGCTCGAGGATCAGATCGCGCCTGAATCTGGGCTCGGCTCTGGACTCGGCTCGCCTCGGCTCTAGGCTGGGCTTGGGGATTGTCTCGGGGCTCTTCTCGAGGCTCGGATCTGGGCTCTGTGCTCGGCTGGGCTCGGGGCTCGGCTCGAGGCTCGGCTCTGGTTTCGGCTCTGGACTCGGCTCGCCTCGGCTCTAGGATGGGCTTGGGGATTGTCTCGGGGCTCGTCTAGAGGCTCGGCTCTGGGCTCTGGGCTCGGCTGGGCTCTGGGCTCGGCTCGAGGTTCGGCTCTGGGCTCGCTTCTAGGTTGGGCTCTAGCCTCGGCTCGGCTCTAGGCTGGGCTCGGGGTTCGGATCTGGGTTCGGCTCTGGACTCGGCTCGCCTCGGCTCTAGGCTGGGCTTGGGGATTGTCTCGGGGCTCGTCTCGAGGCTCGGCTCTGGGCTCTGTGCTCGGCTGGGCTCGGGGCTCGGGGCTCGGCTCGAGGCTCGGCTCAATACTCGGCTCTGGGCTCGGCTCGGCTTTGGGCTTGGCTAGGGCTCGGATCTGGGTTCGGCTCTGGACTCGGCTCGCCTCGGCTCTAGGCTGGGCTTGGGGATTGTCTCGGGGCTCGTCTCGAGGCTCGGCTCTGTGCTCTGTGTTCGGCTGGGCTCGGGGCTCGGCTCGAGGTTCGGCTCTGGGCTCGTCTCTAGGCTGGGCTCTAGCCTCGGCTCGGCTCAAGGCTGGGCTTGGGGATTGTCTCGGGGCTCCTCTTGAGCATCGGCTATGGGCTCTGTGCTCGGCTGGGCTCGGGACTCGGCTCGAGGTTCGGCTCTGGGCTCGGCTCTAGGCTGGGCTCTAGCCTCGGCTCGGCTCTAGGCTGGGCTCGGGGTTCGGATCTGGGTTCGGCTCTGGACTCGGCTCGCCTCGGCTCTAGGCTGGGCTTGGGGATTGTCTCGGGGCTCGTCTCGAGGCTCGGCTCTGGGCTCTGTGCTCGGCTGGGTTCGGGGCTCGGCTCGAGGCTCGGCTCTGGGCTCGGCTCTGGGCTTGTCTGCAATCGGCTTTGGGTTAGGCTCAGTTATCGGCTCTGCTCTTGGCTCGGCTCGAGGCTCAGATCACGCCTGAACCTGGGCTCGGCTCTGGACTCGGCTCGGCTCTAGGCTGGGCTCGGGGCTCGGATCTGGGTTCGGCTCTGGACTCGGCTCGCCTCGGCTCTAGGCTGGGCTTGGGGATTGTCTCGGGGCTCGTCTCGAGGCTCGGCTCTGGGCTCTGTGGTCGGCTGGGTTCGGGGCTCGGCTCGAGGCTCGGCTCTGGGCTCGGCTCTGGACTCGGCTCGGCTTTGGGCTGGGCTCGGGGCTCGGATCTGGGTTCGGCTCTGGACTCGGCTCGCCTCGGCTCTAGGCTGGGCTTGGGGATTGTCTCGGGGCTCGTCTCGAGGCTCGGCTCTGTGCTCTGTGTTCGGCTGGGCTCGGGGCTCGGCTCGAGGTTCGGCTCTGGGCTCGGCTCTAGGCTGGGCTCTAGCCTCGGCTCGGCTCTAGGCTGGGCTCGGGGCTCGGATCTGGGTTCGGCTCTGGACTCGGCTCGCCTCGGATCTAGGCTGGGCTTGGGGATTGTCTCGGGGCTCGTCTCGAGGCTCGGCTCTGGGCTCTGTGCTCGGCTGGGCTCGGGGCTCGGCTCGAGTCTCGGCTCAATACTCGGCTCTGGGCTCGCCTCTAGACTGGGCTCTGGCTCGGCTCGGCTCTGGGCTGGGCTGGGGGCTCGGATCTGGGTTCGGCTCTGGACTCGGCTCGCCTCGGTTCTAGGCTGGGCTTGGGGATTGTCTCGGGGCTCGTCTCGAGGCTCGGCTCTGTGCTCTGTGTTCGGCTGGGCTCGGGGCTCGGCTCGAGGTTCGGCTCTGGGCTCGGCTCTAGGCTGGGCTCTAGCCTCGGCTCGGCTCTAGGCTGGGCTCGGGGCTCGGATCTGGGTTCGGCTCTGGACTCGGCTCGCCTCGGATCTAGGCTGGGCTTGGGGATTGTCTCGGGGCTCGTCTCGAGGCTCGGCTCTGGGCTCTGTGCTCGGCTGGGCTCGGGGCTCGGCTCGAGTCTCGGCTCAATACTCGGCTCTGGGCTCGCCTCTAGACTGGGCTCTGGCTCGGCTCGGCTCTGGGCTGGGCTGGGGGCTCGGATCTGGGTTCGGCTCTGGACTCGGCTCGCCTCGGTTCTAGGCTGGGCTCGGGGTTCGGATCTGGGTTCGGCTCTGGACTCGGCTCGCCTCGGCTCTAGGCTGGGCTTGGGGATTGTCTCGGGTCTCGTCTCGAGGCTCGGCTCTGGGCTATGTGCTCGGCTGGGCTCGGGCTCGAGGCTCGGCTCGAGGCTCGGCTCAATACTCGGCTCTGGACTCGGCTCGCCTCGGCTCTAGGCTGGGCTTGGGGATTGTCTCGGGGCTCGTCTCGAGGCTCGGCTCTGTGCTCTGTGTTCGGCTGCGCTCGGGGCTCGGCTCGAGGTTCGGCTCTGGGCTCGGCTCTAGGCTGGGCTCTAGACTGGGCTCTGGCTCGGCTCGCCTCTAGGCTGGGCTCGGGGCTCGGATCTGGGTTCGGCTTTGGACACGGCTCGCCTCGGCTCTAGGCTGTGCTTGGGGATTGTCTTGGGACTCGTCTCGAGGCTCGGCTCTGTGCTCTGTGTTCGGCTGGGCTCGGGGCTCGGCTCGAGGTTCGGCTCTGGGCTCGGCTCTAGGCTGGGCTCTAGCCTCGGCTCGGCTCTAGGCTGGGCTCGGGGCTCGGATCTGGGTTCGGCTCTGGACTCGGCTCGCCTCGGCTCTAGGCTGGGCTTGGGGATTGTCTCGGGGCTCGTCTCGAAGCTCGGCTCTGTGCTCTGTGTTCGGCTGGGCTCGGGGCTCGGCTCGAGGCTCGGCTCTGGGCTCGGCTCTGGACTCGGCTCTAGGCTGGGCTCGAAGCTCGGCTCTGGGCTTGTCTGCAATCGGCTTTGGGTTGGGCTCAGGAATCGGCTCTGCTCTTGGCTCGGCTCGAGGCTCAGATCGCGCCTGAACCTGGGCTCGTCTCTGGACTCGGCTCGGCTCTAGGCTGGGCTCGGGGCTCGGATCTGGGTTCGGCTCTGGACTCGGCTCGCCTCGGCTCTAGGCTGGGCTTGGGGATTGTCTCGGGGCTCGTCTCGAGGCTCGGCTATGGGCTCTGTGCTCGGCTGGGCTCGGGGCTCGGCTCGAGGCTCGGCTCTGGTTTCGGCTCTGGACTCGGCTCGCCTCGGCTCTAGGCTGGGCTTGGGGATTGTCTCGGGGCTCGTCTAGAGGCTCGGCTCTGGGCTCTGTGCTCGGCTGGGCTCGGGGCTCGACTCGAGGTTCGGCTCTGGGCTTGGCTCTAGGTTGGGCTCTAGCCTCGGCTCGGCTCTAGGCTGGGCTCGGGGTTCGGATCTGGGTTCGGCTCTGGACTCGGCTCGCCTCGGCTCTAGGCTGGGCTTGGGGATTGTCTCGGGGCTCGTCTCGAGGCTCGGCTCTGTGCTCTGTGCTCGGCTGGGCTCGGGGCTCGTCTCGAGGCTCGGCTCTGGACTGGGCTCTGGCCTCGGCTCGGCTCTAGGCTCTGCTCGTGGCTCGGCTCTGGGCTCGGGTCTGGACTCGGATCTAGGCTGGGCTCGAGGCTCGGCTCTGGGCTTGTCTGCTCTAGGCTCTAGTCTGGACTAGTGGCTCTGCTCTGGGCTCGTCTCTGGACTCGGTTCTAGGCTGGGCTCGAGGCTCGGCTCTGGACTCGGCTCGGCTCTAGGCTGGGGTCGGGGCTCGGATCTGTCTTCGGCTCTGGACTCGGCTCGCCTCGGCTCTAGGCTGGGCTTGGGGATTGTCTCGGTGCTTGTCTCGAGGCTCGGCTCTGGGCTCTGTGCTCGGCTGGGCTCGGGTCTCGGCTCGAGGCTCGGCTCTGGGCTCGGCTCTGGACTCGGCTCGGCTTTGGGCTGGGCTCGGGGCTCGGATCTGGGTTCGGCTCTGGACTCGGCTCGCCTCGGATCTAGGCTGGGCTTGGGGATTGTCTCGGGGCTCGTCTCGAGGCTCGGCTCTGTGCTCTGTGTTCGGCTGGGCTCGGGCCTCGGCTCGACGTTCGGCTCTGGGCTTGGCTCTAGGCTGGGCTCTAGCCTCGGCTCGGCTCTAGGCTGGGCTCGGGGCTCGGATCTGGGTTCGGCTCTGGACTCGGCTCGCCTCGGCTATAGGCTGGGCTTGGGGATTGTCTCGGGGCTCGTCTCGAGGCTCGGATCTGGGCTCTGTGCTCGGCTGGGCTCGGGGCTCGGCTCGAGGCTCGGCTCTGGACTCGGCTCTAGGCTCGGCTCTAGACTGGGCTCTGGCTCGGCTCGCCTCTAGGCTGAGCTCGGGGCTCGGATCTGGGTTCGGCTCTGGACTCGGCTCGCCTCGGATCTAGGCTGGGCTTGGGGATTGTCTCGCGGCTCGTCTCGAGGCTCTTCTCTGTGCTCTGTGTTCGGCTGGGCTCGGGGCTCGATTCGAGGTTCGGCTCTGGGCTCGGCTCTAGCCTGGGCTCTAGCCTCGGCTCGGCTCTAGTCTGGGCTCGGGGCTCGGCTCTGCGTTCGGCTCTGGACTCGGCTCGACTCGGCTCTAGGCTGGGCTTGGGGATTGTCTCGGGGCTCGTCTTGAGCATCGGCTATTTGCTCTGTGCTCGGCTGGGCTCAGGGCTCGTCTCGAGGCTCGGCTCTGGGCTCGGCTCTAGGCTGGGCTCTAGCTTCGGCTCGGCTCTAGGCTCTGCTCGTTGCTCGGCTCTGGGCTCGGGTCTGGACACGGATCTAGGCTGAGCTCGAGGCTCGTCTCTGGGCTTGTCTGCTCTCGGCTCTAGGCTGGGCTCGTGGCTCTGCTCTGGGCTCGTCTCTGGACTCGGTTCTAGGCTGGGCTCGAGGCTCGGCTCTGGACTCGGCTCGGCTCTAGGCTGGGCTTGGGGACTGTCTCGGGGCTCGTCTCGAGGCTCGGCTCTGGGCTCTGTGTTCGGCTGGGCTCGGGGCTCGGCTCGAGGTTCGGCTCTGGGGTTGGCTCTAGGCTGGGCTCTAGCCTCGGCTCGGCTCTACGCTGGGCTTGGGGATTGTCTCGGGGCTCGTCTTGAGCATCGGCTATGGGCTCTGTGCTCGGCTGGGCTCGGGACTCGGCTCGAGGTTCGGCTCTGGGCTCGGCTCTAGGCTGGGCTCTAGTCTCGGCTCGGCTCTAGGCTGGGCTCGGGGCTCGGATCTGGGTTCGGCTCTGGACTCGGCTCGCCTCGGCTCTAGGCTGGGCTTGGGGATTGTCTCGGGGCTCGTCTCGAGGCTCGGCTCTGGGCTCTGTGCTCGGCTGGGCTCGGGGCTCGGGGCTCGGCTCGAGGCTCGGCTCAATACTCGGCTCTGGGCTCGGCTCGGCTTTGGGTTGGGCTAGGGCTCGGATCTGGGTTCGGCTCTGGACTCGGCTCGCCTCGGCTCTAGGCTGGGCTTGGGGATTGTCTCGGGGCTCGTCTCGAGGCTCGGCTCTGTGCTCTGTGTTCGGCTGGGCTCGGGGCTCGGCTCGAGGTTCGGCTCTGTGCTCGGATCTAGGCTGGGCTCTAGCCTCGGCTCGGCTCTAGGCTGGGCTCGGGGCTCGGCTCTGGGTTCGGCTCTGGACTCGGCTCGCCTCGGCTCTAGGCTGGGCTTGGGGATTGTCTCCGGGCTCGTCTCGAGGCTCGGCTCTGGGCTCTGTGCTCGGCTGGGCTCGGGGCTCGGCTCGAGGCTCGGCTCAATACTCGGCTCTGGGCTCGCCTCTAGACTGGGCTCTGGCTCGGCTCGGCTCTAGGCTGGGCTCTAGGCTCGGCTCTGGGCTTGTCTGCAATCGGCTTTGGGTTAGGCTCAGTTATCGGCTCTGCTCTTGGCTCGGCTCGAGGCTCAGATCGCGCCTGAACCTGGGCTCGGCTCTGGACTCGGCTCGGCTCTAGGCTGGGCTCGGGGCTCGGATCTGGGTTCGGCTCTGGACTCGGCTCGCCTCGGCTCTAGGCTGGGCTTGGGGATTGTCTCGGGGCTCGTCTCGAGGCTCGGCTCTGGGCTCTGTGCTCGGCTGGGTTCGGGGCTCGGCTCAAGGCTCGGCTCTGGGCTCGGCTCTGGACTCGGCTCGGCTTTGGGCTGGGCTCGGGGCTCGGATCTGGGTTCGGCTCTGGACTCGGCTCGCCTCGGCTCTAGGCTGGGCTTGGGGATTGTCTCGGGGCTCGTCTCGAGGCTCGGCTCTGTGCTCTGTGTTCGGCTGGGCTCGGGGCTCGGCTCGAGGTTCGGCTCTCAGCTCTGCTCTAGGCTGGGCTCTAGCCTCGGCTCGGCTCTAATCTGGGCTCGGGGCTCGGATCTGGTTTCGGCTCTGGACTCGGCTCTCCTCGGCTCTAGGCTGGGCTTGGGGATTGTCTCGGGGCTCGTCTCTAGGCTCGGCTCTGGGCTCTGTGCTCGGCTGGGCTCGGGTCTCGGCTCGAGGCTCGGCTCTGGGCTCGGCTCTGAACTCGGCTCGGCTTTGGGCTGGGCTCGGGGCTCGGATCTGGGTTCGGCTCTGGACTCGGCTCGCCTCGGATCTAGGCTGGGCTTGGGGATTGTCTCGGGGCTCGTCTCGAGGCTCGGCTCTGTGCTCTGTGTTCGGCTGGGCTCGGGCCTCGGCTCGACGTTCGGCTCTGGGCTTGGCTCTAGGCTGGGCTCTAGCCTCGGCTCGGCTCTAGGCTGGGCTCGGGGCTCGGATCTGGGTTCGGCTCTGGACTCGGCTCGCCTCGGCTATAGGCTGGGCTTGGGGATTGTCTCGGGGCTCGTCTCGAGGCTCGGATCTGGGCTCTGTGCTCGGCTGGGCTCGGGGCTCGGCTCGAGGCTCGGCTCTGGACTCGGCTCTAGGCTCGGCTCTAGACTGGGCTCTGGCTCGGCTCGCCTCTAGGCTGAGCTCGGGGCTCGGATCTGGGTTCGGCTCTGGACTCGGCTCGCCTCGGGTCTAGGCTGGGCTTGGGGATTGTCTCGCGGCTCGTCTCGAGGCTCTTCTCTGTGCTCTGTGTTCGGCTGGGCTCGGGGCTCGATTCGAGGTTCGGCTCTGGGCTCGGCTCTAGCCTGGGCTCTAGCCTCGGCTCGGCTCTGCGTTCGGCTCTGGACTCGGCTCGACTCGGCTCTAGGCTGGGCTTGGGGATTGTCTCGGGGCTCGTCTTGAGCATCGGCTATTTGCTCTGTGCTCGGCTGGGCTCAGGGCTCGGCTCGAGGCTCGGCTCTGTGCTCGGCTCTGGACTCGGCTCTAGGCTGGGCTCGAGGCTCGGCTCTTGGCTTGTCTGCAATCGGCTTTGGGTTGGGCTCAGGTATCGGCTCTGCTCCTGGATCGGCTCGAGGCTCAGATCGCGCCTGAATCTGGGCTCGGCTCTGGACTCGGCTCGGCTCTAGGCTGGGCTCGGGGCTCGGATCTGGGTTCGGCTCTGGACTCGGCTCGCCTCGGCTCTAGGCTGGGCTTGGGGATTGTCTCGGGGCTCGTCTCGAGTCTCGGCTCTGGGCTCTGTGCTCGGCTGGGCTCGGGGCTCGGCTCGAGGCTCGGCTCTGGGCTCGGCTCTGGACTCGGCTCGGCTTTGGGCTGGGCTCGGGGCTCGGATCTGGGTTCGGCTCTGGACTCGGCTCGCCTCGGCTCTAGGCTGGGCTTGGGGATTGTCTCGGGGCTCGTCTCGAGGCTCGGCTCTGTGCTCTGTGATCGGTTGGGCTCGGGGCTCGTCTCGAGGCTCGGCTCTGGGCTCGGCTCTAGGCTGGGCTCTAGCTTCGGCTCGGCTCTAGGCTCTGCTCGTTGCTCGGCTCTGGGCTCGGGTCTGGACACGGATCTAGGCTGGGCTCGAGGCTCGTCTCTGGGCTTGTCTGCTCTCGGCTCTAGGCTGGGCTCGTGGCTCTGCTCTGGGCTCGTCTCTGGACTCGGTTCTAGGCTGGGCTCGAGGCTCGGCTCTGGACTCGGCTCGGCTCTAGGCTGGGCTTGGGGACTGTCTCGGGGCTCGTCTCGAGGCTCGGCTCTGGGCTCTGTGTTCGGCTGGGCTCGGGGCTCGGCTCGAGGTTCGGCTCTGGGCTTGGCTCTAGGCTGGGCTCTAGCCTCGGCTCGGATCTAGGCTGGGCCCGGGGCTCTGATCTGGGTTCGGCTCTGGACTCGGCTCGCCTCGGCTCTAGGCTGGGCTTGGGGATTGTCTCGGGGCTCGTCTCAAGGCTCGGATCTGGGCTCTGTGCTCGGCTGGGCTCGGGGCTTGGCTCGAGTCTCGGCTCTGGACTCGGCTCTAGGCTCGGCTCTAGACTGGGCTCTGGCTCGGCTCGCCTCTAGGCTGGACTCGGGGCTCGGATCTGGGTTCGGCTCTGGACTCGGCTCGCCTCGGCTCTAGGCTGGGCTTGGGGATTGTCTCGGGGCTCGTCTCGAGGCTCGGCTCTGTGCTCTGTGTTCGGCTGGGCTCGGGGCTCGATTCGAGGTTCGGCTCTCGGCTCGGCTCTAGGCTGGGGTCTAGCCTCGGCTCGGCTCTAGGCTGGGCTAGGGGCTTGGATCTGGGTTCGGCTCTGGACTCGGCTCGCCTCGGCTCTAGGTTGGGCTTGGGGATTGTCTCGGGGCTCGTCTCGAAGCTCGGCTCTGGGCTCTGTGCTCGGCTGGGCTCGGGGCTCGGCTCGAGGCTCGGCTCTGGGCTCGGCTCTGGACTCGGCTCTAGGCTGGGCTCGAGGCTCGGCTCTGGGCTTGTCTGCAATCGGCTTTGGGTTGGGCTCAGGAATCGGCTCTGCTCTTGGCTCGGCTCGAGGCTCAGATCGCGCCTGAATCTGGGCTCGGCTCTGGACTCGGCTCGGCTCTAGGCTGGGCTCGGGGCTCGGATCTGGGTTCGGCTCTGGACTCGGCTCGCCTCGGCTCTAGGCTGGGCTTGGTGATTGTCTCGGGGATCGTCTTGAGGCTCGTCTCTGGGCTCTGTGCTCGGCTGGGCTCGGGGCTCGGCTCGAGGCTCGTCTCAATACTCGGCTCTGGGATCGCCACTAGACTGGGCTCTGGCTCGGCTCGCCTCTAGGCTGGGCTCGGGGCTCGGATCTGGGTTCGGCTCTGGACTCGGCTCGCCTCGGCTCTAGGCTGGGCTTGGGGATTGTCTTGGGGCTCGTCTCGAGGCTCGGCTCTGGGCTCTGTGCTCGGCTGGGCCTGGGGCTCGGCTCGAGGCTCGGCTCTGGGCTCTGCTCTGGACTCGGCTCGGCTCTAGGCTGGGCTCGGGGCTCAGATCTGGGTTCGGCTCTGGACTTGGCTCGCCTCGGCTCTAGGCTGGGCTTGGGGATTGTCTCGGGGCTCGTCTCGAAGTTCGGCTCTGTGCTCTGTGTTCGGCTGGGCTCGGGGCTCGGCTCGAGGCTCGGTTCTGGGCTCGGCTCTAGGCTGGGCTCGGGGCTCGGATCTGGGTTCGCCTCTGGACTCGGCTCTGGACTCGGCTCTAGGCTGGGCTCTAGCCTCGGCTCGGCTCTAGGCTGGGCTTGGGGATTGTCTCGGGGCTCGTCTTGAGCATCGGCTATGGGCTCTGTGCTCGGCTGGGCTCGGGGCTCGGCTCGAGGCTCGGCTCTGGGCTCAGCTCTGGACTCGGCTCTAGGCTGGGCTCGAGGCTCGGCTCTGGGCTTGTCTGCAATCGGCTTTGGGTTGGGCTCAGGTATCGGGTCTGCTCTTGGCTCGGCTAGAGGATCAGATCGCGCCTGAACCTGGGCTCGGCTCTGGACTCGGCTCGGCTCTAGGCTGGGCTCGGGGCTTGGATCTGGGTTCGGCTCTGGACTCGGCTCGCCTCGGCTCTAGGCTGGGCTTGGGGATTGTCTCGGGGCTCGTCTCGAGGCTCGGCTCTGTGCTCTGTGTTCGGCTGGGCTCGGGGCTCGGCTCGAGGTTCGGCTCTGGGCTCGGCTCTAGGCTGGTCTCTAGCCTCGGCTCGGCTCTAGGCTGGGCTTGGGGATTGTCTCGGGGCTCGTCTTGAGCATCGGCTATGGGCTCTGTGCTCGGCTGGGCTCGGGACTCGGCTCGAGGTTCGGCTCTGGGCTCGGCTCTAGGCTGGGCTCTAGTCTCGGGTCGGCTCTAGGCTGGGCTCGGGGCTCGGATCTGGGTTCGGCTCTGGACTCGGCTCGCCTCGGCTCTAGGCTGGACTTGGGGATTGTCTCGGGGCTCGTCTCGAGGCTCGGCTCTGGGCTCTGTGCTCGGCTGGGCTCGGGCTCGGGTCTCGGTTCGAGGCTCGGCTCAATACTCGGCTCTGGGCTCGGCTCCGCTTTGGGCTTGGCTAGGGTTCGGATCGGGGTTCGGCTCTGGACTCGGCTCGCCTCGGCTCTAGGCTGGGCTTAGGGATTGTCTCGGGGCTCGTCTCGAGGCTCGGCTCTGTGGTCTGTGTTCGGCTGGGCTCGGGGCTCGGCTCGAGGTTTGGCTCTGGGCTCGGCTCTAGGCTGGGCTCTAGCCTCGGCTCGGCTCTAGGCTGGGCTCGGGGCTCGGATCTGGGTTCGGCTCTGGACTCGGCTCGCCTCGGCTCTAGGCTGGGCTTGTGGATTGTCTCGGGGCTCGTCTCGAAGCTCGGCTCTGGGCTCGGGGATCGGCTGGGCTCGGGGCTCGGCTCGAGGCTCGGGTCTGGGCTCGGCTCTGGACTCGGCTCTAGGCTGGGCTCGAGGCTCGGCTCTGGGCTTGTCTGCAATCGGCTTTGGGTTGGGCTCAGGAATCGGCTCTGCTCTTGGCTCGGCTCGAGGCTCAGATTGCGCCTGAACCTGGGCTCGGCTCTGGGCTCGGCTCGGCTTTGGGTTGGGCTAGGGCTCGGATCTGGGTTCGGCTGTGGACTCGGCTCGCCTCGGCTCTAGGCTGGGCTTGGGGACTGTCTCGGGGCTCGTCTCGAGGCTCGGCTCTGTGCTCTGTGTTCGGCTGGGCTCGGGGCTCGGCTCGAGGTTCGGCTCTGTGCTCGGATCTAGGCTGGGCTCTAGCCTCAGCTCGGCTCTAGGCTGGGCTCGGGGCTCGGCTCTGGGTTCGGCTCTGGACTCGGCTCGCCTCGGCTCTAGGCTGGCCTTGGGGATTGTCTCCGGGCTCGTCTCGAGGCTCGGCTCTGGGCTCTGTGCTCGGCTGGGCTCGGGGCTCGGCTCGAGGCTCGGCTCAATACTCGGCTCTGGGCTCGCCTCTAGACTGGGCTCTGGTTCAGCTCGGCTCTAGGCTGAGATCTAGGCTCGGCTCTGGGCTTGTCTGCAATCGGCTTTGGGTTAGGCTCAGTTATCGGCTCTGCTCTTGGCTCGGCTCGAGGCTCAGATCGCGCCTGAACCTGGGCTCGGCTCTGGACTCGGCTCGGCTCTAGGCTGGGCTCTGGGCTCGGATCTGGGTTCGGCTCTGGACTCGGCTCGCCTCGGCTCTAGGCTGGGCTTGGGGATTTTCTCGGGGCTCGTCTCGAAGCTCGGCTCTGGGCTCGGGGATCGGCTGGGCTCGGGGCTCGGCTCGAGGCTCGGCTGTGGGCTTGTCTGCAATCGGCTTTGGGTTGGGCTCAGGAATCGGCTCTGGACTCGGCTCGCCTCGGCTCTAGGCTGGGCTTGGGGATTGTCTCGGTGATCGTCCTGAGGCTCGGCTCTGGGCTATGTGCTCGGCTGGGCTCGGGGCTCGGCTCGAGACTCGTCTCAATACTCGGCTCTGGGATCGCCACTAGAGTGGGCTCTGGCTCGGCTCGCCTCTAGGCTGGGCTCGGGTCTCGGATCTGGGTTCGGCTCTGGACTCGGCTCGCCTCGGCTCTAGGCTGGGCTTGGGTATTGTCTCGGGGCTCGTCTCGAGGCTCGGCTCTGGGCTCTGTGCTCGGCTGGGCTCGGGGCTCGGCTCGAGGCTCGGCTCAATACTCGGCTCTGGGCTCGCCACTAGACTGGGCTCTGGCTCGGCTCGGCTCTAGGCTGGGCTCTAGGCTCGGCTCTGGGCTTGTCTGCAATCGGCTTTGTGTTAGGCTCATTTATCGGCTCTGCTCTTGGCTCGGCTCGAGGCTCAGATCGCGCCTGAACCTGGGCTCGGCTCTGGACTCGGCTCGGCTCTAGGCTGGGCTCGGGGCTCGGATCTGGGTTCGGCTCTGGACTCGGCTCGCCTCGGCTCTAGGCTGGGCTTGGGGATTGTCTCGGGGCTCGTCTCGAGGCTCGGCTCTGGGCTCTGTGCTCGACTGGGTTCGGGGCTCGGCTCGAGGCTCGGCTCTGGGCTCGGCTCTGGACTCGGCTCGGCTTTGGGCTGGGCTCGGGGCTCAGATCTGGGTTCGGCTCTGGACTCGGCTCGCCTCGGCTCTAGGCTGGGCTTGGGGATTGTCTCGGGGCTCGTCTCGAGGCTCGGCTCTGGGCTCTGTGTTCGGCTGGGCTCGGGGCTCGGCTCGAGGTTCGGCTCTGGGCTCGGCTCTAGGCTGGGCTCTAGCCTCGGCTCGGCTCTAGGATGGGCTCGGGGCTCGGCTCTGGGTTCGGCTCTGGACTCGGCTCGCCTCGGCTCTAGGCTGGGCTTGGGGATTGTCTCGGGGCTCGTCTCGAGGCTCGGCTCTGGGCTCGGCTCTGGACTCGGCTCTAGGCTGGGCTCGAGGCTCGGCTCTGGGCTTGTCTGCAATCGGCTTTGGGTTAGGCTCAGGTATCGGCTCTGCTCTTGGCTCGGCTCGAGGCTCAGATCGCGCCTGAACCTGGGCTCGGCTCTGGACTCGGCTCGGCTCTAGGCTGGGCTCGGGGCTCGGATCTGGGTTCGGCTCTGGACTCGGCTCGCCTCGGCTGTAGGCTGGGCTTGGGGATTGTCTCGGGGCTCGTCTCGAGGCTCGGCTCTGGTCTCTGTGCTCGGCTGGGCTCGGGGCTCGGCTCGAGGTTCGGCTCTGGGCTCGGCTCTAGGCTTGGCTCTATCCTCGGCTCGGCTCTAGGCTGGGCTCGGGGCTCGGATCTGTGTTCGGCTCTGGACTCGGCTCGCCTCGGCTCTAGGCTGGGCTTGGGGATTGTCTCGGGGCTCGTCTCGAGGCTCGGCTCTGTGCTCTGTGTTCGGCTGGGCTCGGGGCTCGGCTCGAGGTTCGGCTCTGGGCTCGGCTCTAGGCTGGGCTCTAGACTGGGCTCTGGCTCGGCTCGCCTCTAGGCTGGGCTCGGGGCTCGGATCTGGGTTCGGCTTTGGACACGGCTCGCCTCGGCTCTAGGCTGTGCTTGGGGATTGTCTTGGGACTCGTCTCGAGGCTCGGCTCTGTGCTCTGTGTTCGGCTGGGCTCGGGGCTCGGCTCGAGGTTCGGCTCTGGGCTCGGCTCTAGGCTGGGCTCTAGCCTCGGCTCGGCTCTAGGCTGGGCTAGGGGCTTGGATCTGGGTTCGGCTCTGGACTCGGCTCGCCTCGGCTCTAGGCTGGGCTTGGGGATTGTCTCGGGGATCGTCTCGAAGCTCGGCTCTGGGCTCTGTGCTCGGCTGGGCTCGGGGCTCGGCTCGAGGCTCGGCTCTGGTTTCGGCTCTGGACTCGGCTCGCCTCGGCTCTAGGATGGGCTTGGGGATTGTCTCGGGGCTCGTCTAGAGGCTCGGCTCTGGGCTCTGGGCTCGGCTGGGCTCTGGGCTCGGCTCGAGGTTCGGCTCTGGGCTCGGTTCTAGGTTGGGCTCTAGCCTCGGCTCGGCTCTAGGCTGGGCTCGGGGTTCGGATCTGGGTTCGGCTCTGGACTCGGCTCGCCTCGGCTCTAGGCTGGGCTTGGGGATTGTCTCGGGGCTCGTCTCGAGGCTCGGTTCTGGGCTCTGTGCTCGGCTGGGCTCGGGGCTCGGGGCTCGGCTCGAGGCTCGGCTCAATACTCGGCTCTGGGCTCGTCTCGGCATTGGGCTTGGCTAGGGCTCGGATCTGGGTTCGGCTCTGGACTCGGCTCGCCTCGGCTCTAGGCTGGGCTTGGGGATTGTCTCGGGGCTCGTCTCGAGGCTCGGCTCTGTGCTCTGTGTTCGGCTGGGCTCGGGGCTCGGCTCGAGGTTCGGCTCTGTGCTCGGCTCTAGGCTGGGCTCTAGCCTCGGCTCGGCTCTAGGCTGGGCTCGGGGCTCGGCTCTGGGTTCGGCTCTGGACTCGGCTCGCCTCGGCTCTAGGCTGGGCTTGGGGATTGTCTCGGGGCTCGTCTCGAGGCTCGGCTCTGGGCTCTGTGCTCGGCCGGGCTCGGGGCTCGGCTCGAGGCTCGGCTCTGTGCTCGGCTCTGGACTCGGCTCTAGGCTGGGCTCGAGGCTCGTCTCTGGGCTTGTCTGCAATCGGCTTTGGGTTGGGCTCAGGTATCGGCTCTGTTCTTGGCTCGGCTCGAGGCTCAGATCGCGCCTGAACCTGGGCTCGGCTCTGGACTCGGCTCGGCTCTAGGCTGGGCTCGGGGCTCGGATCTGGGTTCGGCTCTGGACTCGGCTCGCCTCGGCTCTAGGCTGGGCTTGGGGATTGTCTCGGGGCTCGTCTCGAGGCTCGGCTCTGTGCTCTGTGTTCGGCTGGGCTCGGGGCTCGGCTCGAGGTTCGGCTCTGGGCTCGGCTCTAGGCTGGGCTCTAGCCTCGGCTCGGCTCTAGGCTGGGCTTGGGGATTGTCTCGGGGCTCCTCTTGAGCATCGGCTATGGGCTCTGTGCTCGGCTGGGCTCGGGACTCGGCTCGAGGTTCGGCTCTGGGCTCGGCTCTAGGCTGGGCTCTAGCCTCGGCTCGGCTCTAGGCTGGGCTCGGGGTTCGGATCTGGGTTCGGCTCTGGACTCGGCTCGCCTCGGCTCTAGGCTGGGCTTGGGGATTGTCTCGGGGCTCGTCTCGAGGCTCGGCTCTGGGCTCTGTGCTCGGCTGGGTTCGGGGCTCGGCTCGAGGCTCGGCTCTGGGCTCGGCTCTGGGCTTGTCTGCAATCGGCTTTGGGTTAGGCTCAGTTATCGGCTCTGCTCTTGGCTCGGCTCGAGGCTCAGATCGCGCCTGAACCTGGGCTCGGCTCTGGACTCGGCTCGGCTCTAGGCTGGGCTCGGGGCTCGGATCTGGGTTCGGCTCTGGACTCGGATCGCCTCGGCTCTAGGCTGGGCTTGGGGATTGTCTCGGGGCTCGTCTCGAGGCTCGGCTCTGGGCTCTGTGCTCGGCTGGGTTCGGGGCTCGGCTCGAGGCTCGGCTCTGGGCTCGGCTCTGGACTCGGCTCGGCTTTGGGCTGGGCTCGGGGCTCGGATCTGGGTTCGGCTCTGGACTCGGCTCGCCTCGGCTCTAGGCTGGGCTTGGGGATTGTCTCGGGGCTCGTCTCGAGGCTCGGCTCTGTGCTCTGTGTTCGGCTGGGCTCGGGGCTCGGCTCGAGGTTCGGCTCTGGGCTCGGCTCTAGGCTGGGCTCTAGCCTCGGCTCGGCTCTAGGCTGGGCTCGGGGCTCGGATCTGGGTTCGGCTCTGGACTCGGCTCGCCTCGGATCTAGGCTGGGCTTGGGGATTGTCTCGGGGCTCGTCTCGAGGCTCGGCTCTGGGCTCTGTGCTCGGCTGGGCTCGGGGCTCGGCTCGAGTCTCGGCTCAATACTCGGCTCTGGGCTCGCCTCTAGACTGGGCTCTGGCTCGGCTCGGCTCTGGGCTGGGCTCGGGGTTCGGATCTGGGTTCGGCTCTGGACTCGGCTCGCCTCGGCTCTAGGCTGGGCTCGGGGTTCGGATCTGGGTTCGGCTCTGGACTCGGCTCTCCTCGGCTCTAGGCTGGGCTTGGGGATTGTCTCGGGTCTCGTCTCGAGGCTCGGCTCTGGGCTATGTGCTCGGCTGGGCTCGGGCTCGAGGCTCGGCTCGAGGCTCGGCTCAATACTCGGCTCTGGACTCGGCTCGCCTCGGCTCTAGGCTGGGCTTGGGGATTGTCTCGGGGCTCGTCTCGAGGCTCGGCTCTGTGCCTGTGTTCGGCTGGGCTCGGGGCTCGGCTCGAGGTTTGGCTCTGGGCTCGGCTCTAGGTTGGGCTCTAGCCTCGGCTCGGCTCTAGGCTGGGCTCGGGGCTCGGATCTGGGTTCGGCTCTGGATTCGGCTCACCTCGGCTCTAGGCTGGGCTTGGGGATTGTCTCGGGGCTCGTCTCGAGGCTCGGCTCTGAGCTCTGTGCTCGGCTGGGCTCGGGGCTCTGCTCGAGGCTCGGCTCTGTGCTCGGCTCTGGACTCGGCTCTAGGCTGGGCTCGAGGCTCGGCTCTGAGCTTGTCTGCAATCGGCTTTGGGTTAGACTCAGGTATCGGCTCTGCTCTTGGCTCGGCTCGAGGCTCAGATCGCGCCTGAACCTGGGCTCGGCTCTGGACTCGGCTCGGCTCTAGGCTGGGCTCGGGGCTCGGATCTGGGTTCGGCTCTGGACTCGGCTCGCCTCGGCTCTAGGCTGGGCTTGGGGATTGTCTCGGGGCTCGTCTCGAGGCTCGGCTCTGGGCTCTGTGCTCGGCTGGGCTCGGGGCTCGGCTCGAGGTTCGGCTCTGGGCTCGGCTCTAGGCTGGTCTCTAGCCTCGGCTCGGCTCTAGGCTGGGCTCGGGGCTCGGATCTGTGTTCGGCTCTGGACTCGGCTCGCCTCGGCTCTAGGCTGGGCTTGGGGATTGTCTCGGGGCTCGTCTCGAGGCTCGGCTCTGTGCTCTGTGTTCGGCTGGGCTCGGGGCTCGTCTCGAGGCTCGGCTCTGGGCTCGGCTCTAGGCTGGGCTCTAGCTTCGGCTCGGCTCTAGGCTCTGCTCGTTGCTCGGCTCTGGTCTCGGGTCTGGACACGGATCTAGGCTGGGCTCGAGGCTCGTCTCTGGGCTTGTCTGCTCTCGGCTCTAGGCTGGGCTCGTGGCTCTGCTCTGGGCTCGTCTCTGGACTCGGTTCTAGGCTGGGCTCGAGGCTCGGCTCTGGACTCGGCTCGGCTCTAAGCTGGGCTTGGGGACTGTCTCGGGGCTCGTCTCGAGGCTCGGCTCTGGGCTCTGTGTTCGGCTGGGCTCGGGGCTCGGCTCGAGGTTCGGCTCTGGGCTTGGACCTAGGCTGGGCTCTAGCCTCGGCTCGGATCTAGGCTGGGCCCGGGGCTCTGATCTGGGTTCGGCTCTGGACTCGGCTCGCCTCGGCTCTAGGCTGGGCTTGGGGATTGTCTCGGGGCTCGTCTCAAGGCTCGGATCTGGGCTCTGTGCTCGGCTGGGCTCGGGGCTTGGCTCGAGTCTCGGCTCTGGACTCGGCTCTAGGCTCGGCTCTAGACTGGGCTCTGGCTCGGCTCGCCTCTAGGCTGGGCTCGGGGCTCGGATCTGGGTTCGGCTCTGGACTCGGCTCGCCTCGGCTCTAGGCTGGGCTTGGGGATTGTCTCGGGGCTCGTCTCGAGGCTCTTCTCTGTGTTCTTTCTTCGGCAGGGCTCGGGGCTCGATTCGAGGTTCGGCTCTGGGCTCGGCTCTAGGCTGGGGTCTAGCCTCGGCTCGGCTCTAGGCTGGGCTAGGGGCTTGGATCTGGGTTCGGCTCTGGACTCGGCTCGCCTCGGCTCTAGGCTGGGCTTGGGGATTGTCTCGGGGCTCGTCTCGAAGCTCGGCTCTGGGCTCTGTGCTCGGCTGGGCTCGGGGCTCGGCTCGAGGCTCGGCTCTGGGCTCGGCTCTGGACTCGGCTCTAGGCTGGGCTCGAGGCTCGGCTCTGGGCTTGTCTGCAATCGGCTTTGGGTTGGGCTCAGGAATCGGCTCTGCTCTTGGCTCGGCTCGAGGCTCAGATCGCGCCTGAATCTGGGCTCGGCTCTGGACTCGGCTCGGCTCTAGGCTGGGCTCGGGGCTCGGATCTGGGTTCGGCTCTGGACTCGGCTCGCCTCGGCTCTAGGCTGGGCTTGGTGATTGTCTCGGGGATCGTCTTGAGGCTCGGCTCTGGGCTCTGTGCTCGGCTGGGCTCGGGGCTCGGCTCGAGGCTCGTCTCAATACTCGGCTCTGGGATCGCCACTAGACTGGGCTCTGGCTCGGCTCACCTCTAGGCTGGGCTCGGGGCTCGGATCTGGGTTCGGCTCTGGACTCGGCTCGCCTCGGCTCTAGGCTGGGCTTGGGGATTGTCTCGGGGCTCGTCTCGAGGCTCGGCTCTGGGCTCTGTGCTCGGCTGGGCTCGGGGCTCGGCTCGAGGCTCGGTTCTGGACTCGGCTCTAGGCTGGGCTCTAGCCTCGGCTCGGCTCTAGGCTGGGCTTGGGGATTGTCTCGGGGCTCGTCTTGAGCATCGGCTATGGGCTCTGTGCTCGGCTGGGCTCGGGGCTCGGCTCGAGGCTCGGCTCTGGGCTCAGCTCTGGACTCGGCTCTAGGCTGGGCTCGAGGCTCGGCTCTGGACTCGGCTCGCCTCGGCTCTAGGCTGGGCTTGGGGATTGTCTCGGGGCTCTTCTCGAGGCTCGGATCTGGGCTCTGTGCTCGGCTGGGCTCGGGGCTCGGCTCGAGGCTCGGCTCTGGTTTCGGCTCTGGACTCGGCTCGCCTCGGCTCTAGGATGGGCTTGGGGATTGTCTCGGGGCTCGTCTAGAGGCTCGGCTCTGGGCTCTGTGCTCGGCTGCGCTATGGGCTCGGCTCGAGGTTCGGCTCTGGGCTCGGTTCTAGTTTGGGCTCTAGCCTCGGCTCGGCTCTAGTCTGGGCTCGGGGTTCGGATCTGGGTTCGGCTCTGGACTCGGCTCGCCTCGGCTCTAGGCTGGGCTTGGGGATTGTCTCGGGGCTCGTCTCGAGGCTCGGCTCTGGGCTCTGTGCTCGGCTGGGCTCGGGGCTCGGGGCTCGGCTCGAGGCTCGGCTCAATACTCGGCCCTGGGCTCGGCTCGGCTTTGGGCTTGGCTAGGGCTCGGATCTGGGTTCGGCTCTGGGCTCGGCTCGCCTCGGCTCTAGGCTGGGCTTGGGGATTGTCTCGGGGCTCGTCTCGAGGCTCGGCTCTGTGCTCTGTGTTCGGCTGGGCTCGGGGCTCGGCTCGAGGTTCGGCTCTGTGCTCGGGTCTAGGCTGGGCTCTAGCCTCGGCTCGGCTCTAGGCTGGGCTCGGGGCTCGGCTCTGGGTTCGGCTCTGGACTCGGCTCGCCTCGGCTCTAGGCTGGGCTTGGGGATTGTCTCGGGGCTCGTCTCGAGGCTCGGCTCTGGGCTCTGTGCTCGGCTGGGCTCGGGGCTCGGCTCGAGGCTCGGCTCTGTGCTCGTCTCTCGACTCGGCTCTAGGCTGGGCTCGAGGCTCGGCTCTGGGCTTGTCTGCAATCGGCTTTGGGTTGGGCTCAGGTATCGGCTCTGCTCTTGGCTCGGCTCGAGGCTCAGATCGCGCTGAACCTGGGCTCGGCTCTGGACTCGGCTCGGCTCTAGGCTGGGCTCGGGGCTCGGATCTGGGTTCGGCTCTGGACTCGGCTCGCCTCGGCTCTAGGCTGGGCTTGGGGATTGTCTCGGGGATCGTCTTGAGGCTCGGCTCTGGGCTATGTGCTCGGCTGGGCTCGGGGATCGGCTGGAGGTTCGGCTCTGGGCTCGGCTCTAGGCTGGGCTCTAGCCTCGGCTCGGCTCTATGCTGGGCTTGGGGATTGTCTCGGGGCTCCTCTTGAGCATCGGCTATGGGCTCTGTGCTCGGCTGGGCTCGGGACTCGGCTCGAGGTTCGGCTCTGGGCTCGGCTCTAGGCTGGGCTCTAGCCTCGGCTCGGCTCTAGGCTGGGCTCGGGGTTCGGATCTGGGTTCGGCTCTGGACTCGGCTCGCCTCGGCTCTAGGCTGGGTTGGGGATTGTCTCGGGGCTCGTCTCGAGGCTCGGCTCTGGGCTCTGTGCTCGGCTGGGTTCGGGGCTCGGCTCGAGGCTCGGATCTGGGCTCGGCTCTGGGCTTGTCTGCAATCGGCTTTGGGTTAGACTCAGTTATCGGCTCTGCTCTTGGCTCGGCTCGAGGCTCAGATCGCGCCTGAACCTGGGCTCGGCTCTGGACTCGGCTCGGCTCTAGGCTCGGCTCGAGGCTCGGCTCTGGTCTCGGCTCTGGACTCGGCTCGGCTTTGGGCTGGGCTCGGGGCTCGGATCTGGGTTCGGCTCTGGACTCGGCTCGCCTCGGCTCTAGGCTGGGCTTGGGGATTGTCTCGGGGCTCGTCTCGAGGCTCGGCTCTGTGCTCTGTGTTCGGCTGGGCTCGGGGCTCGGCTCGAGGTTCGGCTCTGGGCTCGGCTCTAGGCTGGGCTCTAGCCTCGGCTCGGCTCTAGGATGGGCTCGGGGCTCGGCTCTGGGTTCGGCTCTGGACTCGGCTCGCCTCGGCTCTAGGCTGGGCTTGGGGATTGTCTCGGGGCTCGTCTCGAGGCTCGGCTCTGGGCTCTGTGCTCGGCTGGGCTCGGGGCTCGGCTCGAGTCTCGGCTCAATACTCGGCTCTGGGCTCGCCTCTAGACTGGGCTCTGGCTCGGCTCGGCTCTGGGCTGGGCTGGGGGCTCGGATCTGGGTTCGGCTCTGGACTCGGCTCGCCTCGGCTCTAGGCTGGGCTTGGGGATTGTCTCGGGGCTCGTCTCGAGGCTCGGCTCTGTGCTCTGTGTTCGGCTGGGCTCGGGGCTCGGCTCGAGGTTCGGCTCTGGGCTCGGCTCTAGGCTGGGCTCTAGCCTCGGCTCGGCTCTAGGCTGGGCTCGGGGTTCGGATCTGGGTTCGGCTCTGGACTCGGCTCGCCTCGGCTCTAGGCTGGGCTTGGGGATTGTCTCGGGTCTCGTCTCGAGGCTCGGCTCTGGGCTATGTGCTCGGCTGGGCTCGGGCTCGAGGCTCGGCTCGAGGCTCGGCTCAATACTCGGCTCTGGACTCGGCTCGCCTCGGCTCTAGGCTGGGCTTGGGGATTGTCTCGGGGCTCGTCTCGTGGCTCGGCTCTGGGCTCTGTGTTCGGCTGGGCTCGGGGCTCGGCTCGAGGTTTGGCTCTGGGCTCGGCTCTAGGCTGGGCTCAAGCCTCGGCTCGGCTCTAGGCTGGGCTCGGGGCTCGGCTCTGGGTTCGGCTCTGGATTCGGCTCACCTCGGCTCTAGGCTGGGCTTGGGGATTGTCTCGGGGCTCGTCTCGAGGCTCGGCTCTGGGCTCTGTGCTCGGCTGGGCTCGGGGCTCTGCTCGAGGCTCGGCTCTGTGCTCGGCTCTGGACTCGGCTCTAGGCTGGGCTCGAGGCTCGGCTCTGAGCTTGTCTGCAATCGGCTTTGGGTTAGACTCAGGTATCGGCTCTGCTCTTGGCTCGGCTCGAGGCTCAGATCGCGCCTGAACCTGGGCTCGGCTCTGGACTCGGCTGGGCTCTAGGCTGGGCTCGGGGCTCGGATCTGGGTTCGGCTCTGGACTCGGCTCGCCTCGGCTCTAGGCTGGGCTTGGGGATTGTCTCGGGGCTCGTCTCGAGGCTCGGCTCTGGGCTCTGTGCTCGGCTGGGCTCGGGGCTCGGCTCGAGGTTCGGCTCTGGGCTCGGCTCTAGGCTGGTCTCTAGCCTCGGCTCGGCTCTAGGCTGGGCTCGGGGCTCGGATCTGTGTTCGGCTCTGGACTCGGCTCGCCTCGGCTCTAGGCTGGGCTTGGGGATTGTCTCGGGGCTCGTCTCGAGGCTCGGCTCTGTGCTCTGTGCTCGGCTGGGCTCGGGGCTCGGCTCGAGGCTCGGCTCTGGGCTCGGCTCTGGGCTCGGCTCTAGGCTGGGCTCGAGGCTCGGCTCTGGGCTTGTCTGCAATCGGCTTTGGGTTGGGCTCAGGAATCGGCTCTGCTCTTGGCTCGGCTCGAGGCTCAGATCGCGCCTGAATCTGGGCTCGGCTCTGGACTCGGCTCGGCTCTAGGCTGGGCTCGGGGCTCGGATCTGGGTTCGGCTCAATACTCGGCCCTGGGCTCGGCTCGGCTTTGGGCTTGGCTAGGGCTCGGATCTGGGTTCGGCTCTGGGCTCGGCTCGCCTCGGCTCTAGGCTGGGCTTGGGGATTGTCTCGGGGCTCGTCTCGAGGCTCGGCTCTGTGCTCTGTGTTCGGCTGGGCTCGGGGCTCGGCTCGAGGTTCGGCTCTGTGCTCGGCTCTATGCTGGGCTCTAGCCTCGGCTCGGCTCTAGGCTGGGCTCGGGGCTCGGCTCTGGGTTCGGCTCTGGACTCGGCTCGCCTCGGCTCTAGGCTGGGCTTGGGGATTGTCTCGGGGCTCGTCTCGAGGCTCGGCTCTGGGCTCTATGCTCGGCTGGGCTCGGGGCTCGGCTCGAGGCTCGGCTCTGTGCTCGTCTCTCGACTCGGCTCTAGGCTGGGCTCGAGGCTCGGCTCTGGGCTTGTCTGCAATCGGCTTTGGGTTGGGCTCAGGTATCGGCTCTGCTCTTGGCTCGGCTCGAGGCTCAGATCGCGCTGAACCTGGGCTCGGCTCTGGACTCGGCTCGGCTCTAGGCTGGGCTCGGGGCTCGGATCTGGGTTCGGCTCTGGACTCGGCTCGCCTCGGCTCTAGGCTGGGCTTGGGGATTGTCTCGGGGATCGTCTTGAGGCTCGGCTCTGGGCTATGTGCTCGGCTGGGCTCGGGGATCGGCTGGAGGTTCGGCTCTGGGCTCGGCTCTAGGCTGGGCTCTAGCCTCGGCTCGGCTCTATGCTGGGCTTGGGGATTGTCTCGGGGCTCCTCTTGAGCATCGGCTATGGGCTCTGTGCTCGGCTGGGCTCGGGACTCGGCTCGAGGTTCGGCTCTGGGCTCGGCTCTAGGCTGGGCTCTAGCCTCGGCTCGGCTCTAGGCTGGGCTCGGGGTTCGGATCTGGGTTCGGCTCTGGACTCGGCTCGCCTCGGCTCTAGGCTGGGTTGGGGATTGTCTCGGGGCTCGTCTCGAGGCTCGGCTCTGGGCTCTGTGCTCGGCTGGGTTCGGGGCTCGGCTCGAGGCTCGGATCTGGGCTCGGCTCTGGGCTTGTCTGCAATCGGCTTTGGGTTAGACTCAGTTATCGGCTCTGCTCTTGGCTCGGCTCGAGGCTCAGATCGCGCCTGAACCTGGGCTCGGCTCTGGACTCGGCTCGGCTCTAGGCTGGGCTCGGGGCTCGGATCTGGGTTCGGCTCTGGACTCGGCTCGCCTCGGCTCTAGGCTGGGCTTGGGGATTGTCTCGGGGCTCGTCTCGAGGCTCGGCTCTGGGCTCTGTGCTCGGCTGGGTTCGGGGCTCGGCTCGAGGCTCGGCTCTGGTCTCGGCTCTGGACTCGGCTCGGCTTTGGGCTGGGCTCGGGGCTCGGATCTGGGTTCGGCTCTGGACTCGGCTCGCCTCGGCTCTAGGCTGGGCTTGGGGATTGTCTCGGGGCTCGTCTCGAGGCTCGGCTCTGTGCTCTGTGTTCGGCTGGGCTCGGGGCTCGGCTCGAGGTTCGGCTCTGGGCTCGGCTCTAGGCTGGGCTCTAGCCTCGGCTCGGCTCTAGGATGGGCTCGGGGCTCGGATCTGGGTTCGGCTCTGGACTCGGCTCGCCTCGGCTCTAGGCTGGGCTTGGGGATTGTCTCGGGGCTCGTCTCGAGGCTCGGCTCTGGGCTCTGTGCTCGGCTGGGCTCGGGGCTCGGCTCGAGTCTCGGCTCAATACTCGGCTCTGGGCTCGCCTCTAGACTGGGCTCTGGCTCGGCTCGGCTCTGGGCTGGGCTGGGGGCTCGGATCTGGGTTCGGCTCTGGACTCGGCTCGCCTCGGCTCTAGGCTGGGCTTGGGGATTGTCTCGGGGCTCGTCTCGAGGCTCGGCTCTGTGCTCTGTGTTCGGCTGGGCTCGGGGCTCGGCTCGAGGTTCGGCTCTGGGCTCGGCTCTAGGCTGGGCTCTAGCCTCGGCTCGGCTCTAGGCTGGGCTCGGGGTTCGGATCTGGGTTCGGCTCTGGACTCGGCTCGCCTCGGCTCTAGGCTGGGCTTGGGGATTGTCTCGGGTCTCGTCTCGAGGCTCGGCTCTGGGCTATGTGCTCGGCTGGGCTCGGGCTCGAGGCTCGGCTCGAGGCTCGGCTCAATACTCGGCTCTGGACTCGGCTCGCCTCGGCTCTAGGCTGGGCTTGGGGATTGTCTCGGGGCTCGTCTCGTGGCTCGGCTCTGGGCTCTGTGTTCGGCTGGGCTCGGGGCTCGGCTCGAGGTTTGGCTCTGGGCTCGGCTCTAGGCTGGGCTCAAGCCTCGGCTCGGCTCTAGGCTGGGCTCGGGGCTCGGCTCTGTGTTCGGCTCTGGATTCGGCTCACCTCGGCTCTAGGCTGGGCTTGGGGATTGTCTCGGGGCTCGTCTCGAGGCTCGGCTCTGTGCTCTGTGTTCGGCTGGGCTCGGGGCTCTGCTCGAGGCTCGGCTCTGTGCTCGGCTCTGGACTCGGCTCTAGGCTGGGCTCGTGGCTCGGCTCTGAGCTTGTCTGCAATCGGCTTTGGGTTAGACTCAGGTATCGGCTCTGCTCTTGGCTCGGCTCGAGGCTCAGATCGCGCCTGAACCTGGGCTCGGCTCTGGACTCGGCTCGGCTCTAGGCTGGGCTCGGGGCTCGGATCTGGGTTCGGCTCTGGACTCGGCTCGCCTCGGCTCTAGGCTGGGCTTGGGGATTGTCTCGGGGCTCGTCTCGAGGCTCGGCTCTGGGCTCTGTGCTCGGCTGGGCTCGGGGCTCGGCTCGAGGTTCGGCTCTGGGCTCGGCTCTAGGCTGGTCTCTAGCCTCGGCTCGGCTCTAGGCTGGGCTCGGGGCTCGGATCTGTGTTCGGCTCTGGACTCGGCTCGCCTCGGCTCTAGGCTGGGCTTGGGGATTGTCTCGGGGCTCGTCTCGAGGCTCGGCTCTGTGCTCTGTGCTCGGCTGGGCTCGGGGCTCGGCTCGAGGCTCGGCTCTGGGCTCGGCTCTGGGCTCGGCTCTAGGCTGGGCTCGAGGCTCGGCTCTGGGCTTGTCTGCAATCGGCTTTGGGTTGGGCTCAGGAATCGGCTCTGCTCTTGGCTCGGCTCGAGGCTCAGATCGCGCCTGAATCTGGGCTCGGCTCTGGACTCGGTTCGGCTCTAAGCTGGGCTCGGGGCTCGGATCTGGGTTCGGCTCTGGACTCGGCTCGCCTCGGCTCTAGGCTGGGCTTGGTGATTGTCTCGGGGATCGTCTTGAGGCTCGGCTCTGGGCTCTGTGCTCGGCTGGGCTCGGGGCTCGGCTCGAGGCTCGTCTCAATACTCGGCTCTGGGATCGCCACTAGACTGGGCTCTGGCTCGGCTCGCCTCTAGGCTGGGCTCGGGGTTCGGATCTGGGTTCGGCTCTGGACTCGGCTCGCCTCGGCTCTAGGCTGGGCTTGGGGATTGTCTCGGGGCTCGTCTCGAGGCTCGGCTCTGGGCTCTGTGCTCGGCTGGGCTCGGGGCTCGGCTCGAGGCTCGGCTCTGGGCTCGGCTCTGGACTCGGCTCGGCTCTAGGCTGGGCTCGGGGCTCAGATCTGGGTTCGGCTCTGGACTTGGCTCGCCTCGGCTCTAGGCTGGGCTTGGGGATTGTCTCGGGGCTCGTCTCGAAGTTCGGCTCTGTGCTCTGTGTTCGGCTGGGCTCGGGGCTCGGCTCGAGGCTCGGTTCTGGGCTCGGCTCTAGGCTGGGCTCGGGGCTCGGATCTGGGTTCACCTCTGGACTCGGCTCTGGACTCGGCTCTAGGCTGGGCTCTAGCCTCGGCTCGGCTCTAGGCTGGGCTTGGGGATTGTCTCGGGGCTCGTCTTGTGCATCGGCTATGGGCTCTGTGCTCGGCTGGGCTCGGGGCTCGGCTCGAGGCTCGGCTCTGGGCTCAGCTCTGGACTCGGCTCTAGGCTGGGCTCGAGGCTCGGCTCTGGGCTTGTCTGCAATCGGCTTTGGGTTGGGCTCAGGTATCGGGTCTGCTCTTGGCTCGGCTCGAGGATCAGATCGCGCCTGAATCTGGGCTCGGCTCTGGACTCGGCTCGCCTCGGCTCTAGGCTGGGCTTGGGGATTGTCTCGGGGCTCTTCTCGAGGCTCGGATCTGGGCTATGTGCTCGGCTGGGCTCGGGGCTCGGCTCGAGGCTCGGCTCTGGTTTCGGCTCTGGACTCGGCTCGCCTCGGCTCTAGGATGGGCTTGGGGATTGTCTCGGGGCTCGTCTAGAGGCTCGGCTCTGGGCTCTGTGCTCGGCTGGGCTCTGGGCTCGGCTCGAGGTTCGGCTCTGGGCTCGGTTCTAGGTTGGGCTCTAGCCTCGGCTCGGCTCTAGGCTGGGCTCGGGGTTCGGATCTGGGTTCGGCTCTGGACTCGGCTAGCCTCGGCTCTAGGCTGGGCTTGGGGATTGTCTCGGGGCTCGTCTCGAGGCTCGGCTCTGGGCTCTGTGCTCGGCTGGGCTCGGGGCTCGGGGCTCGGCTCGAGGCTCGGCTCAATACTCGGCTCTGGGCTCGGCTCGGCTTTGGGCTTGGCTAGGGCTCGGATCTGGGTTCGGCTCTGGGCTCGGCTCGCCTCGGCTCTAGGCTGGGCTTGGGGATTGTCTCGGGGCTCGTCTCGAGGCTCGGCTCTGTGCTCTGTGTTTGGCTGGGCTCGGGGCTCGTCTCGAGGTTCGGCTCTGTGCTCGGCTCTAGGCTGGGCTCTAGCCTCGGCTCGGCTCTAGGCTGGGCTCGGGGCTCGGCTCTGGGTTCGGCTCTGGACTCGGCTCGCCTCGGCTCTAGGCTGGGCTTGGGGATTGTCTCGGGGCTCGTCTCGAGGCTCGGCTCTGGGCTCTGTGCTCGGCTGGGCTCGGGGCTCGGCTCGAGGCTCGGCTCTGTGCTCGTCTCTCGACTCGGCTCTAGGCTGGGCTCGAGGCTCGGCTCTGGGCTTGTCTGCAATCGGCTTTGGGTTGGGCTCAGGTATCGGCTCTGCTCTTGGCTCGGCTCGAGGCTCAGATCGCGCCTGAACCTGGGCTCGGCTCTGGACTCGGCTCGGCTCTAGGCCGGGCTCGGGGCTCGGATCTGGGTTCGGCTCTGGACTCGGCTCGCCTCGGCTCTAGGCTGGGCTTGGGGATTGTCTCGGGGATCGTCTTGAGGCTCGGCTCTGGGCTCTGTGCTCGGCTGGGCTCGGGGCTCGGCTCGAGGTTCGGCTCTGGGCTCGGCTCTAGGCTGGTCTCTAGCCTCGGCTCGGCTCTAGGCTGGGCTTGGGGATTTTCTCGGGGCTCGTCTCGAAGCTCGGCTCTGGGCTCGGGGATCGGCTGGGCTCGGGGCTCGGCTCGAGGCTCGGCTGTGGGCTTGTCTGCAATCGGCTTTGGGTTGGGCTCAGGAATCGGCTCTGGACTCGGCTCGCCTCGGCTCTAGGCTGGGCTTGGGGATTGTCTCGTGGATCGTCTTGAGGCTCGGCTCTGGGCTATGTGCTCGGCTGGGCTCGGGGCTCGGCTCGAGACTCGTCTCAATACTCGGCTCTGGGATCGCCACTAGACAGGGCTCTGGCTCGGCTCGCCTCTAGGCTGGGCTCGGGTCTCGGATCTGGGTTCGGCTCTGGACTCGGCTCGCCTCGGCTCTAGGCTGGGCTTGGGGATTGTCTCGGGGCTCGTCTCGAGGCTCGGCTCTGGGCTCTGTGCTCGGCTGGGTTCGGGGCTCGGCTCGAGGCTCGGCTCTGGGCTCGGCTCTGGACTCGGCTCGGCTCTAGGCTGGGCTCGGGGCTCGGATCTGGGTTCGGCTCTGGACTGGGCTCGCCTAGGCTCTAGGCTGGTCTTGGGGACTGTCTCGGGGCTCGTCTCGAGGCTCGGCTCTGGGCTCTGTGCTCGGCTGGGCTCGGGGCTCGGCTCGAGGCTCGGCTCTGTGCTCGGCTCTGGACTCAGCTCGAGGCTGGGCTCGAGGCTCGGCTCTTGGCTTGTCTTCTCTCGGCTTTGGGCTGAGCTCAGGGATCGGCTCTACTCTTAGGTCGGCTCGAGGCTCAGATCGCGCCCGACTCTCGGCTCGGCTCTGGGCTCTGTGCTCGGCTGCGCTCGGGGCTCGGCTCGAGGCTCGGCTCTGGGCTCGGCTCTAGGCTGGGCTCTGGCCTCGGCTCGGCTCTAGGCTGGGCTCGGGGCTCGGATCTGGGTTCGGCTCTGGACTCGGCTCGCCTCGACTCTAGGCTGGGCTTGGGGATTGTCTCGGGGCTCGTCTCGAGGCTCGGCTCTGGGCTCTGTGCTCGGCTGGGCTCGGGGCTCGTCTCGAGGCTCGGCTCTGGGCTCGGCTCTGGACTCGGCTCGGCTCTAGGCTGGGCTCGGGGCTCGGATCTGGGTTCGGCTCTGGACTCGGCTCGCCTCGGCTCTAGGCTGGGCTTGGGGATTGTCTCGGGGCTCGTCTCGAGGCTCGGCTCTGTGCTCTGTGTTCGGCTGGGCTCGGGGCTCGGCTCGAGGTTCGGCTCTGGGCTCGGCTCTAGGCTGGGCTCTAGACTGGGCTCTGGCTCGGCTCGCCTCTAGGCTGGGCTCGGGGCTCGGATCTGGGTTCGGCTTTGGACACGGCTCGCCTCGGCTCTAGGCTGTGCTTGGGGATTGTCTTGGGACTTGTCTCGAGGCTCGGCTCTGTGCTCTGTGTTCGGCTGGGCTCGTTGCTCGGCTCGAGGTTCGGCTCTGGGCTCGGCTCTAGGCTGGGCTCTAGCCTCGGCTCGGCTCTAGGCTGGGCTAGGGGTTTGGATCTGGGTTCGGCTCTGGACTCGGCTCGCCTCGGCTCTAGGCTGGGCTTGGGGATTGTCTCGGGGCTCGTCTCGAAGCTCGGCTCTGGGCTCTGTGCTCGGCTGGGCTCGGGGCTCGGCTCGAGGCTCGGCTCTGGGCTCGGCTCTGGACTCGGCTCTAGGCTGGGCTCGAGGCTCGGCTCTGGGCTTGTCTGCAATCGGCTTTGGGTTGGGCTCAGGAATCGGCTCTGCTCTTGGCTCGGCTCGAGGCTCAGATCGCGCCTGAATCTGGGCTCGGCTCTGTACTCGGCTCGGCTCTAGGCTGGGCTCGGGGCTCGGATCTGGTTTCGGCTCTGGACTCGGCTCGCCTCGGCTCTAGGCTGGGCTTGGTGATTGTCTCGGGGATCGTCTTGAGGCTCGGCTCTGGGCTCTGTGCTCGGCTGGGCTCGGGGCTCGGCTCGAAGCTCGTCTCAATACTCGGCTCTGGGAACGCCACTAGACTGGGCTCTGGCTCGGCTCGCCTCTAGGCTGGGCTCGGGGCTCGGATCTGGGTTCGGCTCTGGACTCGGCTCGCCTCGGCTCTAGGCTGGGCTTGGGGATTGTCTCGGGGCTCGTCTCGAGGCTCGGCTCTGGGCTCTGTGCTCGGCTGGGCTCGGGGCTCGGCTCGAGGCTCGGCTCTGGGCTCGGCTCTGGACTCGGCTCGGCTCTAGGCTGGGCTCGGGGCTCAGATCTGGGTTCGGCTCTGGACTTGGCTCGCCTCGGCTCTAGGCTGGGCTTGGGGATTGTCTCGGGGCTCGTCTCGAAGTTCGGCTCTGTGCTCTGTGTTCGGCTGGGCTCGGGGCTCGGCTCGAGGCTCGGTTCTGTGCTCGGCTCTAGGCTGGGCTCGGGGCTCGGATCTGGGTTCGGCTCTGGACTCGGCTCGCCTCGGCTCTAGGCTGGGCTTGGGGATTGTCTCGGGGCTCGTCTTGAGCATCGGCTATGGGCTCTGTGCTCGGCTGGGCTCGGGGCTCGGCTCGAGGCTCGGCTCTGGGCTCAGCTCTGGACTCGGCTCTAGGCTGGGCTCGAGGCTCGGCTCTGGGCTTGTCTGCAATCGGCTTTGGGTTGGGCTCAGGTATCGGCTCTGCTCTTGGCTCGGCTCGAGGATCAGATCGCGCCTGAATCTGGGCTCGGCTCTGGACTCGGCTCGCCTCGGCTCTAGGCTGGGCTTTGGGATTGTCTCGGGGCTCTTCTCGAGGCTCGGATCTGGGCTCTGTGCTCGGCTGGGCTCGGGGCTCGGCTCGAGGCTCGGCTCTGGTTTCGGCTCTGGACGCGGCTCGCCTCGGCTCTAGGATGGGCTTGGGGATTGTCTCGGGGCTCGTCTAGAGGCTCGGCTCTGGGCTCTGTGCTCGGCTGGGCTCTGGGCTCGGCTCGAGTTTCGGCTCTGGGCTCAGTTCTAGGTTGGGCTCTAGCCTCGGCTCGGCTCTAGGCTGGGCTCGGGGTTCGGATCTGGGTTCGGCTCTGGACTCGGCTCGCCTCGGCTCTAGGCTGGGCTTGGGGATTGTCTCGGGGCTCGTCTCGAGGCTCGGCTCTGGGCTCTGTGCTCGGCTGGGCTCGGGGCTCGGGGCTCGGCTCGAGGCTCGGCTCAATACTCGGCTCTGGGCTCGGCTCGGCTTTGGGCTTGGCTAGGGCTCGGATCTAGGTTCGGCTCTGGACTCGGCTCGCCTCGGCTCTAGGCTGGGCTTGGGGATTGTCTCGGGGCTCGTCTCGAGGCTCGGCTCTGTGCTCTGTGTTCGGCTGGGCTCGGAGCTCGGCTCGAGGTTCGGCTCTGTGCTCGGCTCTATGCTGGGCTCTAGCCTCGGCTCGGCTCTAGGCTGGGCTCGGGGCTCGGATCTGGGTTCGGCTCTGGACTCGGCTCGCCTCGGCTCTAGGCTGGGCTTGGGGATTGTCTCCGGGCTCGTCTCGAGGCTCGGCTCTGGGCTCTGTGCTCGGCTGGGCTCGGGGCTCGGCTCGAGTCTCGGCTCAATACTCGGCTCTGGGCTCGCCTCTAGACTGGGCTCTGGCTCGGCTCGGCTCTAGGCTGGGCTCTAGCCTCGGCTCTGGGCTTGTCTGCAATCGGCTTTGGGTTAGGCTCAGTTATCGGCTCTGCTCTTGGCTCGGCTCGAGGCTCAGATCGCGCCTGAACCTGGGCTCGGCTCTGGACTCGGCTCGGCTCTAGGCTGGGCTCGGGGCTCGGATCTGGGTTCGGCTCTGGACTCGGCTCGCCTCGGCTCTAGGCTGGGCTTGGGGATTGTCTCGGGGCTCGTCTCGAGGCTCGGCTCTGGGCTCTGTGCTCGGCTGGGTTCGGGGCTCGGCTCGAGGCTCGGCTCTGGGCTCGGCTCTGGACTCGGCTCGGCTTTGGGCTGGGCTCGGGGCTCGGATCTGGGTTCGGCTTTGGACTCGGCTCGCCTCGGCTCTAGGCTGGGCTTGGGGATTGTGTCGGGGCTCGTCTCGAGGCTCGGCTCTGTGCTCTGTGTTCGGCTGGGCTCGGGGCTCGGCTCGAGGTTCGGCTCTGGGCTCGGCTCTAGGCTGGGCTCTAGCCTCGGCTCGGCTCTAGGCTGGACTCGGGGCTCGGATCTGGGTTCGGCTCTGGACTCGGCTCTCCTCGGCTCTAGGCTGGGCTTGGGGATTGTCTCGGGGCTCGTCTCGAGGCTCGGCTCTAGGCTCTGTGCTCGGCTGGGCTCGGGGCTCGGCTCGAGTCTCGGCTCAATACTCGGCTCTGGGCTCGCCTCTAGACTGGGCTCTGGCTCGGCTCGGCTCTGTGCTGGGCTGGGGGCTCGGATCTGGGTTCGGCTCTGGACTCGGCTCGCCTCGGCTCTAGGCTGGGCTTGGGGATTGTCTCGGGGCTCGTCTCGAGGCTCGGCTCTGTGCTCTGTGTTCGGCTGGGCTCGGGGCTCGGCTCGAGGTTCGGCTCTGGGCTCGGCTCTAGGCTGGGTTCTAGCCTCGGCTCGGCTCTAGGCTGGGCTCGGGGTTCGGATCTGGGTTCGGCTCTGGACTCGGCTCGCCTCGGCTCTAGGCTGGGCTTGGGGATTGTCTCGGGTCTCGTCTCGAGGCTCGGCTCTGGGCTATGTGCTCGGCTGGGCTCGGGCTCGAGGCTCGGCTCGAGGCTCGGCTCAATACTCGGCTCTGGACTCGGCTCGCCTCGGCTCTAGGCTGGGCTTGGGGATTGTCTCGGGGCTCGTCTCGAGGCTCGGCTCTGTGGTCTGTGTTCGGCTGGGCTCGGGGCTCGGCTCGAGGTTTGGCTCTGGGCTCGGCTCTAGGCTGGACTCTAGCCTCGGCTCGGCTCTAGGCTGGGCTCGGGGCTCGGCTCTGGGTTCGGCTCTGGATTCGGCTCACCTCGGCTCTAGGCTGGGCTTGGGGATTGTCTCGGGGCTCGTCTCGAGGCTCGGCTCTGGGCTCTGTGCTCGGCTGGGCTCGGGGCTCTGCTCGAGGCTCGGCTCTGTGCTCGGCTCTGGACTCGGCTCTAGACTGGGCTCGAGGCTCGGCTCTGAGCTTGTCTGCAATCGGCTTTGGCTTAGACTCTGGTATCGGCTCTGCTCTTGGCTCGGCTCGAGGCTCAGATCGCGCCTGAACCTGGGCTCGGCTCTGGACTCGGCTCGGCTCTAGGCTGGGCTCGGGGCTCGGATCTGGGTTCGGCTCTGGACTCGGATCGCCTCGGCTCTAGGCTGGGCTTGGGGATTGTCTCGGGGCTCGTCTCGAGGCTCGGCTCTGGGCTCTGTGCTCGGCTGGGTTCGGGGCTCGGCTCGAGGCTCGGCTCTGGGCTCGGCTCTGGACTCGGCTCGGCTTTGGGCTGGGCTCGGGGCTCGGATATGGGTTCGGCTCTGGACTCGGCTCGCCTCGGCTCTAGGCTGGGCTTGGGGATTGTGTCGGGGCTCGTCTCGAGGCTCGGCTCTGTGCTCTGTGTTCGGCTGGGCTCGGGGCTCGGCTCGAGGTTCGGCTCTGGGCTCGGCTCTAGGCTGGGCTCTAGCCTCGGCTCGGCTCTAGGCTGGGCTCGGGGCTCGGATATGGGTTCGGCTCTGGACTCGGCTCTCCTCGGCTCTAGGCTGGGCTTGGGGATTGTCTCGGGGCTCGTCTCGAGGCTCGGCTCTGGGCTCTGTGCTCGGCTGGGCTCGGGGCTCGGCTCGAGTCTCGGCTCAATACTCGGCTCTGGGCTCGCCTCTAGACTGGGCTCTGGCTCGGCTCGGCTCTGGGCTGGGCTGGGGGCTCGGATCTGGATTCGGCTCTGGACTCGGCTCGCCTCGGCTCTAGGCTGGGCTTGGGGATTGTCTCGGGGCTCGTCTCGAGGCTCGGCTCTGTGCTCTGTGTTCGGCTGGGCTCGGGGCTCGGCTCGAGGTTCGGCTCTGGGCTCGGCTCTAGGCTGGGCTCTAGACTGGGCTCTGGCTCGGCTCGCCTCTAGGCTGGGCTCGGGGCTCGGATCTGGGTTCGGCTTTGGACACGGCTCGCCTCGGCTCTAGGCTGTGCTTGGGGATTGTCTTGGGACTTGTCTCGAGGCTCGGCTCTGTGCTCTGTGTTCGGCTGGGCTCGTTGCTCGGCTCGAGGTTCGGCTCTGGGCTCGGCTCTAGGCTTGGCTCTAGCCTCGGCTCGGCTCTAGGCTGGGCTAGGGGCTTGGATCTGGGTTCGGCTCTGGACTCGGCTCGCCTCGGCTCTAGGCTGGGCTTGGGGATTGTCTCGGGGCTCGTCTCGAAGCTCGGCTCTGGGCTCTGTGCTCGGCTGGGCTCGGGGCTCGGCTCGAGGCTCGGCTCTGGGCTCGGCTCTGGACTCGGCTCTAGGCTGGGCTCGAGGCTCGGCTCTGGGCTTGTCTGCAATCGGCTTTGGGTTGGGCTCAGGAATCGGCTCTGCTCTTGGCTCGGCTCGAGGCTCAGATCGCGCCTGAATCTGGGCTCGGCTCTGGACTCGGCTCGGCTCTAGGCTGGGCTCGGGGCTCGGATCTGGTTTCGGCTCTGGACTCGGCTCGCCTCGGCTCTAGGCTGGGCTTGGTGATTGTCTCGGGGATCGTCTTGAGGCTCGGCTCTGGGCTCTGTGCTCGGCTGGGCTCGGGGCTCGGCTCGAAGCTCGTCTCAATACTCGGCTCTGGGAACGCCACTAGACTGGGCTCTGGCTCGGCTCGCCTCTAGGCTGGGCTCGGGGCTCGGATCTGGGTTCGGCTCTGGACTCGGCTCGCCTCGGCTCTAGGCTGGGCTTGGGGATTGTCTCGGGGCTCGTCTCGAGGCTCGGCTCTGGGCTCTGTGCTCGGCTGGGCTCGGGGCTCGGCTCGAGGCTCGGCTCTGGGCTCGGCTCTGGACTCGGCTCGGCTCTAGGCTGGGCTCGGGGCTCAGATCTGGGTTCGGCTCTGGACTTGGCTCGCCTCGGCTCTAGGCTGGGCTTGGGGATTGTCTCGGGGCTCGTCTCGAAGTTCGGCTCTGTGCTCTGTGTTCGGCTGGGCTCGGGGCTCGGCTCGAGGCTCGGTTCTGTGCTCGGCTCTAGGCTGGGCTCGGGGCTCGGATCTGGATTCGCTTCTGGACTCGGCTCTGGACTCGGCTCTAGGCTGGGCTCTAGCCTCGGCTCGGCTCTAGGCTGGGCTTGGGGATTGTCTCGGGGCTCGTCTTGAGCATCGGCTATGGGCTCTGTGCTCGGCTGGGCTCGGGGCTCGGCTCGAGGCTCGGCTCTGGGCTCAGCTCTGGACTCGGCTCTAGGCTGGGCTCGAGTCTCGGCTCTGGGCTTGTCTGCAATCGGCTTTGGGTTGGGCTCAGGTATCGGCTCTGCTCTTGGCTCGGCTCGAGGATCAGATCGCGCCTGAATCTGGGCTCGGCTCTGGACTCGGCTCGCCTCGGCTCTAGGCTGGGCTTTGGGATTGTCTCGGGGCTCTTCTCGAGGCTCGGATCTGGGCTCTGTGCTCGGCTGGGCTCGGGGCTCGGCTCGAGGCTCGGCTCTGGTTTCGGCTCTGGACGCGGCTCGCCTCGGCTCTAGGATGGGCTTGGGGATTGTCTCGGGGCTCGTCTAGAGGCTCGGCTCTGGGCTCTGTGCTCGGCTGGGCTCTGGGCTCGGCTCGAGTTTCGGCTCTGGGCTCAGTTCTAGGTTGGGCTCTAGCCTCGGCTCGGCTCTAGGCTGGGCTCGGGGTTCGGATCTGGGTTCGGCTCTGGACTCGGCTCGCCTCGGCTCTAGGCTGGGCTTGGGGATTGTCTCGGGGCTCGTCTCGAGGCTCGGCTCTGGGCTCTGTGCTCGGCTGGGCTCGGGGCTCGGGGCTCGGCTCGAGGCTCGTCTCAATACTCGGCTCTGGGCTCGGCTCGGCTTTGGGCTTGGCTAGGGCTCGGATCTCGGTTCGGCTCTGGACTCGGCTCGCCTCGGCTCTAGGCTGGGCTTGGGGATTGTCTCGGGGCTCGTCTCGAAGTTCGGCTCTGTGCTCTGTGTTCGGCTGGGCTCGGGGCTCGGCTCGAGGCTCGGTTCTGTGCTCGGCTCTAGGCTGGGCTCGGGGCTCGGATCTGGATTCGCTTCTGGACTCGGCTCTGGACTCGGCTCTAGGCTGGGCTCTAGCCTCGGCTCGGCTCTAGGCTGGGCTTGGGGATTGTCTCGGGGCTCGTCTTGAGCATCGGCTATGGGCTCTGTGCTCGGCTGGGTTCGGGGCTCGGCTCGAGGCTCGGCTCTGGGCTCGGCTCTGCACTCGGCTCGGCTCTAGGCTGGGCTCGGGGCTCGGATCTGGGTTCGGCTCTGGACTCGGCTCGCCTCGGCTCTAGGCTGGGCTTGGTGATTGTCTCGGGGATCGTCTTGAGGCTCGGCTCTGGGCTCTGTGCTCGGCTGGGCTCGGGGCTCGGCTCGAAGCTCGTCTCAATACTCGGCTCTGGGAACGCCACTAGACTGGGCTCTGGCTCGGCTCGCCTCTAGGCTGGGCTCGGGGCTCGGATCTGGGTTCGGCTCTGGACTCGGCTCGCCTCGGCTCTAGGCTGGGCTTGGGGATTGTCTCGGGGCTCGTCTCGAGGCTCGGCTCTGGGCTCTGTGCTCGGCTGGGCTCGGGGCTCGGCTCGAGGCTCGGCTCTGGGCTCGGCTCTGGACTCGGCTCGGCTCTAGGCTGGGCTCGGGGCTCAGATCTGGGTTCGGCTCTGGACTTGGCTCGCCTCGGCTCTAGGCTGGGCTTGGGGATTGTCTCGGGGCTCGTCTCGAAGTTCGGCTCTGTGCTCTGTGTTCGGCTGGGCTCGGGGCTCGGCTCGAGGCTCGGTTCTGTGCTCGGCTCTAGGCTGGGCTCGGGGCTCGGATCTGGGTTCGGCTCTGGACTCGGCTCGCCTCGGCTCTAGGCTGGGCTTGGGGATTGTCTCGGGGCTCGTCTTGAGCATCGGCTATGGGCTCTGTGCTCGGCTGGGCTCGGGGCTCGGCTCGAGGCTCGGCTCTGGGCTCAGCTCTGGACTCGGCTCTAGGCTGGGCTCGAGGCTCGGCTCTGGGCTTGTCTGCAATCGGCTTTGGGTTGGGCTCAGGTATCGGCTCTGCTCTTGGCTCGGCTCGAGGATCAGATCGCGCCTGAATCTGGGCTCGGCTCTGGACTCGGCTCGCCTCGGCTCTAGGCTGGGCTTTGGGATTGTCTCGGGGCTCTTCTCGAGGCTCGGATCTGGGCTCTGTGCTCGGCTGGGCTCGGGGCTCGGCTCGAGGCTCGGCTCTGGTTTCGGCTCTGGACGCGGCTCGCCTCGGCTCTAGGATGGGCTTGGGGATTGTCTCGGGGCTCGTCTAGAGGCTCGGCTCTGGGCTCTGTGCTCGGCTGGGCTCTGGGCTCGGCTCGAGTTTCGGCTCTGGGCTCAGTTCTAGGTTGGGCTCTAGCCTCGGCTCGGCTCTAGGCTGGGCTCGGGGTTCGGATCTGGGTTCGGCTCTGGACTCGGCTCGCCTCGGCTCTAGGCTGGGCTTGGGGATTGTCTCGGGGCTCGTCTCGAGGCTCGGCTCTGGGCTCTGTGCTCGGCTGGGCTCGGGGCTCGGGGCTCGGCTCGAGGCTCGGCTCAATACTCGGCTCTGGGCTCGGCTCGGCTTTGGGCTTGGCTAGGGCTCGGATCTCGGTTCGGCTCTGGACTCGGCTCGCCTCGGCTCTAGGCTGGGCTTGGGGATTGTCTCGGGGCTCGTCTCGAGGCTCGGCTCTGTGCTCTGTGTTCGGCTGGGCTCGGAGCTCGGCTCGAGGTTCGGCTCTGTGCTCGGCTCTATGCTGGGCTCTAGCCTCGGCTCGGCTCTAGGCTGGGCTCGGGGCTCGGCTCTGGGTTCGGCTCTGGACTCGGCTCGCCTCGGCTCTAGGCTGGGCTTGGGGATTGTCTCGGGGCTCGTCTCGAGGCTCGGCTCTGGGCTCTGTGCTCGGCTGGGCTCGGGGCTCGGCTCGAGGCTCGGCTCAATACTCGGCTCTGGACTCGGCTCGCCTCGGCTCTAGGCTGGGCTTGGGGATTGTCTCGGGGCTCGTCTCGAGGCTCGGCTCTGGGCTCTGTGCTCGGCTGGGCTCGGGGCTCGGCTCGAGGCTCGGCTCTGTGCTCGGCTCTGGACTCGGCTCTAGGCTGGGCTCCAGGCTCGTCTCTGGGCTTGTCTGCAATCGGCTTTGGGTTGGGCTCAGGTATCGGTTCTGCTCTTGGCTCGGCTCGAGGCTCAGATCGCGCCTGAACGTGGGCTCGGCTCTGGACTCGGCTCGGCTCTAGGCTGGGCTCGGGGCTCGGATCTGGGTTCGGCTCTGGACTCGGCTCGCCTCGGCTCTAGGCTGGGCTTGGGGATTGTCTCCGGGCTCGTCTCGAGGCTCGGCTCTGGGCTCTGTGCTCGGCTGGGCTCGGGGCTCGGCTCGAGTCTCGGCTCAATACTCGGCTCTGGGCTCGCCTCTAGACTGGGCTCTGGCTCGGCTCGGCTCTAGGCTGGGCTCTAGCCTCGGCTCTGGGCTTGTCTGCAATCGGCTTTGGGTTAGGCTCAGTTATCGGCTCTGCTCTTGGCTCGGCTCGAGGCTCAGATCGCGCCTGAACCTGGGCTCGGGTCTGGACTCGGCTCGGCTCTAGGCTGGGCTCGGGGCTCGGATCTGGGTTCGGCTCTGGACTCGGCTCGCCTCGGCTCTAGGCTGGGCTTGGGGATTGTCTCGGGGCTCGTCTCGAGGCTCGGCTCTGGGCTCTGTGCTCGGCTGGGTTCGGGGCTCGGCTCGAGGCTCGGCTCTGGGCTCGGCTCTGGACTCGGCTCGGCTTTGGGCTGGGCTCGGGGCTCGGATCTGGGTTCGGCTTTGGACTCGGCTCGCCTCGGCTCTAGGCTGGGCTTGGGGATTGTGTCGGGGCTCGTCTCGAGGCTCGGCTCTGTGCTCTGTGTTCGGCTGGGCTCGGGGCTCGGCTCGAGGTTCGGCTCTGGGCTCGGCTCTAGGCTGGGCTCTAGCCTCGGCTCGGCTCTAGGCTGGGCTCGGGGCTCGGATCTGGGTTCGGCTCTGGACTCGGCTCTCCTCGGCTCTAGGCTGGGCTTGGGGATTGTCTCGGGGCTCGTCTCGAGGCTCGGCTCTGTGCTCTGTGTTCGGCTGGGCTCGGAGCTCGGCTCGAGGTTCGGCTCTGTGCTCGGCTCTATGCTGGGCTCTAGCCTCGGCTCGGCTCTAGGCTGGGCTCGGGGCTCGGCTCTGGGTTCGGCTCTGGACTCGGCTCGCCTCGGCTCTAGGCTGGGCTTGGGGATTGTCTCGGGGCTCGTCTCGAGGCTCGGCTCTGGGCTCTGTGCTCGGCTGGGCTCGGGGCTCGGCTCGAGGCTCGGCTCAATACTCGGCTCTGGACTCGGCTCGCCTCGGCTCTAGGCTGGGCTTGGGGATTGTCTCGGGGCTCGTCTCGAGGCTCGGCTCTGGGCTCTGTGCTCGGCTGGGCTCGGGGCTCGGCTCGAGGCTCGGCTCTGTGCTCGGCTCTGGACTCGGCTCTAGGCTGGGCTCCAGGCTCGTCTCTGGGCTTGTCTGCAATCGGCTTTGGGTTGGGCTCAGGTATCGGCTCTGCTCTTGGCTCGGCTCGAGGCTCAGATCGCGCCTGAACGTGGGCTCGGCTCTGGACTCGGCTCGGCTCTAGGCTGGGCTCGGGGCTCGGATCTGGGTTCGGCTCTGGACTCGGCTCGCCTCGGCTCTAGGCTGGGCTTGGGGATTGTCTCCGGGCTCGTCTCGAGGCTCGGCTCTGGGCTCTGTGCTCGGCTGGGCTCGGGGCTCGGCTCGAGTCTCGGCTCAATACTCGGCTCTGGGCTCGCCTCTAGACTGGGCTCTGGCTCGGCTCGGCTCTAGGCTGGGCTCTAGCCTCGGCTCTGGGCTTGTCTGCAATCGGCTTTGGGTTAGGCTCAGTTATCGGCTCTGCTCTTGGCTCGGCTCGAGGCTCAGATCGCGCCTGAACCTGGGCTCGGCTCTGGACTCGGCTCGGCTCTAGGCTGGGCTCGGGGCTCGGATCTGGGTTCGGCTCTGGACTCGGCTCGCCTCGGCTCTAGGCTGGGCTTGGGGATTGTCTCGGGGCTCGTCTCGAGGCTCGGCTCTGGGCTCTGTGCTCGGCTGGGTTCGGGGCTCGGCTCGAGGCTCGGCTCTGGGCTCGGCTCTGGACTCGGCTCGGCTTTGGGCTGGGCTCGGGGCTCGGATCTGGGTTCGGCTTTGGACTCGGCTCGCCTCGGCTCTAGGCTGGGCTTGGGGATTGTGTCGGGGCTCGTCTCGAGGCTCGGCTCTGTGCTCTGTGTTCGGCTGGGCTCGGGGCTCGGCTCGAGGTTCGGCTCTGGGCTCGGCTCTAGGCTGGGCTCTAGCCTCGGCTCGGCTCTAGGCTGGGCTCGGGGCTCGGATCTGGGTTCGGCTCTGGACTCGGCTCTCCTCGGCTCTAGGCTGGGCTTGGGGATTGTCTCGGGGCTCGTCTCGAGGCTCGGCTCTAGGCTCTGTGCTCGGCTGGGCTCGGGGCTCGGCTCGAGTCTCGGCTCAATACTCGGCTCTGGGCTCGCCTCTAGACTGGGCTCTGGCTCGGCTCGGCTCTGTGCTGGGCTGGGGGCTCGGATCTGGGTTCGGCTCTGGACTCGGCTCGCCTCGGCTCTAGGCTGGGCTTGGGGATTGTCTCGGGGCTCGGCTCGAGGTTCGGCTCTGGGCTCGGCTCTAGGCTGGGTTCTAGCCTCGGCTCGGCTCTAGGCTGGGCTCGGGGTTCGGATCTGGGTTCGGCTCTGGACTCGGCTCGCCTCGGCTCTAGGCTGGGCTTGGGGATTGTCTCGGGTCTCGTCTCGAGGCTCGGCTCTGGGCTATGTGCTCGGCTGGGCTCGGGCTCGAGGCTCGGCTCGAGGCTCGGCTCAATACTCGGCTCTGGACTCGGCTCGCCTCGGCTCTAGGCTGGGCTTGGGGATTGTCTCGGGGCTCGTCTCGAGGCTCGGCTCTGTGGTCTGTGTTCGGCTGGGCTCGGGGCTCGGCTCGAGGTTTGGCTCTGGGCTCGGCTCTAGGCTGGACTCTAGCCTCGGCTCGGCTCTAGGCTGGGCTCGGGGCTCGGCTCTGGGTTCGGCTCTGGATTCGGCTCACCTCGGCTCTAGGCTGGGCTTGGGGATTGTCTCGGGGCTCGTCTCGAGGCTCGGCTCTGGGCTCTGTGCTCGGCTGGGCTCGGGGCTCTGCTCGAGGCTCGGCTCTGTGCTCGGCTCTGGACTCGGCTCTAGACTGGGCTCGAGGCTCGGCTCTGAGCTTGTCTGCAATCGGCTTTGGGTTAGACTCTGGTATCGGCTCTGCTCTTGGCTCGGCTCGAGGCTCAGATCGCGCCTGAACCTGGGCTCGGCTCTGGACTCGGCTCGGCTCTAGGCTGGGCTCGGGGCTCGGATCTGGGTTCGGCTCTGGACTCGGCTCGCCTCGGCTCTAGGCTGGGCTTGGGGATTGTCTCGGGGCTCGTCTCGAGGCTCGGCTCTGGGCTCTGTGCTCGGCTGGGTTCGGGGCTCGGCTCGAGGTTTGGCTCTGAGCTCGGCTCTAGCCTCGGCTCCGCTCTAGGCTGGGCTCGGGGCTCGGATCTGGGTTCGGCTCTGGACTCGGCTCGCCTCGGCTCTAGGCTGGGCTTGGGGATTGTCTCGGGGCTCGTCTCGAAGCTCGGCTCTGGGCTCGGGGATCGGCTGGGCTCGGGGCTCGGCTCGAGGCTCGGCTCTGTGCTCGGCTCTGGACTCGGCTCTAGGCTGGGCTCGAGGCTCGGCTCTGGGCTTGTCTGCAATCGGCTTTGGGTTGGGCTCAGGAATCGGCTCTGCTCTTGGCTCGGCTCGAGGCTCAGATCGCGCCTGAACCTGGGCTCGGCTCTGGACTCGGCTCGGCTCTAGGCTGGGCTCGGGGCTCGGATCTGGGTTCGGCTCTGGACTCGGCTCGCCTCGGCTCTAGGCTGGGCTTGGGGATTGTCTCGGGGCTCGTCTCGAGGCTCGGCTCTGGGCTCTGTGCTCGGCTGGGCTCGGGGCTCGGCTCGAGGTTCGGCTCTGGGCTCGGCTCTAGGCTGGGCTCTAGCCTCGGCTCGGCTCTAGGCTGGGCTCGGGGCTCGGATCTGTGTTCGGCTCTGGACTCGGCTCGACTCGGCTCTAGGCTGGGCTTGGGGATTGTCTCGGGGCTCGTCTCGAGGCTCGGCTCTGTGCTCAGTGTTCGGCTGGGCTCGGGGCTCGGCTCGAGGTTCGGCTCTGGGCTCGGCTCTAGGCTGGGCTCTAGCCTCGGCTCGGCTCTAGGCTGGGCTTGGGGATTGTCTCGGGGCTCGTCTTGAGCATCGGCTATGGGCTCTGTGCTCGGCTGGGCTCGGGACTCGGCTCGAGGTTCGGCTCTGGGCTCGGCTCTAGGCTGGGCTCTAGCCTCGGCTCTGCTCTAGGCTGGGCTCGGGGCTCGGATCTGGGTTCGGCTCTGGACTCGGCTCGCCTAGGCTCTAGGCTGGGCTTGGGGATTGTCTCGGGGCTCGTCTCGAGGCTCGGCTCTGGGCTCTGTGCTCGGCTGGGCTCGGGGCTCGGCTCGAGGCTCGGATCTGGGCTCGGCTCTGGACTCGGCTCGGCTTTGGGCTGGGATCGGGGCTCGGATCTGGGTTCGGCTCTGGACTCGGCTCGCCTCGGCTCTAGGCTGGGCTTGGGGATTGTCTCGGGGCTCGTCTCGAGGCTCGGCTCTGTGCTCGGGGCTCGGCTGGGCTCGGGGCTCGGCTCGAGGCTCGGCTCTGGGCTCGGCTCTGGACTCGGCTCGGCTCTAGGCTGGGCTCGGGGTTCGGATCTGGGTTCGGCTCTGGACTCGGCTCGCCTCGGCTCTAGGCTGGGTTTGGGGATTGTCTCGGGGCTCGTCTCGAGGCTCGGCTCTGGGCTCTGTGCTCGGCTGGGCTCGGGGCTCGGCTCGAGGCTCGTCTCTGGGCTCGTCTCTAGGCTGGGCTCTCAGCTCTGTGCTCGGCTGGGCTCGGGGCTCGGCTCGAGGCTCGGCTAAATACTCGGCTCTGGGCTCGCCTCTAGGCTGGGCTCTGGGCTCGGATCTGTGTTCGGCTCTGGACTCGGCTCGACTCGGCTCTAGGCTGGGCTCGGGGCTCGTATCTGGATTCGGCTCTGGACTCGGCTCGCCTCGGCTCTAGGCTGGTCTTGGGGATTGTCTCGGGGCTCGTCTCGAGGCTCGGCTCTGGGGTCTGTGCTCGGCTGGGCTCGGGGCTCGGCTCGAGGCTCGGCTCTGGGCTCGGCTCTGGACTCGGCTCTAGGCTGGGCTCGAGGCTCAGCTCAGGGATTGGCTGCTCTCGGCTTTGAGCTGGGCTCAGGTATCTGCTCTGCTCTTGGCTCGGCTGGAGGCTCCGATCGCGCCCGACTCTGGGCTCTGCTCTGGACTCTTCTCGGCTCTAGGCTGCGCTTGGGGCTCGGATCTGGGTTCGGCTCTGGACTCGGCTCGCCTCGGCTCTAGGCTGGGCTTGGGGATTGTCTCGGGGCTCGTCTCGAGGCTCGGCTCTGGGCTCTGTGCTCGGCTGGGCTCGGGGCTCGGCTCGAGGCTCGGCTCTGGGCTCGGCTCTGGACTCGGCTCGGCTCTAGGCTGGGCTCGGGGCTCGGATCTGGGTTCGGCTCTGGACTCGGCTCGCCTCGGCTCTAGGCTGGGATTGGGGATTGTCTCGGGGCTCGTCTCGAGGCTCGGCTATGTGCTCGGGGTTCGGCAGGGCTCGGGGCTCGGCTCGAGGCTCGGCTCTGGGCTCGGCTCTGGACTCGGCTCGGCTCTAGGCTGGGCTCGGGGTTCGGATCTGGGTTCGGCTCTGGACTCGGCTCGCCTCGGCTCTAGGCTGGGCTTGGGGATTGTCTCGGGGCTCGTCTCGAGGCTCGGCTCTTGGCTCTGTGCTCGGCTGGGCTCGGGGCTCGTCTCGAGGCTCGGCTCTGGGCTCTGTGCTCGGCTGGGCTCGGGGCTCGTCTCGAGGCTCGGCTCTGGGTTCTGTGCTCGGCTGGGCTCGGGTCTCGGCTCGAGGCTCGGCTCTGGGCTCGGCTCTAGGCTGGGCTCTCGCCTCTGCTCGGATCTAGGCTCTGCTCGTGGCTCGGCTCCGGGCTCTGGTCTGGACTCGGATCTAGGCTGGGCTCGAGGCTCGGCTCTGGGCTTGACTTCTCTCGGCTCTAGGCTGGGCTCGTGTCTCTGCTCTGGGCTCGTCTCTGGACTCGGTTCTAGGCTGGGCTCAAGGCTCGGCTCTGGGCTCGGCTCGGCTCTGGGCTCTGGCCTCGGCTCGGATCTAGGCTCTGCTCGTGGCTCGGCTCTGGGCTCGGGTCTGGACTCGGATCTAGGCTGGGCTCGAGGCTCGGCTCTGGGCTTGTCTGCTCTCGGCTCTAGGCTGGGCTCGTGGCTCTGCTCTGGGCTCGTCTCTGGACTCGGTTCTAGGCTGGGCTCGAGGCTCGGCTCTGGACTCCGCTCGGCTCTAGTCTGGGCTCGGGGCACGGATCTGTGTTCGGCTCTGGACTCGGCTCGACTCGGCTCTAGGCTGGGCTTGGGGATTGTCTCGGGACTCGTCTCGAGGCTCGGCTCTGGGTTCTGTGCTCGGCTGGGCTCGGGGCTCGGCTCGAGTCTCGGCTCAATACTCGGCTCTGGGCTCGCCTCTAGACTGGGCTCTGGCTCGGCTCGGCTCTAGGCTGGGCTCTAGGCTCGGCTCTGGGCTTGTCTGCAATCGGCTTTGTGTTCGGCTCAGTTATCGGCTCTGCTCTTGGCTCGGCTCGAGGCTCAGATCGCGCCTGAACCTGGGCTTGTCTCTGGACTAGGCTCGGCTCTAGGCTGGGCTCGGGGCTCGGATCTGGGTTCGGCTCTGGACTCGGCTCGGCTTTGGGCTGGGCTCGGGACTCGGATCTGGGTTCGGCTCTGGACTCGGCTCGCCTCGGCTCTAGGCTGGGCTTGGGGATTGTCTCGGGGCTCGTCTCGAGGCTCGGCTCTGGGCTCTGTGCTCGGCTGGGCTCGGGGCTCGGCTCGAGGTTCGGCTCTGGGCTCGGCTCTAGGCTGGGCTCTAGCCTCGGCTCGGCTCTAGGCTGGGCTCGGGGCTCGGATCTGGGTTCGGCTCTGGACTCGGCTCGCCTCGGCTCTAGGCTGGGCTTGGGGATTGTCTCGGGGCTCGTCTTGAGCATCGGCTATGGGCTCTGTGCTCGGCTGGGCTCGGGGCTCGGCTCGAGGCTCGGCTCTGTGCTCGGCTCTGGACTCGGCTCTAGGCTGGGCTCGAGGCTCGGCTCTGGGCTTGTCTGCAATCGGCTTTGGGTTAGGCTCAGGTATCGGCTCTGCTCTTGGCTCGGCTCGAGGCTCAGATCGCGCCTGAACCTGGGCTCGGCTCTGGACTCGGCTCGGCTCTAGGCTGGGCTCGGGGCTCGGATCTGGGTTCGGCTCTGGACTCGGCTCGCCTCGGCTCTAGGCTGGGCTTGGGGATTGTCTCGGGGCTCGTCTCGAGGCTCGGCTCTGGGCTCTGTGCTCTGCTGGGCTCGGGGCTCGGCTCGAGGTTCGGCTCTGGGCTCGGCTCTAGGCTTGGCTCTAGCCTCGGCGCGGCTCTAGGCTGGGCTCGTGGCTCGGATCTGGGTTCGGCTCTGGACTCGGCTCGCCTCGGCTCTAGGCTGGGCTTGGGGATTGTCTCGGGGCTCGTCTCGAGGCTCGGCTCTGTGCTCTGTGTTCGGCTGGGCTCGGGTCTCGGCTCGAGGTTCGGCTCTGGGCTCGGCTCTAGGCTGGGCTCTAGCCTCGGCTCGGCTCTAGGCTGGGCTTGGGGATTGTCTCGGGGCTCCTCTTGAGCATCGGCTATGGGCTCTGTGCTCGGCTGGGCTCGGGACTCGGCTCGAGGTTCGGCTCTGGGCTCGGCTCTAGGCTGGGCTCTAGACTCGGCTCGGCTCTAGGCTGGGCTCGGGGTTCGGATCTGGGTTCGGCTCTGGACTCGGCTCGCCTCGGCTCTAGGCTGGGCTTGGGGATTGTCTCGGGGCTCGTCTCGAGGCTCGGCTCTGGGCTCTGTGATCGGCTGGGCTCGGGACTCGGGGCTCGGCTCGAGGCTCGGCTCAATACTCGGCTCTGGGCTCGGCTCGGCTTTGGGTTGGGCTAGGGCTCGGATCTGGGTTCGGCTCTGGACTCGGCTCGCCTCGGCTCTAGGCTGGGCTTGGGGATTGTCTCGGGTCTCGTCTCGAGGCTCGGCTCTGTGCTCTGTGTTCGGCTGAGCTCGGGGCTCGGCTCGAGGTTCGGCTCTGTGCTCGGATCTAGGCTGGGCTCTAGCCTCGGCTCGGCTCTAGACTGGGCTCGGGGCTCGGCTCTGGGTTCGGCTCTGGACTCGGCTCGCCTCGGCTCTAGGCTGGGCTTGGGGATTGTCTCCGGGCTCGTCTCGAGGCTCGGCTCTGGGCTCTGTGCTCGGCTGGGCTCGGGGCTCGGCTCGAGTCTCGGCTCAATACTCGGCTCTGGGCTCGCCACTAGACTGGGCTCTGGCTCGGCTCGGCTCTAGGCTGGGCTCTAGCCTCGGCTCTGGGCTTGTCTGCAATCGGCTTTGGGTTAGGCTCAGTTATCGGCTCTGCTCTTGGCTCGGCTCGAGGCTCAGATCGCGCCTGAACCTGGGCTCGGCTCTGGACTCGTCTCGGCTCTAGGCTGGGCTCGGGGCTCGGATCTGGGTTCGGCTCTGGACTCGGATCGCCTCGGCTCTAGGCTGGGCTTGGGGATTGTCTCGGGGCTCGCCTCGAGGCTCGGCTCTGGGCTCTGTGCTCGGCTGGGTTCGGGGCTCGGCTCGAGGCTCGGCTCTGGTCTCGGCTCTGGACTCGGCTCGGCTTTGGGCTGGGCTCGGGGCTCGGATCTGGGTTCGGCTCTGGACTCGGCTCGCCTCGGCTCTAGGCTGGGCTTGGGATTGTCTCGGGGCTCGTCTCGAGGCTCGGCTCTGTGCTCTGTTTTCGGCTGGGCTCGGGGCTCGGCTCGAGGTTCGGCTCTGGGCTCGGCTCTAGGCTGGGCTCTAGCCTCGGCTCGGCTCTAGTCTGGGCTCGGGGCTCGGATCTGGGTTCGGCTCTGGACTCGGCTCGCCTCGGCTCTAGGCTGGGCTTGGGGATTGTCTCGGGGCTCGTCTCGAGGCTCGGCTCTGGGCTCTGTGCTCGGCTGGGCTCGGGTCTCGGCTCGAGTCTCGGCTCAATACTCGGCTCTGGGCTCGCCTCTAGACTGGGCTCTGGCTCGGCTCGGCTCTGGGCTGGGCTGGGGGCTCGGATCTGGGTTCGGCTCTGGACTCGGCTCGCCTCGGCTCTAGGCTGGGCTTGGGGATTGTCTCGGGGCTCGTCTCGAGGCTCGGCTCTGTGGTCTGTGTTCGGCTGGGCTCGGGGCTCGGCTCGAGGTTTGGCTCTGGGCTCGGCTCTAGGCTGGGCTCTAGCCTCGGCTCGGCTCTAGGCTGGGCTCGTGGCTCGGCTCTGGGTTCGGCTCTGGATTCGGCTCGCCTCGGCTCTAGGCTGGGCTTGGGGATTGTCTCGGGGCTCGTCTCGAGGCTCGGCTCTGGGCTCTGTGCTCGGCTGGGCTCGGGGCTCTGCTCGAGGCTCGGCTCTGTGCTCGGCTCTGGACTCGGCTCTAGGCTGGGCTCGAGGCTCGGCTCTGAGCTTGTCTGCAATCGGCTTTGGGTTAGACTCAGGTATCGGCTCTGCTCTTGGCTCGGCTCGAGGCTCAGATCGCGCCTGAACGTGGGCTCGGCTCTGGACTCGGCTCGGTTCTAGGCTGGGCTCGGGGCTCGGATCTGGGTTCGGCTCTGGACTCGGCTCGCCTCGGCTCTAGGCTGGGCTTGGGGATTGTCTCGGGGCTCGTCTCGAGGCTCGGCTCTGGGCTCTGTGCTCTGCTGGGCTCGGGGCTCGGCTCGAGGTTCGGCTCTGGGCTCGGCTCTAGGCTGGTCTCTAGCCTCGGCTCGGCTCTAGGCTGGGCTCGGGGCTCGGATCTGTGTTCGGCTCTGGACTCGGCTCGCCTCGGCTCTAGGCTGGGCTTGGGGATTGTCTCGGGGCTCGTCTCGAGGCTCGGCTCTGTGCTCTGTGTTCGGCTGGGCTCGGGGCTCGGCTCGAGGTTCGGCTCTGGGCTCGGCTCTAGGCTGGGCTCTAGACTGGGCTCTGGCTCGGCTCGCCTCTAGGCTGGGCTCGGGGCTCGGATCTGGGTTCGGCTTTGGACACGGCTCGCCTCGGCTCTAGGCTGTGCTTGGGGATTGTCTTGGGACTCGTCTCGAGGCTCGGCTCTGTGCTCTGTGTTCGGCTGGGCTCGGGGCTCGGCTCGAGGTTCGGCTCTGGGCTCGGCTCTAGGCTGGGCTTGGGGATTTTCTCGGGGCTCGTCTTGAGCATCGGCTATGCGCTCTGTGCTCGGCTGGGCTCGGGGCTCGGCTCGAGGCTCGGCTCTGGGCTCAGCTCTGGACTCGGCTCTAGGCTGGGCTCGAGGCTCGGCTCTGGGCTTGTCTGCAATCGGCTTTGGGTTGGGCTCAGGTATCGGCTCTGCTCTTGGCTCGGCTCGAGGCTCAGATCGCGCCTGAATCTGGGCTCGGCTCTGGACTCGGCTCGGCTCTAGGCTGGGCTCGGTGCTCGGATCTGGTTTCGGCTCTGGACTCGGCTCGCCTCGGCTCTAGGCTGGTCTTGGGGATTGTCTCGGGGCTCGTCTCGAGGCTCGGCTCTGGGCTCTGGGCTCGGCTGGGCTCGGGGCTAGGCTCGAGGCTCGGCTCTGGGCTCGGCTCTAGGCTGGGCTCTAGCCTCGGCTCGGCTCTAGGCTGGGCTCGGGGCTCGGATCTGGGTTCGGCTCTGGACTCGGCTCGCCTCGGCTCTAGGCTGGGCTTGGGGATTGTCTCGGGGCTCGTCTCGAGGCTCGGCTCTGGGCTCTGTGCTCGGCTGGGCTCGGGGCTCTGCTCGAGGCTCGGCTCTGTGCTCGGCTCTGGACTCGGCTCTAGGCTGGGCTCGAGGCTCGGCTCTGAGCTTGTCTGCAATCGGCTTTGGGTTAGACTCAGGTATCGGCTCTGCTCTTGGCTCGGCTCGAGGCTCAGATCGCGCCTGAACCTGGGCTCGGCTCTGGACTCGGCTCGGCTCTAGGCTGGGCTCGGGGCTCGGATCTGGGTTCGGCTCTGGACTCGGCTCGCCTCGGCTCTAGGCTGGGCTTGGGGATTGTCTCGGGGCTCGTCTCGAGGCTCGGCTCTGGGCTCTGTGCTCGGCTGGGCTCGGGTCTCGGCTCGAGGTTCGGCTCTGGGCTCGGCTCTAGGCTGGTCTCTAGCCTCGGCTCGGCTCTAGGCTGGGCTCGGGGCTCGGATCTGTGTTCGGCTCTGGACTCGGCTCGCCTCGGATCTAGGCTGGGCTTGGGGATTGTCTCGGGGCTCGTCTCGAGGCTCGGATCTGTGCTCTGTGTTCGGCTGGGCTCGGGGCTCGGCTCGAGGTTCGGCTCTGGGCTCGGCTCTAGGCTGGGCTCTAGACGGGGCTCTGGCTCGGCTCGCCTCTAGGCTGGGCTCGGGGCTCGGATCTGGGTTCGGCTTTGGACACGGCTCGCCTCGGCTCTAGGCTGTGCTTGGGGATTGTCTTGGGACTCGTCTCGAGGCTCGGCTCTGTGCTCTGTGTTCGGCTGGGCTCGGGGCTCGGCTCGAGGTTCGGCTCTGGGCTCGGCTCTAGGCTGGGCTCTAGCCTCGGCTCGGCTCTAGGCTGGGCTTGGGGATTGTCTCGGGGCTCGTCTTGAGCATCGGCTATGGGCTCTGTGCTCGGCTGGGCTCGGGGCCCGGGGCTCGGCTCGAGGCTCGGCTCAATAATCGGCTCTTTCCTCGGCTCGGCTTTGGGCTTGGCTAGGGCTCGGATCTGGGTTCGGCTCTGGACTCGGCTCGCCTCGGCTCTTGGCTGGGCTTGGGGATTGTCTCGGGGCTCGTCTCGAGGCTCTTCTCTGTGCTCTGTGTTCGGCTGGGCTCGGGGCTCGGCTCGAGGTTCGGCTCTGTGCTCGGCTCTATGTTGGGCTCTAGCCTCGGTTCGGATCTAGGCTGGGCTCGGGGCTCGGCTCTGGGTTCGGCTCTGGACTCGGCTCGCCTCGGCTTTAGGCTGGGCTTGGGGATTGTCTCGGGGCTCGTCTCGAGGCTCGGCTCTGGGCTCTGTGCTCGGCTGGGCTCGGGGCTCGGCTGGAGGCTCGGCTCTGTGCTCGGCTCTGGACTCGGCTCTAGGCTGAGCTCGAGGCTCGGCTCTGTGCTTGTCTGCAATCGGCTTTGGGTTAGACTCAGGTATCGGCTCAGCTCTTGGCTCGGCTCGAAGCTCAGATCGCGCCTGAACCTGGGCTCGGCTCTGGACTCGGCTTGGCTCTAGGCTGGGCTCGGGGCTCGGATCTGGGTTCGGCTCTGGACTCGGCTCGCCTCGGCTCTAGGCTGGGCTTGGGGATTGTCTCGGGGCTCGTCTCGAGGCTCGGCTCTGGGCTCTGTGCTCGGCTGGGCTCGGGGCTCGGCTCGAGGTTCGGCTCTGTGCTCGGCTCTAGGCTGGGCTCTAGCCTCGGCTCGGCTCTAGGCTGGGCTCGGGGCTCGGATCTGTGTTCGGCTCTGGACTCGGATCGCCTCGGCTCTAGGCTGGGCTTGGGGATTGTCTCGGGGCTCGTCTCGAGGCTCGGCTCTGGGCTCTGTGTTCGGCTGGGCTCGGGTCTCGGCTCGAGTTTCGGCTCTGGGCTCGGCTCTAGGCTGTGCTCTAGCCTCGGCTCGGCTCTAGGATGGGCTTGGGGATTGTCTCGGGGCTCGTCTTGAGCATCGGCTATGGGCTCTGTGCTCGGCTGGGCTCGGGACTCGACTCGGGGTTCGGCTCTGGGCTCGGCTCTAGGCTGGGCTCTAGCCTCGGCTCGGCTCTAGGCTGGGCTCGGGGCTCGGATCTGGGTTCGGCTCTGGACTCGGCTCGCCTCGTCTCTAGGCTGGGCTTGGGGACTGTCTCGGGGCTCGTCTCGAGGCTCGGATCTGGGCTCTGTGCTCGGCTGGGCTCGGGGCTCGGCTCGAGGCTCGGCTCTGGACTCGGCTCTAGGCTCGGCTCTAGACTGGGCTCTGGCTCGGCTCGCCTCTAGGCTGAGCTCGGGGCTCGGATCTGGGTTCGGCTCTGGACTCGGCTCGCCTCGGCTCTAGGCTGGGCTTGGGGATTGTCTCGGGGCTCGTCTCGAGGCTCTTCTCTGTGCTCTGTGTTCGGCTGGGCTCGGGGCTCGGCTCGAGGTTCGGCTCTGGGCTCGGCTCTAGGCTGGGCTCTAGCCTCGGCTCGGCTCTAGTCTGGGCTCGAGGCTCGGCTCTGCGTTCGGCTCTGGACTCAGCTCGACTCGGCTCTAGGCTGGGCTTGGGGATTCTCTCGGGGCTCGTCTCGAGGCTCGGCTCTGGGCTCTGTGCTCGGCTGGGCTCGGGGCTCGGCTCGAGTCTCGGCTCAATACTCGGCTCTGGGCTCGCCTCTAGACTGGGCTCTGGCTCGGCTCGTCTCTAGGCTGGGCTCTAGGCTCGGCTCTGGGCTTGTCTGCAATCGGCTTTGTGTTAGGCTCAGTTATCGGCTCTGCTCTTGGCTCGGCTCAAGGCTCAGATCGCGCCTGAACCTGGGCTTGTCTCTGGACTAGGCTCGGCTCTAGGCTGGGCTCGGGGCTCGGATCTGGGTTCGGCTCTGGACTCGGCTCGGCTTTGGGCTGGGCTCGGGACTCGGATCTGGGTTCGGCTCTGGACTCGGCTCGCCTCGGCTCTAGGCTGGGCTTGGGGATTGTCTCGGGGCTCGTCTCGAGGCTCGGCTCTGGGCTCTGTGCTCGGCTGGGCTCGGGGCTCGGCTCGAGGTTCGGCTCTGGGCTCGGCTCTAGGCTGGGCTCTAGCCTCGGCTCGGCTCTAGGCTGGGCTCGGGGCTCGGATCTGGGTTCGGCTCTGGACTCGGCTCGCCTCGGCTCTAGGCTGGGCTTGGGGATTGTCTCGGGGCTCGTCTTGAGCATCGGCTATGGGCTCTGTGCTCGGCTGGGCTCGGGGCTCGGCTCGAGGCTCGGCTCTGTGCTCGGCTCTGGACTCGGCTCTAGGCTGGGCTCGAGGCTCGGCTCTGGGCTTGTCTGCAATCGGCTTTGGGTTAGGCTCAGGTATCGGCTCTGCTCTTGGCTCGGCTCGAGGCTCAGATCGCGCCTGAACCTGGGCTCGGCTCTGGACTCGGCTCGGCTCTAGGCTGGGCTCGGGGCTCGGATCTGGGTTCGGCTCTGGACTCGGCTCGCCTCGGCTCTAGGCTGGGCTTGGGGATTGTCTCGGGGCTCGTCTCGAGGCTCGGCTCTGGGCTCTGTGTTCGGCTGGGCTCGGGGTTCGGCTCGAGGTTCGGCTCTGGGCTCGGCTCTAGGCTGGGCTCTAGACTGGGCTCTGGCTCGGCTCGCCTCTAGGCTGGGCTCGGGGCTCGGATCTGTGTTCGGCTTTGGACACGGCTCGCCTCGGCTCTAGGCTGTGCTTGGGGAGTTTCTTGGGACTCGTCTCGAGGCTCGGCTCTGTGCTCTGTGTTCGGTTGGGCTCGGAGCTCGGCTCGAGGTTCGGCTCTGGGCTCGGCTCTAGGCTGGGCTCTAGCCTCGGCTCGGCTCTAGGCTGGGCTTGGGGATTGTCTCGGGGCTCGTCTTGAGCATCGGCTATGGGCTCTGTGCTCGGCTGGGCTCGGGGCTCGGCTCGAGGCTCGGCTCTGGGCTCAGCTCTGGACTCGGCTCTAGGCTGGGCTCGAGGCTCGGCTCTGGGCTTGTCTGCAATCGGCTTTGGGTTGGGCTCAGGTATCGGCTCTGCTCTTGGCTCGGCTCGAGGATCAGATCGCGCCTGAATCTGGGCTCGGCTCTGGACTCGGCTCGCCTCGGCTCTAGGCTGGGCTTGGGGATTGTCTCGGGGCTCGTCTCGAGGCTCTTCTCTGTGCTCTTTCTTCGGCAGGGCTCGGGGCTCGGCTCGAGGTTCGGCTCTGGGCTCGGCTCTAGGTTGGGCTCTAGCCTCGGCTCGGCTCTAGGCTGGGCTCGGGGTTCGGATCTGGGTTCGGCTCTGGACTCGGCTCGCCTCGGCTCTAGGCTGGGCTTGGGGATTGTCTCGGGGCTCGTCTCGAGGCTCGGCTCTGGGCTCTGTGCTCGGCTGGGCTCGGGGCTCGGGGCTCGGCTCGAGGCTCGGCTCAATACTCGGCTCTGGGCTCGGCTCGGCTTTGGGCTTGGCTAGGGCTCGGATCTGGGTTCGGCTCTGGACTCGGCTCGCCTCGGCTCTAGGCTGGGCTTGGGGATTGTCTCGGGGCTCGTCTCGAGGCTCGGCTCTGTGCTCTGTGTTCGGCTTTGCTCGGGTCTCGGCTCGAGGTTCGGCTCTGGGCTCGGCTCTAGGCTGGGCTCTAGCCTCGGCTCGGCTCTAGGCTGGGCTTGGGGATTGTCTCGGGGCTCCTCTTGAGCATCGGCTATGGGCTCTGTGCTCGGCTGGGCTCGGGACTCGGCTCGAGGTTCGGCTCTGGGATCGGCTCTAGGCTGGGCTCTAGCCTCGGCTCGGCTCTAGGCTGGGCTTGGGGATTGTCTCGGGGCTCGTCTCGAGGCTCGGCTCTGGGCTCTGTGCTCGGCTGGGCTCGGGGCTCGGGGCTCGGCTCGAGGCTCGGCTCAATACTCGGCTCTGGGCTCGGCTCGGCTTTGGGTTGGGCTAGGGCTCGGATCTGGGTTCGGCTCTGGACTCGGCTCGCCTCGGCTCTAGGCTGGGCTTGGGGATTGTCTCGGGGCTCGTCTCGAGGCTCGGCTCTGTGCTCTGTGTTCGGCTGAGCTCGGGGCTCGGCTCGAGTTTCGGCTCTGTGCTCGGATCTAGGCTGGGCTCTAGCCTCGGCTCGGCTCTAGGCTGGGCTCGGGGCTCGGCTCTGGGTTCGGCTCTGGACTCGGCTCGCCTCGGCTCTAGGCTGGGCTTGGGGATTGTCTCCGGGCTCGTCTCGAGGCTCGGCTCTGGGCTCTGTGCTCGGCTGGGCTCGGGGCTCGGCTCGAGTCTCGGCTCAATACTCGGCTCTGGGCTCGCCTCTAGACTGGGCTCTGGCTCGGCTCGGCTCTAGGCTGGGCTCTAGCCTTGGCTCTGGGCTTGTCTGCAATCGGCTTTGGGTTAGGCTCAGTTATCGGCTCTGCTCTTGGCTCGGCTCGAGGCTCAGATCGCGCCTGAACCTGGGCTCGGCTCTGGACTCGGCTCGGCTCTAGGCTGGGCTCGGGGCTCGGATCTGGGTTCGGCTCTGGACTCGGCTCGCCTCGGCTCTAGGCTGGGCTTGGGGATTGTCTCGGGGCTCGTCTCGAGGCTCGGCTCTGGGCTCTGTGCTCGGCTGGGTTCGGGGCTCGGCTCGAGGCTCGGCTCTGGGCTCGGCTCTGGACTCGGCTCGGCTTTGGGCTGGGCTCGGGGCTCGGATCTGGGTTCGGCTCTGGACTCGGCTCGCCTCGGCTCTAGGCTGGGCTTGGGGATTGTCTCGGGGCTCGTCTCGAGGCTCGGCTCTGTGCTCTGTGTTCGGCTGGGCTCGGGGCTGGGCTCGAGGTACGGCTCTGGGCTCGGCTCTAGGCTGGGCTCTAGCCTCGGCTCGGCTCTAGGCTGGGCTCGGGGCTCGGATCTGGTTTCGGCTCTGGACTCGGCTCGCCTCGGATCTAGGCTGGGCTTGGGGATTGTCTCGGGGCTCGTCTCGAGGCTCGGCTCTGGGCTCTGTGCTCGGCTGGGCTCGGGGCTCAGCTCGAGTCTCGGCTCAATACTCGGCTCTGGGCTTGCCTCTAGACTGGGCTCTGGCTCGGCTCGTCTCTGGGGTGGGCTGGGGGCTCGGATCTGGGTTCGGCTCTGGACTCGGCTCGCCTCGGCTCTAGGCTGGGCTTGGGGATTGTCTCGGGGCTCGTCTCGAGGCTCGGCTCTGTACTCTGTGTTCGGCTGGGCTCGGGTCTCAGCTCGAGGTTCGGCTCTGGGCTCGGCTCTAGGCTGGGCTCTAGCCTCGGCTCGGCTCTAGGCTGGGCTTGGGGATTGTCTCGGGGCTCCTCTTGAGCATCGGCTATGGGCTCTGTGCTCGCCTGGGCTCGTGACTCGGCTCGAGGTTCGGCTCTGGGCTCGGCTCTAGGCTGGTCTCTAGCCTCGGCTCGGCTCTAGGCTGGGCTCGGTGTTCGGATCTGGGTTCGGCTCTGGACTCGGCTCGCCTCGGCTCTAGGCTGGGCTTGGGGATTGTCTCGGGGCTCGTCTCGAGGCTCGGCTCTGGGCTCTGTGCTCGGCTGGGCTCGGGGCTCGGGGCTCGGCTCGAGGCTCGGCTCAATACTCGGCTCTGGGCTCGGCTCGGCTTTGGGTTGGGCTAGGGCTCGGATCTGGGTTCGGCTCTGGACTCGGCTCGCCTCGGCTCTAGGCTGGGCTTGGGGATTGTCTCGGGGCTCGTCTCGAGGCTCGGCTCTGTGCTCTGTGTTCGGCTGTGCTCGGGGCTCGGCTCGAGGTTCGGCTCTGTGCTCGGATCTAGGCTGGGCTCTAGCCTCGGCTCGGCTCTAGGCTGAGCTCGGGGCTCGGCTCTGGGTTCGGCTCTGGACTCGGCTCGCCTCGGCTCTAGGCTGGGCTTGGGGATTGTCTCCGGGCTCGTCTCGAGGCTCGGCTCTGGGCTCTGTGCTCGGCTGGGCTCGGGGCTCGGCTCGAGTCTCGGCTCAATACTCGGCTCTGGGCTCGCCTCTAGACTGGGCTCTGGCTCGGCTCGGCTCTAGGTTGGGCTCTAGCCTCGGCTCTGGGCTTGTCTGCAATCGGCTTTGGGTTAGGCCCAGTTATCGGCTCTGCTCTTGGCTCGGCTCGAGGCTCAGATCGCGCCTGAACCTGGGCTCGGCTCTGGACTCGGCTCGGCTCTAGGCTGGGCTCGGGGCTCGGATCTGGGTTCGGCTCTGGACTCGGCTCGCCTCGGCTCTAGGCTGGGCTTGGGGATTGTCTCGGGGCTCGTCTCGAGGCTCGGCTCTGGGCTCTGTGCTCGGCTGGGTTCGGGGCTCGGCTCGAGGCTCGGCTCTGGGCTCGGCTCTGGACTCGGCTCGGCTTTGGGCTGGGCTCGGGGCTCGGATCTGGGTTCGGCTCTGGACTCGGCTCGCCTCGGCTCTAGGCTGGGCTTGGGGATTGTCTCGGGGCTCGTCTCGAGGCTCGGCTCTGTGCTCTGTGTTCGGCTGGGCTCGGGGCTCGGCTCGAGGTTCGGCTCTGGGCTCGGCTCTAGGCTCGGCTCTAGACTGGTCTCTGGCTCTGCTCGCCTCTAGGCTGAGCTCGGGGCTCGGATCTGGGTTCGGCTCTGGAATCGGCTCGCCTCAGCTCTAGGCTGGGCTTGGGGATTGTCTCGGGGCTCGTCTCGAGGCTCGGCTCTGGGCTCTGTGTTCGGATGGGCTCGGGGCTCGATTCGAGGTTCGGCTCTGGGCTCGGCTCTAGGCTGGGCTCTAGCCTCGGCTCGGCTCTAGGCTGGGCTTGGGGCTCGGATCTGGGTTCGGCTCTGGACTCGGCTCGCCTCGGCTCTAGGCTGGGCTTGGGGATTGTCTCGGGGCTCGTCTCGAGGCTCGGATCTGGGCTCTGTGCTCGGCTGGGCTCGGGGCTCGGCTCGAGGCTCGGCTCTGGGCTCGGCTCTAGGCTGGGCTCTAGCCTCGGCTCGGCTCTAGGCTCTGCTCGTTGCTCGGCTCTGGGCTCGGGTCTGGACACGGATCTAGGCTGGGCTCGAGGCTCGGCTCTGGGCTTGTCTGCTCTCGGCTCTAGGCTGGGCTCGTGGCTCTGCTCTGGGCTCGTCTCTGGACTCGGTTCTAGGCTGGGCTCGAGGCTCGGCTCTGGGATCGGCTCGGCTCTAGGCTGGGCTCGGGGCTTGGATCTGGGTTCGGCTCTGGACTCGGCTCGCCTCGGCTCTAGGCTGGGCTTGGGGATTGTCTCGGGGCTCGTCTCGAGGCTCGGATCTGGGCTCTATGCTCGGCTGGGCTCGGGGTTCGGCTCGAGGCTCGACTCTGGGCTCGGCTCTGGACTCGGCTCTAGGGTTGGCTCGAGGCTCGGCTCAAGGCTTGTCTGCTCTCGGCTTTGAGATGGGCTCAGGGATCTGTTCTGCTCTTGGCTCGGCTCGAGGCTCAGATCGCGCCCGACTCTCGGATCGGCTCTGGGCTCTGTGCTCGGCTGGGCTCGGGGCTCGGCTCGATGCTCGTCTCTGGGCTCGGCTCTAGGCTGGGCTCTGGCCTCGGCTCGGCTCTAGGCTCTGCTCGTGGCTCGGCTCTGGGCTCGGGTCTGGACTCGGATCTAGGCTGGGCTCGAGGCTCGGCTCTGGGCTTGTCTGCTCTCGGCTCTAGGCTGGGCTAGTGGCTCTGCTCTGGGCTCGTCTCTGGACTCGGTTCTAGGCTGGGCTCGAGGCTCGGCTCTGGACTCGGCTCGGCTCTAGGCTGGGCTCGGGGCTCGGATCTGGGTTCGGCTCTGGACTCGGCTCGCCTCGGCTCTAGGCTGGGCTTGGGGATTGTCTCGGGGCTCGTCTCGAGGCTCGGCTCTGGGCTCTGTGCTCGGCTGGGCTCGGGTCTCGGCTCGAGGCTCGGCTCTGTGCTCGGCTCTGGACTCGGCTCTAGGCTGGGCTCGAGGCTCGGCTCTGGGCTTGTCTGCAATCGGCTTTGGGTTGGGCTCAGGTATCGGCTCTGCTCTTGGCTCGGCTCGAGGCTCAGATCGCGCCTGAACCTGGGCTCGGCTCTGGACTCGGCTCGGCTCTAGGCTGGGCTCGGGGCTCGGATCTGGGTTCGGCTCTGGACTCGGCTCGCCTCGGCTCTAGGCTGGGCTTGGGGATTGTCTCGGGGCTCGTCTCGAGGCTCGGCTCTGGGCTCTGTGCTCGGCTGGGCTCGGGGCTCGGCTCGAGGCTCGGCTCTGGGCTCGGATCTGGACTCGGCTCGGCTTTGGGCTGGGCTCGGGCCTCGTATCGGGGTTCGGCTCTGGACTCGGCTCGCCTCGGCTCTAGGCTGGGCTTGGGGATTGTCTCGGGGCTCGTCTCGAGGCTAGGCTCTGTGCTCTGTGTTCGGCTGGGCTCGGGGCTCGGCTCGAGGTTCGGCTCTGGGCTCGGCTCTAGGCTGGGCTCTAGCCTCGGCTCGGCTCTAGGCTGGGCTCGGGGCTCGGATCTGGGTTCGGCTCTGGACTCGGCTCGCCTCGGCTCTAGGCTGGGCTTGGGGATTGTCTCGGGGCTCGTCTCGAGGCTCGGCTCTGGGCTCTGTGCTCGGCTGGGCTCGGAGCTCGGATCGAGGCTCGGCTCTGGGCTCGGCTCTAGGCTGGGCTCTGGCCTCGGCTCGGCTCTAGGCTCTGCTCGTGGCTCGGCTCCGGGCTCGGTTCTGGACTCGGATCTAGGCTGGGCTCGAGGCTCGGCTCTGGGCTTGTCTGCTCTCGGCTCTAGTCTGGGCTAGTGGCTCTGCTCTGGGCTCGTCTCTGGACTCGGTTCTAGGCTGGGCTCGAGGCTCGGCTCTGGACTCGGCTCGGCTCTAGGCTGGGCTCGGGGCTTGGATCTGTCTCGGCTCTGGACTCGGCTCGACTCGGCTGTAGGCTGGGCTTGGGGATTGTCTCGGGCCTCGTCTCGAGGCTCGGATCTGGGCTCTGTGCTCGGCTGGGCTCGGAGCTCAGCTCGAGGCTCGGCTCTGGGCTCGGCTCTAGGCTGGGCTCTAGACTGGGCTCTGGCTCGGCTCGCCTCTAGGCTGGGCTCGGGGCTCGGATCTGGGTTCGGCACTGTACTCGGCTCGCCTCGGCTCTAGGCTGGGCTTGGGGATTGTCTCGGGGCTCGTCTCAGGCTTGGATCTGGGCTCTGTGCTCGGCTGGGCTCGGGGCTCGGCTCGAGGCTCGGCTCTGGACTCGGCTCTAGGCTCGGCTCTAGACTGGTCTCTGGCTCTGCTCGCCTCTAGGCTGAGCTCGGGGCTCGGATCTGGGTTCGGCTCTGGAATCGGCTCGCCTCAGCTCTAGGCTGGGCTTGGGGATTGTCTCGGGGCTCGTCTCGAGGCTCTTCTCTGTGCTCTGTGTTCGGCTGGGCTCGGGGCTCGGCTCGAGGCTCGGCTCTGGGCTCGGCTCTGGACTCGGCTCGGCTCTAGGCTGGGCTCGGGGCTCGGATCTGGGTTCGGCTCTGGACTCGGCTCGCCTCGGCTCTAGGCTGGGCTTGGGGATTGTCTCGGGGCTCATCTCGAGGCTCGGCTCTGGGCTCTGTGCTCGGCTGGTCTCGGGGCTCGGCTCGAGGCTCGGTTCTGTGCTCGGCTCTAGGCTGGGCTCTGGGATCGGCTCGGCTCTAGGCTCTGCTCGTTGCTCGGCTCTGGGCTCGGCTCTGGACACGGATCTAGGCTGGGCTCGATGCTCGGCTCTGGGCTTGTCTGCAATCGGCTTTGGATTAGGCTCAGGTATCGGCTCTGCTCTTGGCTCGTCTCGAGGCTCAGATCGCGCCTGAACCTGGGTTCGGCTCTGGACTCGGCTCGGCTCTAGGCTGGGCTCGGGGCTCGGATCTGGGTTCTTCTCTGGACTCGGCTCGCCTCGGCTCTAGGCTGGGCTTGGGGATTGTCTCGGGGTCGTCTAGAGGCTCGGCTCTGGGCTCTGTGCTCGGCTGGGCTCGGGGCTCGGCTCGAGGCTCGGCTCTGGGCTCGGCTCTGGACTCGGCTCGGCTTTGGGCTGGGCTCGGGGCTCGGATCTGGGTTCGGCTCTGGACTCGGTTCGCCTCGGCTATAGGCTGGGCTTGGGGAATGTCTCGGGGTCTTCTAGAGGCTCGGCTCTGGGCCCTGTGCTCGGCTAGGCTCGGGGCTCGGCTCGAGGCTCGGCTCTGGGCTCGGCTCTGGACTCGGCTCGGCTTTGGGCTGGGCTCGGGGCTCGGATCTGGGTTCGGCTCTGGACTCGGCTCGCCTCGGCTCTAGGCTGGGCTCTAGACTGGGCTCTGGATCGGCTCGCCTCTAGGCTGGGCTCGGGGCTCGGATCTGGGTTCGGCTCTGGACTCGGCTCGCCTCGGCTCTAGGCTGGGCTTGGGGATTGTCTCGGGGCTCGTCTCGAGGCTCGGCTCTGGGCTCTGTGCTCGGCTGTTCTCGGGGCTCGGCTAGAGTCTCGTCTCAATACTCGGCTCTGGGCTTGCTACTAGACTGGGCTCTGGCTCGTCTCGCCTCTAGGCTGGACTCGGGGCTCGGATCTGGGTTCGGCTCTGGACTCGGCTCGCCTCGGCTCTAGTCTGGGCTTGGGGATTGTCTCGGGGCTCGTCTCGAGTCTCGGCTCTGGGCTCTGTGCTCGGCCGGGCTCGGGGCTCGGCTCGAGGCTCGGCTCTGGGCTCGGCTCTGGACTCGGCTCGGCTCTAGGCTGGGCTCGGGGCTCGGATCTGGGTTCGGCTCTGGACTCGGCTCGCCTCGGCTCTAGGCTGGCCTTGGGGATTGTCTCGGGGCTCATCTCGAGGCTCGGCTCTGAGCTCTGTGCTCGGCTGGGCTCGGGGCTCGGCTCGAGCCTCGGTTCTGGGCTCGGCTCTAGGCTGGGCTCTGGGATCGGCTCGGCTCTAGTCTGGGCTCGGGGCTCGGATCTGGGTTCGGCACTGGACTCGTCTCGCCTCGGCTCTAGGCTGGGCTTGGGGATTGTCTCGGGGCTCGTCTCGAGGCTCGGCTCTGGGCTCTTTGCTCGGCTGGGCTCGGGGCTCGGCTCGAGGCTCGGCTCTGGGCTCGGCTCTGGACTCGGCTCGGCTTTGGGCTGGGCTCGGGGCTCGGATCTGGGTTCGGCTCTGGACTCGGCTCGCCTCGGCTCTAGGCTGGGCTTGGGGATTGTCTCGGGGCTCGTCTCGAGGCTCGGCTCTGTGCTCTGTGTTCGGCTGGGCTCGGGGCTCGGCTCGAGGTTCGGCTCTGGGCTCGGCTCTAGGCTGGGCTCTAGCCTCGGCTCGGCTCTAGGCTGGGCTCGGGGCTCGGATCTGGGTTCGGCTCTGGACTCGGCTCGCCTCGGCTCTAGGCTGGGCTTGGGGATTGTCTCGGGGCTCGTCTCGAGACTCGGATCTGGGCTCTGTGCTCGGCTGGGCTCGGGGCTCGGCTCGAGGCTCGGCTCTGGACGCGGCTCTAGGCTCGGCTCTAGACTGGGGTCTGGCTCGGCTCGCCTCTAGGCTGAGGTCGGGGCTCGGATCTGGGTTCGACTCTGGACTCGGCTCGCCTCGGCTCTAGGCTGGGCTCTAGCCTCGGCTCGGTTCTAGGCTGGGCTCGGGGCTCGGATCTGGGTTCGGCTCTGGACTCGGCTCGCCTCTGCTCTAGGCTGGGCTTGGGGATTGTCTCGGGGCTCGTCTCGAGGCTCGGATCTGGGCTCTGTGCTCGGCTGGGCTCGGGGCTCGGCTCGAGGCTCGGCTCTGGACGCGGCTCTAGGCTCGGCTCTAGACTGGGCTCTGGCTCGGCTCGCCTCTAGGCTGAGGTCGGGGCTCGGATCTGGGTTCGGCTCTGGACTCGGCTCGCCTCGGCTCTAGGCTGGGCTTGGGGATTGTCTCGGGGCTCGTCTCGAGGCTCGGCTCTGTGCTCTGTGTTCGGCTTGGCTCGGGGCTCGGCTCGAGGTTCGGCTCTGGGCTCGGCTCTAGGCTGGGCTCCAGCCTCGGCTCGGCTCTAGGCTGGGCTCGGGGCTCGGATCTGGGTTCGGCTCTCGCTCGGCTCGCCTCTAGGCTGAGCTCGGGGCTCGGATCTGGGTTCGGCTCTGGACTCGGCTCGCCTCGGCTCTAGGCTGGGCTTGGGGATTGTCTCGGGGCTCGTCTCGAGGCTCGGCTCTGGGCTCTGTGCTCGGCTGGGCTCGGGGCTCGGCTCGAGGTTCGGCTCTGGGCTCGGCTCTGGACTCGGCTCGGCTTTGGGCTGGGCTCGGGGCTCGGATCTGTGTTCGGCTCTGGACTCGGCTCGCCTCGGCTCTAGGCTGGGCTTGGGGATTGTCTCGGGGCTCGTCTCGAGGCTCGGCTCTGTGCTCTATGTTCGGCTGGGCTCGGGGCTCGACTCGAGGTTCAGCTCTGGGCTCGGCTCTAGGCTGGGCTCTAGCCTCGGCTCGGCTCTAGGCTCTGCTCGTTGCTCGGCTCTGGGCTCGGGTCTGGACACGGATCTAGGCTGGGCTGGAGGCTCGTCTCTGGGCTTGTCTGCTCTCGGCTCTAGGCTGGGCTCGTGGCTCTGCTCTGGGCTCGTCTCTGGACTCGGTTCTAGGCTGGGCTCGAGGCTCGGCTCTGGACTCGGCTCGGCTCTAGTCTGGCCTCGGGGCTCGGATCTGGTTTCTGCCCTGGACTCGGCTCGACTCGGCTCTAGGCTGGGCTTGGGGACTGTCTCGGGGCTCGTCTCGAGGCTCGGCTCTGGGCTCTGTGCTTGGCTGGGCTCGGGGCTCTGCTCGAGACTCGGCTCTTTGCTCGGCTCTGGACTCGGCTCTAGGGTGGGCTCGAGGCTCGGCTCAGGGCTTGTCTGCTCTCGGCTTTGAGCTGGGCTCAGGGATCTGTTCTGTGTTCGGCTCTGGACTCGGCTCTCCTCGGCTCTAGGCTGGGCTTGGGGATTGTCTCGGGGCTCGTCTCGAGGCTCGGCTCTGGGCTCTGTGCTCGGCTGGGCTCGGGGCTCGGCTCGAGGCTCGGCTCTGGGCTCGGCTCTAGGCTGGGCTCTAGCCTCGGCTCGGCTCTAGGCTCTGCTCGTTGCTCGGCTCTGGGCTCGGGTCTGGACACGGATCTAGGCTGGGCTCGAGGCTCGGCTCTGGGCTTGTCTGCTCTCGGCTCTAGGCTGGGCTCGTGGCTCTGCTCTGGGCTCGTCTCTGGACTCGGTTCTAGGCTGGGTTAGAGGCTCGGCTCTGGGATCGGCTCGGCTCTAGGCTGGGCTCGGGGCTCGGATCTGGGTTCGGCTCTGGACTCGGCTCGCCTCGGCTCTAGGCTGGGCTTGGGGATTGTCTCGGGGCTCGTCTCGAGGCTCGGATCTGGGCTCTGTGCTCGGCTGGGCTCGGGGTTCGGCTCGAGGCTCGGCTCTGGGCTCGGCTCTGGGCTCGGCTCTAGGGTGGGCTCGAGGCTCGGCTCAGGGCTTGTCTGCTCTCGGCTTTGAGCTGGGCTCAGGGATCTGTTCTGCTCTTGGTTCGGCTCGAGGCTCAGATCGCGCCCGACTCTCGGCTCGGCTCTGGGCTCTGTGCTCGGCTGGGCTCGGGGCTCGGCTCGAGGCTCGGCTCTGGGCTCGGCTCTAGACTGGGCTCTGGCCTCGGCTCGGATCTAGGCTCTGCTCGTGGCTCGGCTCTGGGCTCGGGTCTGGACTCGGATCTAGGCTGGGCTCGAGGCTCGGCTCTGGGCTTGTCTGCTCTCGGCTCTAGGCTGGGCTCGTGGCTCTGCTCTGGGCTCGTCTCTGGACTCGGTTCTAGGCTGGGCTCGAGGCTCGGCTCTGGACTCGGCTCGGCTCTAGGCTGGGCTCGGGGCACGGATCTGGGTTCGGCTCTGGACTCGGCTCGACTCGGCTCTAGGCTGGGCTTAGGGATTGTCTCGGGGCTCGTCTCGAGGCTCGGCTCTGGGCTCTGTGCTCGGCTGGGCTCGGGGCTCGGCTCGAGTCTTGGCTCAATACTCGGCTCTCGGCTCGCCTCTAGACTGGGCTCTGGTTCGACTCGGCTCTGGGCTCGGCTCTAGGCTGGGCTCTGGCCTCGGCTCGGCTCTAGGCTCTGCTCGTGGCTCGGCTCTGGGCTCGGGTCTGGACTCGGATCTAGGCTGGGCTCGAGTCTCGGCTCAGGGCTTGTCTGCTCTCAGCTTTGAGCTGGGCTCAGGGATCTGTTCTGCTCTTGGCTCGGCTCGAGGCTAAGATCGCGCCCGAATCTCGGCTCGGCTCTGGGCTCTGTGCTCGGCTGGGCTCGGGGCTCGGCTCGAGGCTCGGCTCTGGGCTCGGCTCTAGGCTGGGCTCTGGCCTCGGCTCGGCTCTAGGCTCTGCTCGTGGCTCGGCTCTGGGCTCGGGTCTGGACTCGGATCTAGGCTGGGCTGGAGGCTCGGCTCTGGGCTTGTCTGCTCTCGGCTCTAGGCTGGGCTAGTGGCTCTGCTCTGGGCTCGACTCTGGACTCGGTTCTAGGCTGGGCTCGAGGCTCGGCTCTGGGATCGGCTCGGCTCTAGGCTGGGCTCGGGGCTCGGATCTGGGTTCGGCTCTGGACTCGGCTCGCCTCGGCTCTAGGCTGGACTTGGGGATTGTCTCGGGGCTCGTCTCGAGGCTCGGCTCTGGGCTCTGTGCTCGGCGGGGCTCGGGTCTCGTCTCGAGGCTCGGCTCTGTGCTCGGCTCTGGACTCGGCTCTAGGCTGGGCTCGAGGCTCGGATCTTGGCTTGTCTGCAATCGGCTTTGGGTTGGGCTCAGGTATCGGCTCTGCTCTTGGCTCGGCTCGAGGCTCAGATCGCGCCTGAACCTGGGCTCGGCTCTGGACTCGGCTCGGCTCTAGGCTGGGCTCGGGGCTCGGATCTGGGTTCGGCTCTGGACTCGGCTCGCCTCGGCTCTAGGCTGGGCTTGGGGATTGTCTCGGGGCTCGTCTCGAGGCTCGGCTCTGGGCTCTGTGCTCGGCTGGGCTCGGGGCTCGGCTCGAGGCTCGGCTCTGTGCTCGGCTCTGGACTCGGCTCGGCTTTGGGCTGGGCTCGGGGCTCGGATCTGGGTTCGGCTCTGGACTCGGCTCGCCTCGGCTCTAGGCTGGGCTTGGGGATTGTCTCGGGGCTCGTCTCGAGGCTCGGCTCTGTGCTCTGTGTTCGGCTGGGCTCGGGGCTCGGCTCGAGGTTCGGCTCTGGGCTCGGCTCTAGGCTGGGCTCTAGCCTCGGCTCGGCTCTAGGCTGGGCTCGGGGCTCGGATCTGGGTTCGGCTCTGGACTCGGCTCGCCTCGGCTCTAGGCTGGGCTTGGGGATTGTCTCGGGGCTCGTCTCGAGACTCGGATCTGGGCTCTGTGCTCGGCTGGGCTCGGGGCTCGGCTCGAGGCTCGGCTCTGGACGCGGCTCTAGGCTCGGCTCTAGACTGGGCTCTGGCTCGGCTCGCCTCTAGGCTGAGCTCGGGGCTCGGATCTGGGTTCGGCTCTGGACTCGGCTCGCCTCGGCTCTAGGCTGGGCTTGGGGATTGTCTCGGGGCTCGTCTTGAGGCTCGGCTCTGTGCTCTGTGTTCGGCTGGGCTCGGGGCTCGGCTCGAGGTTCGGCTCTGGGCTCGGCTCTAGGCTGGGCTCCAGCCTCGGCTCGGCTCTAGGCTGGGCTCGGGGCTCGGATCTGGGTTCGGCTCTCGCTCGGCTCGCCTCTAGGCTGAGCTCGGGGCTCGGATCTGGGTTCGGCTCTGGACTCGGCTCGCCTCGGCTCTAGGCTGGGCTTGGGGATTGTCTCGGGGCTCGTCTCGAGGCTCGGCTCTGGGCTCTGTGCTCGGCTGGGCTCGGGGCTCGGCTCGAGGTTCGGCTCTGGGCTCGGCTCTGGACTCGGCTCGGCTTTGGGCTGGGCTCGGGGCTCGGATCTGTGTTCGGCTCTGGACTCGGCTCGGCTTTGGGCTGGGCTCGGGGCTCGGATCTGTGTTCGGCTCTGGACTCGGCTCGCCTCGGCTCTAGGCTGGGCTTGGGGATTGTCTCGGGGCTCGTCTCGAGGCTCGGCTCTGTGCTCTGTGTTCGGCTGGGCTCGGGGCTCGGCTCGAGGTTCAGCTCTGGGCTCGGCTCTAGGCTGGGCTCTAGCCTCGGCTCGGCTCTAGGCTCTGCTCGTTGCTCGGCTCTGGGCTCGGGTCTGGACACGGATCTAGGCTGGGCTCGAGGCTCGTCTCTGGGCTTGTCTGCTCTCGGCTCTAGGCTGGGCTCGTGGCTCTGCTCTAGGCTCGTCTCTGGACTCGGTTCTAGGCTGGGATCGAGGCTCGGCTCTGGACTCGGCTCGGCTCTAGTCTGGACTCGGGGCTCGGATCTGGTTTCTGCCCTGGACTCGGCTCCACTCGGCTCTAGACTGGGCTTGGGGACTGTCTCGGGGCTCGTCTCGAGGCTCGGCTCTGGGCTCTGTGCTTGGCTGGGCTCGGGGCTCTGCTCGAGACTCGGCTCTTTGCTCGGCTCTGGACTCAGCTCTAGGGTGGGCTCGAGGCACGGCTCAGGGCTTGTCTGCTCTCGGCTTTGAGCTGGGCTCAGGGATCTGTTCTGTGTTCGGCTCTGGACTCGGCTCTCCTCGGCTCTAGGCTGGGCTTGGGGATTGTCTCGGGGCTCGTCTCGAGGCTCGGCTCTGGGCTCTGTGCTCGGCTGTGCTCGGGGCTCAGCTCGAGGCTCGGCTCTGTGCTCGGATCTAGGCTGGGCTCTAGCCTCGGCTCGGCTCTAGGCTCTGCTAGTTGCTCGGCTCTGAGCTCGTGTCTGGACACGGATCTAGGCTGGGCTCGAGGCTCGGCTCTGGGCTTGTCTGCTCGCGGCTCTAGGCTGGGCTCGTGGCTCTGCTCTGGGCTCGTCTCTGGACTCGGTTCTAGGCTGGGCTCGAGGCTCGGCTCTGGGATCGGCTCGGCTCTAGGCTGGGCTCGGGGCTCGGATCTGGGTTCGGCTCTGGACTCGGCTCGCCTCGGCTCTAGGCTGGGCTTGGGATTGTCTCGGGGCTCGTCTCGAGGCTCGGCTCTGGGCTCTGTGCTCGGCTGGGCTCGGGGCGCGGCTCGAGGCTCGGCTCTGGCCTCGGCTCTGGACTCGGCTCTAGGCTGGGCTCGAGGCTCGGCTCAGGGCTTGTCTGCTCTCGGCTTTGAGCTGGGCTCAGGGATCTGCTCTGCTCTTGGTTCGGCTCGAGGCTCCGATCGCGCCCGACTCTGGGCTCTGCTCTGGACTCGGCTCGGCTCTAGGCTGCGCTTGGGGCTCGGATCTGGGTTCGGCTCTGGACTCGGCTCGCCTCGGCTCTAGGCTGGGCTTGGGGATTGTCTCGGGGCTCGTCTCGAGGCTTGGCTCTGAGCTCTGTGCTCGGCTTGGCTCGGGGCTCGGCTCGAGGCTCGGCTCAATACTCGGCTCTGGGCTCGCCTCTAGGCTGGACTCTAGCCTCGGCTCGGCTCTAGGCTGGGCTCGGGGCTCGGATCTGGGTTCGGCTCTGGACTCGGCTCGCCTCGGCTCTAGGCTGGGCTTGGGGATTGTCTCGGGGCTCGTCTCGAGGCTCGGCTCTGGGCTCTGTGCTCGGCTGGGCTCGGGGCTCGGCTCGAGGCTCGGCTCTGGGCTCTGTGCTCGGCTGGGCTCGGGGCTCGGCTCGAGGCTCGGCTCTGGGCTCGGCTCTGGACTCGGCTCGGCTTTGGGCTGGGCTCGGGGCTCGGATCTGGGTTCGGCTCTGGACTCGGCTTGCCTCGGCTCTAGGCTGGGCTTGGGGATTGTTTCGGGGCTCGTCTCGAGTCTCGGCTCTGTGCTCTGTGTTCGGCTGGGCTCGGGGCTCGGCTCGAGGTTCGGCTCTGGGCTCGGCTCTAGGCTGGGCTCTAGCCTCGGCTCGGCTCTAGGCTGGGCTCGGGGCTCGGATCTGGGTTCGGCTCTGGACTCGGCTCGCCTCGGCTCTAGGCTGGGCTTGGGGATTGTCTCGGGGCTCGTCTCGAGGCTCGGCTCTGGGCTCTGTGCTCGGCTGGGCTCGGGGCTCGGCTCGAGGCTCGGCTCTGGGCTCGGCTCTAGGCTGGGCTCTGGCCTCGGCTCGGCTCTAGGCTCTGCTCGTGGCTCGGCTCTGGGCTCGGGTCTGGACTCGGATCTAGGCTGGGCTCGAGGCTCGGCTCAGGGCTTGTCTGCTCTCGGCTTTGAGCTGGGCTCAGGGATCTGTTCTGCTCTTGGCTCGGCTCGAGGCTAAGATCGCGCCCGAATCTCGGCTCGGCTCTGGGCTCTGTGCTCGGCTGGGCTCGGGGCTCGGCTCGAGGCTCGGCTCTGGGCTCGGCTCTAGGCTGGGCTCTGGCCTCGGCTCGGCTCTAGGCTCTGCTCGTGGCTCGGCTCTGGGCTCGGGTCTGGACTCGGATCTAGGCTAGGCCGGAGGCTCGGCTCTGGGCTTGTCTGCTCTCGGCTCTAGGCTGGGCTAGTGGCTCTGCTCTTGCCTCGACTCTGGACTCGGTTCTAGGCTGGGCTCGAGGCTCGGCTCTGGGATCGGCTCGGCTCTAGGCTGGGCTCGGGGCTCGGATCTGGGTTCGGCTCTGGACTCGGCTCGCCTCGGCTCTAGGCTGCGCTTGGGGATTGTCTCGGGGCTCGTCTCGAGGCTCGGCTCTGGGCTCTGTGCTCGGCGGGGCTCGGGTCTCGTCTCGAGGCTCAGCTCTGGGCTCGGCTCTGGACTCGGCTCTAGGCTGGGCTCGAGGCTCGGATCTTGGCTTGTCTGCAATCGGCTTTGGGTTGGGCTCAGATATCGGCTCTGCTCTTGGCTCGGCTCGAGGCTCAGATCGCGCCTGAACCTGGGCTCGGCTCTGGACTCGGCTCGGCTCTAGGCTGGGCTCGGGGCTCGGATCTGGGTTCGGCTCTGGACTCGGCTCGCCTCGGCTCTAGGCTGGGCTTGGGGATTGTCTCGGGGCTCGTCTCGAGGCTCGGCTCTGGGCTCTGTGCTCGGCTGGGCTCGGGGCTCGGCTCGAGGCTCGGCTCTGGGCTCGGCTCTGGACTCGGCTCGGCTTTGGGCTGGGCTCGGGGCTCGGATCTGGGTTCGGCTCTGGACTCGGCTCGCCTCGGCTCTAGCCTGGGCTTGGGGATTGTCTCGGGGCTCGTCTCGAGGCTCGGCTCTGTGCTCTGTGTTCGGATGGGCTCGGGGCTCGGCTCGAGGTTAGGCTCTGGGCTCGGCTCTAGGCTGGGCTCTAGCCTCGGCTCGGCTCTAGGCTGGGCTCGGGGCTCGGATCTGGGTTCGGCTCTGGACTCGGCTCGCCTCGGCTCTAGGCTGGGCTTGGGGATTGTCTCGGGGCTCGTCTCGAGTCTCGGGTCTGGGCTCTGTGCTCGGCTGGGCTCGGGGCTGGGCTCGAGGCTCGGCTCTGGACGCGGCTCTAGGCTCGGCTCTAGACTGGGCTCTGGCTCGGCTCGCCTCTAGGCTGAGGTCAGGGCTCGGATCTGGGTTCGGCTCTGGACTCGGCTCGCCTCGGCTCTAGGCTGGGCTCGTGGCTCTGCTCTGGGCTCGTCTCTGGACTCGGTTCTAGGCTGGGCTAGAGGCTCGGCTCTGGGATCGGCTCGGCTCTAGGCTGGGCTCGGGGCTCGGATCTGGGTTCGGCTCTGGACTCGGCTCGCCTCGGCTCTAGGCTGGGCTTGGGGATTGTCTCGGGGCTCGTCTCGAGGCTCGGCTCTGGGCTCTGTGCTCGGCTGGGCTCGGGGCTCGGCTCGAGGTTCGGCTCTGGGCTCGGGTCTGGACTCGGCTCGGCTTTGGGCTGGGCTCGGGGCTCGGATCTCGGTTCGGCTCTGGACTCGGCTCTCCTCGGCTCTAGGCTGGGCTTGGGGATTGTCTCGGGGCTCGTCTCGAGGCTCGGCTCTGTGCTCTGTGTTCGGCTGGGCTCGGGGCTCGGCTCGAGGTTCAGCTCTGGGCTCGGCTCTAGGCTGGGCTCTAGCCTCGGCTCGGCTCTAGGCTCTGCTCGTTGCTCGGCTCTGGGCTCGGGTCTGGACACGGATCTAGGCTGGGCTGGAGGCTCGTCTCTGGGCTTGTCTGCTCTCGGCTCTAGGCTGGGCTCGTGGCTCTGCTCTAGGCTCGTCTCTGGACTCGGTTCTAGGCTGGGCTCGAGGCTCGGCTCTGGACTCGGCTCGGCTCTAGTCTAGCCTCGGGGCTCGGATCTGGTTTCGGCCCTGGACTCGGCTCGACTCGGCTCTAGGCTGGGCTTGGGGACTGTCTCGGGGCTCGTCTCGAGGCTCGGCTCTGGGCTCTGTGCTTGGCTGGGCTCGGGGCTCGGCTCGAGGCTCAGCTCTGGGCTCGGCTCTGGACTCGGCTCTAGGCTGGGCTCGAGGCTCGGATCTTGGCTTGTCTGCAATCGGCTTTGGGTTGGGCTCAGGTATCGGCTCTGCTCTTGGCTCGGCTCGAGGCTCAGATCGCGCCTGAACCTGGGCTCGGCTCTGGACTCGGCTCGGCTCTAGTCTAGCCTCGGGGCTCGGATCTGGTTTCGGCTCTGGACTCGGCTCGACTCGGCTCTAGGCTGGGCTTGGGGACTGTCTCGGGGCTCGTCTCGAGGCTCGGCTCTGGGCTCTGTGCTTGGCTGGGCTCGGGGCTCGGCTCGAGGCTCAGCTCTGGGCTCGGCTCTGGACTCGGCTCTAGGGTGGGCTCGAGGCTCGGCTCAGGGCTTGTCTGCTCTCGGCTTTGAGCTGCGCTCAGGGATCTGTTCTGTGTTCGGCTCTGGACTCGGCTCGCCTCGGCTCTAGGCTGGGCTCGTGGCTCTGCTCTGGGCTCGTCTCTGGACTCGGTTCTAGGCTGGGCTAGAGGCTCGGCTCTGGGATCGGCTCGGCTCTAGGCTGGGCTCGGGGCTCGGATCTGGGTTCGGCTCTGGACTCGGCTCGCCTCGGCTCTAGGCTGGGCTTGGGGATTGTCTCGGGGCTCGTCTCGAGGCTCGGATCTGGGCTCTGTGCTCGGCTGGGCTCGGGGTTCGGCTCGAGGCTCGGCTCTGGGCTCTGTGCTCGGCTGGGCTCGGGGCTCGGCTCGAGTCTTGGCTCAATACTCGGCTCTCGGCTCGCCTCTAGACTGGGCTCTGGTTCGACTCGGCTCTGGGCTTGGCTCTAGGCTGGGCTCTGGCCTCGGCTCGGCTCTAAGCTCTGCTCGTGGCTCGGCTCTGGGCTCGGGTCTGGACTCGGATCTAGGCTGGGCTCGAGGCTCGGCTCAGGGCTTGTCTGCTCTCAGCTTTGAGCTGGGCTCAGGGATCTGTTCTGCTCTTGGCTCGGCTCGAGGCTAAGATCGCGCCCGAATCTCGGCTCGGCTCTGGGCTCTGTGCTCGGCTGGGCTCGGGGCTCGGCTCGAGGCTCGGCTCTGGGCTCGGCTCTAGGCTGGGCTCTGGCCTCGGCTCGGCTCTAGGCTCTTCTCGTGGCTCGGCTCTGGGCTCGGGTTTGGACTCGGATCTAGGCTGGGCTGGAGGCTCGGCTCTGGGCTTGTCGGCTCTCGGCTCTAGGCTGGGCTAGTGGCTCTGCTCTGGGCTCGACTCTGGACTCGGTTCTAGGCTGGGCTCGAGGCTCGGCTCTGGACTCGGCTCGGCTCTAGGCTGGGCTCGGGGCTCGGATCTGGGTTCGGCTCTGGACTCGGCTCGCCTCGGCTCTAGGCTGGACTTGGATATTGTCTCGGGGCTCGTCTCGAGGCTCGGCTCTGGGCTCTGTGCTCGGCTGGGCTCGGGTCTCGTCTCGAGGCTCGGCTCTGTGCTCGGCTCTGGACTCGGCTCTAGGCTGGGCTCGAGGCTCGGATCTTGGCTTGTCTGCAATCGGCTTTGGGTTGGGCTCAGGTATCGGCTCTGCTCTTGGCTCGGCTCGAGGCTCAGATCGCGCCTGAACCTGGGCTCGGCTCTGGACTCGGCTCGGCTCTAGGCTGGGCTCGGGGCTCGGATCTGGGTTCGGCTCTGGACTCGGCTCGCCTCGGCTCTAGGCTGGGCTTGAGGATTGTCTCGGGGCTCGTCTCGAGGCTCGGCTCTGGGCTCTGTGCTCGGCTGGGCTCGGGGCTCGGCTCGAGGCTCGGCTCTGGGCTCGGCTCTGGACTCGGCTCGGCTTTGGGCTGGGCTCGGGGCTCGGATCTGGGTTCGGCTCAGGACTCGGCTCGCCTCGGCTCTAGGCTGGGCTTGGGGATTGTCTCGGGGCTCGTCTCGAGGCTCGGCTCTGTGCTCTGTGTTCGGCTGGGCTCGGGGCTCGGCTCGAGGTTCGGCTCTGGGCTCGGCTCTAGGCTGGGCTCTAGCCTCGGCTCGGCTCTAGGCTGGGCTCGGGGCTCGGATCTGGGTTCGGCTCTGGACTCGGCTCGCCTCGGCTCTAGGCTGGGCTTGGGGATTGTCTCGGGGCTCGTCTCGAGACTCGGATCTGGGCTCTGTGCTCGGCTGGGCTCGGGGCTCGGCTCGAGGCTCGGCTCTGGACGCGGCTCTAGGCTCGGCTCTAGACTGGGCTCTGGCTCGGCTCGCCTCTAGGCTGAGCTCGGGGCTCGGATCTGGGTTCGGCTCTGGACTCGGCTCGCCTCGGCTCTAGGCTGGGCTTGGGGATTGTCTCGGGGCTCGTCTTGAGGCTCGGCTCTGTGCTCTGTGTTCGGCTGGGCTCGGGGCTCGGCTCGAGGTTCGGCTCTGGGCTCGGCTCTAGGCTGGGCTCCAGCCTCGGCTCGGCTCTAGGCTGGGCTCGGGGCTCGGATCTGGGTTCGGCTCTCGCTCGGCTCGCCTCTAGGCTGAGCTCGGGGCTCGGATCTGGGTTCGGCTCTGGACTCGGCTCGCCTCGGCTCTAGGCTGGGCTTGGGGATTGTCTCGGGGCTCGTCTCGAGGCTCGGCTCTGGGCTCTGTGCTCGGCTGGGCTCGGGGCTCGGCTCGAGGTTCGGCTCTGGGCTCGGCTCTGGACTCGGCTCGGCTTTGGGCTGGGCTCGGGGCTCGGATCTGTGTTCGGCTCTGGACTCGGCTCGGCTTTGGGCTGGGCTCGGGGCTCGGATCTGGGTTCGGCTCTGGACTCGGCTCTCCTCGGCTCTAGGCTGGGCTTGGGGATTGTCTCGGGGCTCGTCTCGAGGCTCGGCTCTGTGCTCTGTGTTCGGCTGGGCTCGGGGCTCGGCTCGAGGTTCAGCTCTGGGCTCGGCTCTAGGCTGGGCTCTAGCCTCGGCTCGGCTCTAGGCTCTGCTCGTTGCTCGGCTCTGGGCTCGGGTCTGGACACGGATCTAGGCTGGGCTGGAGGCTCGTCTCTGGGCTTGTCTGCTCTCGGCTCTAGGCTGGGCTCGTGGCTCTGCTCTAGGCTCGTCTCTGGACTCGGTTCTAGGCTGGGCTCGAGGCTCGGCTCTGGACTCGGCTCGGCTCTAGTCTAGCCTCGGGGCTCGGATCTGGTTTCGGCCCTGGACTCGGCTCGACTCGGCTCTAGGCTGGGCTTGGGGACTGTCTCGGGGCTCGTCTCGAGGCTCGGCTCTGGGCTCTGTGCTTGGCTGGGCTCGGGGCTCGGCTCGAGGCTCAGCTCTGGGCTCGGCTCTGGACTCGGCTCTAGGCTGGGCTCGAGGCTCGGATCTTGGCTTGTCTGCAATCGGCTTTGGGTTGGGCTCAGGTATCGGCTCTGCTCTTGGCTCGGCTCGAGGCTCAGATCGCGCCTGAACCTGGGCTCGGCTCTGGACTCGGCTCGGCTCTAGTCTAGCCTCGGGGCTCGGATCTGGTTTCGGCTCTGGACTCGGCTCGACTCGGCTCTAGGCTGGGCTTGGGGACTGTCTCGGGGCTCGTCTCGAGGCTCGGCTCTGGGCTCTGTGCTTGGCTGGGCTCGGGGCTCGGCTCGAGGCTCAGCTCTGGGCTCGGCTCTGGACTCGGCTCTAGGGTGGGCTCGAGGCTCGGCTCAGGGCTTGTCTGCTCTCGGCTTTGAGCTGCGCTCAGGGATCTGTTCTGTGTTCGGCTCTGGACTCGGCTCGCCTCGGCTCTAGGCTGGGCTCGTGGCTCTGCTCTGGGCTCGTCTCTGGACTCGGTTCTAGGCTGGGTTAGAGGTTCGGCTCTGGGATCGGCTCGGCTCTAGGCTGGGCTCGGGGCTCGGATCTGGGTTCGGCTCTGGACTCGGCTCGCCTCGGCTCTAGGCTGGGCTTGGGGATTGTCTCGGGGCTCGTCTCGAGGCTCGGATCTGGGCTCTGTGCTCGGCTGGGCTCGGGGTTCGGCTCGAGGGTGGGCTCTGGGCTCGGCTCTGGACTCGGCTCTAGGGTGGGCTCGAGGCTCGGCTCAGGGCTTGTCTGCTCTCGGCTTTGAGCTGGGCTCAGGGATCTGTTCTGCTCTTGGTTCGGCTCGAGGCTCAGATCGCGCCCGACTCTCGGCTCGGCTCTGGGCTCTGTGCTCGGCTGGGCTCGGGGCTCGGCTCGAGGCTCGGCTCTGGGCTCGGCTCTAGGCTGGGCTCTGGCCTCGGCTCGGATCTAGGCTCTGCTCGTGGCTCGGCTCTGGGCTCGGGTCTGGACTCGGATCTAGGCTGGGCTCGAGGCTCGGCTCTGGGCTTGTCTGCTCTCGGCTCTAGGCTGGGCTCGTGGCTCTGCTCTGGGCTCGTCTCTGGACTCGGTTCTAGGCTGGGCTCGAGGCTCGGCTCTGGACTCGGCTCGGCTCTAGGCTGGGCTCGGGGCACGGATCTGGGTTCGGCTCTGGACTCGGCTCGACTCGGCTCTAGGCTGGGCTTAGGGATTGTCTCGGGGCTCGTCTCGAGGCTCGGCTCTGGGCTCTGTGCTCGGCTGGGCTCGGGGCTCGGCTCGAGTCTTGGCTCAATACTCGGCTCTCGGCTCGCCTCTAGACTGGGCTCTGGTTCGACTCGGCTCTGGGCTTGGCTCTAGGCTGGGCTCTGGCCTCGGCTCGGCTCTAAGCTCTGCTCGTGGCTCGGCTCTGGGCTCGGGTCTGGACTCGGATCTAGGCTGGGCTCGAGGCTCGGCTCAGGGCTTGTCTGCTCTCAGCTTTGAGCTGGGCTCAGGGATCTGTTCTGCTCTTGGCTCGGCTCGAGGCTAAGATCGCGCCCGAATCTCGGCTCGGCTCTGGGCTCTGTGCTCGGCTGGGCTCGGGGCTCGGCTCGAGGCTCGGCTCTGGGCTCGGCTCTAGGCTGGGCTCTGGCCTCGGCTCGGCTCTAGGCTCTTCTCGTGGCTCGGCTCTGGGCTCGGGTCTGGACTCGGATCTAGGCTGGGCTGGAGGCTCGGCTCTGGGCTTGTCGGCTCTCGGCTATAGGCTGGGCTAGTGGCTCTGCTCTGGGCTCGACTCTGGACTCGGTTCTAGGCTGGGCTCGAGGCTCGGCTCTGGACTCGGCTCGGCTCTAGGCTGGGCTCGGGGCTCGGATCTGGGTTCGGCTCTGGACTCGGCTCGCCTCGGCTCTAGGCTGGACTTGGGTATTGTCTCGGGGCTCGTCTCGAGGCTCGGCTCTGGGCTCTGTGCTCGGCGGGGCTCGGGTCTCGTCTCGAGGCTCGGCTCTGTGCTCGGCTCTGGACTCGGCTCTAGGCTGGGCTCGAGGCTCGGATCTTGGCTTGTCTGCAATCGGCTTTGGGTTGGGCTCAGGTATCGGCTCTGCTCTTGGCTCGGCTCGAGGCTCAGATCGCGCCTGAACCTGGGCTCGGCTCTGGACTCGGCTCGGCTCTAGGCTGGGCTCGGGGCTCGGATCTGGGTTCGGCTCTGGACTCGGCTCGCCTCGGCTCTAGGCTGGGCTTGGGGATTGTCTCGGGGCTCGTCTCGAGACTCGGATCTGGGCTCTGTGCTCGGCTGGGCTCGGGGCTCGGCTCGAGGCTCGGCTCTGGACGCGGCTCTAGGCTCGGCTCTAGACTGGGCTCTGGCTCGGCTCGCCTCTAGGCTGAGCTCGGGGCTCGGATCTGGGTTCGGCTCTGGACTCGGCTCGCCTCGGCTCTAGGCTGGGCTTGGGGATTGTCTCGGGGCTCGTCTTGAGGCTCGGCTCTGTGCTCTGTGTTCGGCTGGGCTCGGGGCTCGGCTCGAGGTTCGGCTCTGGGCTCGGCTCTAGGCTGGGCTCCAGCCTCGGCTCGGCTCTAGGCTGGGCTCGGGGCTCGGATCTGGGTTCGGCTCTCGCTCGGCTCGCCTCTAGGCTGAGCTCGGGGCTCGGATCTGGGTTCGGCTCTGGACTCGGCTCGCCTCGGCTCTAGGCTGGGCTTGGGGATTGTCTCGGGGCTCGTCTCGAGGCTCGGCTCTGGGCTCTGTGCTCGGCTGGGCTCGGGGCTCGGCTCGAGGTTCGGCTCTGGGCTCGGCTCTGGACTCGGCTCGGCTTTGGGCTGGGCTCGGGGCTCGGATCTGTGTTCGGCTCTGGACTCGGCTCGGCTTTGGGCTGGGCTCGGGGCTCGGATCTGTGTTCGGCTCTGGACTCGGCTCGCCTCGGCTCTAGGCTGGGCTTGGGGATTGTCTCGGGGCTCGTCTCGAGGCTCGGCTCTGTGCTCTGTGTTCGGCTGGGCTCGGGGCTCGGCTCGAGGTTCAGCTCTGGGCTCGGCTCTAGGCTGGGCTCTAGCCTCGGCTCGGCTCTAGGCTCTGCTCGTTGCTCGGCTCTGGGCTCGGGTCTGGACACGGATCTAGGCTGGGCTCGAGGCTCGTCTCTGGGCTTGTCTGCTCTCGGCTCTAGGCTGGGCTCGTGGCTCTGCTCTAGGCTCGTCTCTGGACTCGGTTCTAGGCTGGGATCGAGGCTCGGCTCTGGACTCGGCTCGGCTCTAGTCTGGCCTCGGGGCTCGGATCTGGTTTCTGCCCTGGACTCGGCTCGACTCGGCTCTAGACTGGGCTTGGGGACTGTCTCGGGGCTCGTCTCGAGGCTCGGCTCTGGGCTCTGTGCTTGGCTGGGCTCGGGGCTCTGCTCGAGACTCGGCTCTTTGCTCGGCTCTGGACTCAGCTCTAGGGTGGGCTCGAGGCACGGCTCAGGGCTTGTCTGCTCTCGGCTTTGAGCTGGGCTCAGGGATCTGTTCTGTGTTCGGCTCTGGACTCGGCTCTCCTCGGCTCTAGGCTGGGCTTGGGGATTGTCTCGGGGCTCGTCTCGAGGCTCGGCTCTGGGCTCTGTGCTCGGCTGTGCTCGGGGCTCAGCTCGAGGCTCGGCTCTGTGCTCGGATCTAGGCTGGGCTCTAGCCTCGGCTCGGCTCTAGGCTCTGCTAGTTGCTCGGCTCTGAGCTCGTGTCTGGACACGGATCTAGGCTGGGCTCGAGGCTCGGCTCTGGGCTTGTCTGCTCGCGGCTCTAGGCTGGGCTCGTGGCTCTGCTCTGGGCTCGTCTCTGGACTCGGTTCTAGGCTGGGCTCGAGGCTCGGCTCTGGGATCGGCTCGGCTCTAGGCTGGGCTCGGGGCTCGGATCTGGGTTCGGCTCTGGACTCGGCTCGCCTCGGCTCTAGGCTGGGCTTGGGATTGTCTCGGGGCTCGTCTCGAGGCTCGGCTCTGGGCTCTGTGCTCGGCTGGGCTCGGGGCGCGGCTCGAGGCTCGGCTCTGGCCTCGGCTCTCTACTCGGCTCTAGGCTGGGCTCGAGGCTCGGCTCAGGGCTTGTCTGCTCTCGGCTTTGAGCTGGGCTCAGGGATCTGCTCTGCTCTTGGTTCGGCTCGAGGCTCCGATCGCGCCCGACTCTGGGCTCTGCTCTGGACTCGGCTCGGCTCTAGGCTGCGCTTGGGGCTCGGATCTGGGTTCGGCTCTGGACTCGGCTCGCCTCGGCTCTAGGCTGGGCTTGGGGATTGTCTCGGGGCTCGTCTCGAGGCTCGGCTCTGAGCTCTGTGCTCGGCTTGGCTCGGGGCTCGGCTCGAGGCTCGGCTCAATATTCGGCTCTGGGCTCGCCTCTAGGCTGGACTCTAGCCTCGGCTCGGCTCTAGGCTGGGCTCGGGGCTCGGATCTGGGTTCGGCTCTGGACTCGGCTCGCCTCGGCTCTAGGCTGGGCTTGGGGATTGTCTCGGGGCTCGTCTCGAGGCTCGGCTCTGGGCTCTGTGCTCGGCTGGGCTCGGGGCTCGGCTCGAGGCTCGGCTCTGGGCTCTGTGCTCGGCTGGGCTCGGGGCTCGGCTCGAGGCTCGGCTCTGGGCTCGGCTCTGGACTCGGCTCGGCTTTGGGCTGGGCTCGGGGCTCGGATCTGGGTTCGGCTCTGGACTCGGCTTGCCTCGGCTCTAGGCTGGGCTTGGGGATTGTTTCGGGGCTCGTCTCGAGTCTCGGCTCTGTGCTCTGTGTTCGGCTGGGCTCGGGGCTCGGCTCGAGGTTCGGCTCTGGGCTCGGCTCTAGGCTGGGCTCTAGCCTCGGCTCGGCTCTAGGCTGGGCTCGGGGCTCGGATCTGGGTTCGGCTCTGGACTCGGCTCGCCTCGGCTCTAGGCTGGGCTTGGGGATTGTCTCGGGGCTCGTCTCGAGGCTCGGCTCTGGGCTCTGTGCTCGGCTGGGCTCGGGGCTCGGCTCGAGGCTCGGCTCTGGGCTCGGCTCTAGGCTGGGCTCTGGCCTCGGCTCGGCTCTAGGCTCTGCTCGTGGCTCGGCTCTGGGCTCGGGTCTGGACTCGGATCTAGGCTGGGCTCGAGGCTCGGCTCAGGGCTTGTCTGCTCTCGGCTTTGAGCTGGGCTCAGGGATCTGTTCTGCTCTTGGCTCGGCTCGAGGCTAAGATCGCGCCCGAATCTCGGCTCGGCTCTGGGCTCTGTGCTCGGCTGGGCTCGGGGCTCGGCTCGAGGCTCGGCTCTGGGCTCGGCTCTAGGCTGGGCTCTGGCCTCGGCTCGGCTCTAGGCTCTGCTCGTGGCTCGGCTCTGGGCTCGGGTCTGGACTCGGATCTAGGCTGGGCCGGAGGCTCGGCTCTGGGCTTGTCTGCTCTCGGCTCTAGGCTGGGCTCGTGGCTCTGCTCTGGGCTCGACTCTGGACTCGGTTCTAGGCTGGGCTCGAGGCTCGGCTCTGGGATCGGCTCGGCTCTAGGCTGGGCTCGGGGCTCGGATCTGGGTTCGGCTCTGGACTCGGCTCGCCTCGGCTCTAGGCTGCGCTTGGGGATTGTCTCGGGGCTCGTCTCGAGGCTCGGCTCTGGGCTCTGTGCTCGGCGGGGCTCGGGTCTCGTCTCGAGGCTCAGCTCTGGGCTCGGCTCTGGACTCGGCTCTAGGCTGGGCTCGAGGCTCGGATCTTGGCTTGTCTGCAATCGGCTTTGGGTTGGGCTCAGATATCGGCTCTGCTCTTGGCTCGGCTCGAGGCTCAGATCGCGCCTGAACCTGGGCTCGGCTCTGGACTCGGCTCGGCTCTAGGCTGGGCTCGGGGCTCGGATCTGGGTTCGGCTCTGGACTCGGCTCGCCTCGGCTCTAGGCTGGGCTTGGGGATTGTCTCGGGGCTCGTCTCGAGGCTCGGCTCTGGGCTCTGTGCTCGGCTGGGCTCGGGGCTCGGCTCGAGGCTCGGCTCTGGGCTCGGCTCTGGACTCGGCTCGGCTTTGGGCTGGGCTCGGGGCTCGGATCTGGGTTCGGCTCTGGACTCGGCTCGCCTCGGCTCTAGCCTGGGCTTGGGGATTGTCTCGGGGCTCGTCTCGAGGCTCGGCTCTGTGCTCTGTGTTCGGATGGGCTCGGGGCTCGGCTCGAGGTTAGGCTCTGGGCTCGGCTCTAGGCTGGGCTCTAGCCTCGGCTCGGCTCTAGGCCGGGCTCGGGGCTCGGATCTGGGTTCGGCTCTGGACTCGGCTCGCCTCGGCTCTAGGCTGGGCTTGGGGATTGTCTCGGGGCTCGTCTCGAGTCTCGGGTCTGGGCTCTGTGCTCGGCTGGGCTCGGGGCTGGGCTCGAGGCTCGGCTCTGGACGCGGCTCTAGGCTCGGCTCTAGACTGGGCTCTGGCTCGGCTCGCCTCTAGGCTGAGGTCAGGGCTCGGATCTGGGTTCGGCTCTGGACTCGGCTCGCCTCGGCTCTATGCTGGGCTCGTGGCTCTGCTCTGGGCTCGTCTCTGGACTCGGTTCTAGGCTGGGCTAGAGGCTCGGCTCTGGGATCGGCTCGGCTCTAGGCTGGGCTCGGGGCTCGGATCTGGGTTCGGCTCTGGACTCGGCTCGCCTCGGCTCTAGGCTGGGCTTGGGGATTGTCTCGGGGCTCGTCTCGAGGCTCGGCTCTGGGCTCTGTGCTCGGCTGGGCTCGGGGCTCGGCTCGAGGTTCGGCTCTGGGCTCGGCTCTGGACTCGGCTCGGCTTTGGGCTGGGCTCGGGGCTCGGATCTGGGTTCGGCTCTGGACTCGGCTCTCCTCGGCTCTAGGCTGGGCTTGGGGATTGTCTCGGGGCTCGTCTCGAGGCTCGGCTCTGTGCTCTGTGTTCGGATGGGCTCGGGGCTCGGCTCGAGGTTCAGCTCTGGGCTCGGCTCTAGGCTGGGCTCTAGCCTCGGCTCGGCTCTAGGCTCTGCTCGTTGCTCGGCTCTGGGCTCGGGTCTGGACACGGATCTAGGCTGGGCTGGAGGCTCGTCTCTGGGCTTGTCTGCTCTCGGCTCTAGGCTGGGCTCGTGGCTCTGCTCTAGGCTCGTCTCTGGACTCGGCTCGGCTCTAGTCTAGCCTCGGGGCTCGGATCTGGTTTCGGCCCTGGACTCGGCTCGACTCGGCTCTAGGCTGGGCTTGGGGACTGTCTCGGGGCTCGTCTCGAGGCTCGGCTCTGGGCTCTGTGCTTGGCTGGGCTCGGGGCTCGGCTCGAGGCTCAGCTCTGGGCTCGGCTCTGGACTCGGCTCTAGGCTGGGCTCGAGGCTCGGATCTTGGCTTGTCTGCAATCGGCTTTGGGTTGGGCTCAGGTATCGGCTCTGCTCTTGGCTCGGCTCGAGGCTCAGATCGCGCCTGAACCTGGGCTCGGCTCTGGACTCGGCTCGGCTCTAGTCTAGCCTCGGGGCTCGGATCTGGTTTCGGCTCTGGACTCGGCTCGACTCGGCTCTAGGCTGGGCTTGGGGACTGTCTCGGGGCTCGTCTCGAGGCTCGGCTCTGGGCTCTGTGCTTGGCTGGGCTCGGGGCTCGGCTCGAGGCTCAGCTCTGGGCTCGGCTCTGGACTCGGCTCTAGGGTGGGCTCGAGGCTCGGCTCAGGGCTTGTCTGCTCTCGGCTTTGAGCTGCGCTCAGGGATCTGTTCTGTGTTCGGCTCTGGACTCGGCTCGCCTCGGCTCTAGGCTGGGCTCGTGGCTCTGCTCTGGGCTCGTCTCTGGACTCGGTTCTAGGCTGGGCTAGAGGCTCGGCTCTGGGATCGGCTCGGCTCTAGGCTGGGCTCGGGGCTCGGATCTGGGTTCGGCTCTGGACTCGGCTCGCCTCGGCTCTAGGCTGGGCTTGGGGATTGTCTCGGGGCTCGTCTCGAGGCTCGGATCTGGGCTCTGTGCTCGGCTGGGCTCGGGGTTCGGCTCGAGGCTCGGCTCTGGGCTCGGCTCTGGACTCGGCTCTAGGCTGGGCTCGAGGCTCGGCTCAGGGCTTGTCTGCTCTCGGCTTTGAGCTGGGCTCAGGGATCTGTTCTGCTCTTGGTTCGGCTCGAGGCTCAGATCGCGCCCGACTCTCGGCTCGGCTCTGGGCTCTGTGCTCGGCTGGGCTCGGGGCTCGGCTCGAGGCTCGGCTCTGGGCTCGGCTCTAGGCTGGGCTCTGGCCTCGGCTCGGATCTAGGCTCTGCTCGTGGCTCGGCTCTGGGCTCGGGTCTGGACTCGGATCTAGGCTGGGCTCGAGGCTCGGCTCTGGGCTTGTCTGCTCTCGGCTCTAGGCTGGGCTCGTGGCTCTGCTCTGGGCTCGTCTCTGGACTCGGTTCTAGGCTGGGCTCGAGGCTCGGCTCTGGACTCGGCTCGGCTCTAGGCTGGGCTCGGGGCACGGATCTGGGTTCGGCTCTGGACTCGGCTCGACTCGGCTCTAGGCTGGGCTTAGGGAATGTCTCGGGGCTCGTCTCGAGGTTCGGCTCTGGGCTCTGTGCTCGGCTGGGCTCGGGGCTCGGCTCGAGTCTTGGCTCAATACTCGGCTCTCGGCTCGCCTCTAGACTGGGCTCTGGTTCGACTCGGCTCTGGGCTTGGCTCTAGGCTGGGCTCTGGCCTCGGCTCGGCTCTAAGCTCTGCTCGTGGCTCGGCTCTGGGCTCGGGTCTGGACTCGGATCTAGGCTGGGCTCGAGGCTCGGCTCAGGGCTTGTCTGCTCTCAGCTTTGAGCTGGGCTCAGGGATCTGTTCTGCTCTTGGCTCGGCTCGAGGCTAAGATCGCGCCCGAATCTCGGCTCGGCTCTGGGCTCTGTGCTCGGCTGGGCTCGGGGCTCGGCTCGAGGCTCGGCTCGGGGCTCGGCTCTAGGCTGGGCTCTGGCCTCGGCTCGGCTCTAGGCTCTGCTCGTGGCTCGGCTCTGGGCTCGGGTCTGGACTCGGATCTAGGCTGGGCCGGAGGCTCGGCTCTGGGCTTGTCTGCTCTCGGCTCTAGGCTGGGCTAGTGGCTCTGCTCTGGGCTCGACTCTGGACTCGGTTCTAGGCTGGGCTCGAGGCTCGGCTCTGGGATCGGCTCGGCTCTAGGCTGGGCTCGGGGCTCGGATCTGGGTTCGGCTCTGGACTCGGCTCGCCTCGGCTCTAGGCTGCGCTTGGGGATTGTCTCGGGGCTCGTCTCGAGGCTCGGCTCTGGGCTCTGTGCTCGGCGGGGCTCGGGTCTCGTCTCGAGGCTCAGCTCTGGGCTCGGCTCTGGACTCGGCTCTAGGCTGGGCTCGAGGCTCGGATCTTGGCTTGTCTGCAATCGGCTTTGGGTTGGGCTCAGATATCGGCTCTGCTCTTGGCTCGGCTCGAGGCTCAGATCGCGCCTGAACCTGGGCTCGGCTCTGGACTCGGCTCGGCTCTAGGCTGGGCTCGGGGCTCGGATCTGGGTTCGGCTCTGGACTCGGCTCGCCTCGGCTCTAGCCTGGGCTTGGGGATTGTCTCGGGGCTCGTCTCGAGGCTCGGCTCTGTGCTCTGTGTTCGGATGGGCTCGGGGCTCGGCTCGAGGTTAGGCTCTGGGCTCGGCTCTAGGCTGGGCTCTAGCCTCGGCTCGGCTCTAGGCTGGGCTCGGGGCTCGGATCTGGGTTCGGCTCTGGACTCGGCTCGCCTCGGCTCTAGGCTGGGCTTGGGGATTGTCTCGGGGCTCGTCTCGAGTCTCGGGTCTGGGCTCTGTGCTCGGCTGGGCTCGGGGCTGGGCTCGAGGCTCGGCTCTGGACGCGGCTCTAGGCTCGGCTCTAGACTGGGCTCTGTCTCGGCTCGCCTCTAGGCTGAGGTCAGGGCTCGGATCTGGGTTCGGCTCTGGACTCGGCTCGCCTCGGCTCTAGGCTGGGCTCGTGGCTCTGCTCTGGGCTCGTCTCTGGACTCGGTTCTAGTCTGGGCTAGAGGCTCGGCTCTGGGATCGGCTCGGCTCTAGGCTGGGCTCGGGGCTCGGATCTGGGTTCGGCTCTGGACTCGGATCGCCTCGGCTCTAGGCTGGGCTTGGGGATTGTCTCGGGGCTCGTCTCGAGGCTCGGCTCTGGGCTCTGTGCTCGGCTGGGCTCGGGGCTCGGCTCGAGGTTCGGCTCTGGGCTCGGCTCTGGACTCGGCTCGGCTTTGGGCTGGGCTCGGGGCTCGGATCTGGGTTCGGCTCTGGACTCGGCTCTCCTCGGCTCTAGGCTGGGCTTGGGGATTGTCTCGGGGCTCGTCTCGAGGCTCGGCTCTGTGCTCTGTGTTCGGCTGGGCTCGGGGCTCGGCTCGAGGTTCAGCTCTGGGCTCGGCTCTAGGCTGGGCTCTAGCCTCGGCTCGGCTCTAGGCTCTGCTCGTTGCTCGGCTCTGGGCTCGGGTCTGGACACGGATCTAGGCTGGGCTGGAGGCTCGTCTCTGGGCTTGTCTGCTCTCGGCTCTAGGCTGGGCTCGTGGCTCTGCTCTAGGCTCGTCTCTGGACTCGGTTCTAGGCTGGGCTCGAGGCTCGGCTCTGGACTCGGCTCGGCTCTAGTCTAGCCTCGGGGCTCGGATCTGGTTTCGGCCCTGGACTCGGCTCGACTCGGCTCTAGGCTGGGCTTGGGGACTGTCTCGGGGCTCGTCTCGAGGCTCGGCTCTGGGCTCTGTGCTTGGCTGGGCTCGGGGCTCGGCTCGAGGCTCAGCTCTGGGCTCGGCTCTGGACTCGGCTCTAGGCTGGGCTCGAGGCTCGGATCTTGGCTTGTCTGCAATCGGCTTTGGGTTGGGCTCAGGTATCGGCTCTGCTCTTGGCTCGGCTCGAGGCTCAGATCGCGCCTGAACCTGGGCTCGGCTCTGGACTCGGCTCGGCTCTAGTCTAGCCTCGGGGCTCGGATCTGGTTTCGGCTCTGGACTCGGCTCGACTCGGCTCTAGGCTGGGCTTGGGGACTGTCTCGGGGCTCGTCTCGAGGCTCGGCTCTGGGCTCTGTGCTTGGCTGGGCTCGGGGCTCGGCTCGAGGCTCAGCTCTGGGCTCGGCTCTGGACTCGGCTCTAGGGTGGGCTCGAGGCTCGGCTCAGGGCTTGTCTGCTCTCGGCTTTGAGCTGCGCTCAGGGATCTGTTCTGTGTTCGGCTCTGGACTCGGCTCGCCTCGGCTCTAGGCTGGGCTCGTGGCTCTGCTCTGGGCTCGTCTCTGGACTCGGTTCTAGGCTGGGCTAGAGGCTCGGCTCTGGGATCGGCTCGGCTCTAGGCTGGGCTCGGGGCTCGGATCTGGGTTCGGCTCTGGACTCGGCTCGCCTCGGCTCTAGGCTGGGCTTGGGGATTGTCTCGGGGCTCGTCTCGAGGCTCGGATCTGGGCTCTGTGCTCGGCTGGGCTCGGGGTTCGGCTCGAGGCTCGGCTCTGGGCTCGGCTCTGGACTCGGCTCTAGGGTGGGCTCGAGGCTCGGCTCAGGGCTTGTCTGCTCTCGGCTTTGAGCTGGGCTCAGGGATCTGTTCTGCTCTTGGTTCGGCTCGAGGCTCAGATCGCGCCCGACTCTCGGCTCGGCTCTGGGCTCTGTGCTCGGCTGGGCTCGGGGCTCGGCTCGAGGCTCGGCTCTGGGCTCGGCTCTAGGCTGGGCTCTGGCCTCGGCTCGGATCTAGGCTCTGCTCGTGGCTCGGCTCTGGGCTCGGGTCTGGACTCGGATCTAGGCTGGGCTCGAGGCTCGGCTCTGGGCTTGTCTGCTCTCGGCTCTAGGCTGGGCTCGTGGCTCTGCTCTGGGCTCGTCTCTGGACTCGGTTCTAGGCTGGGCTCGAGGCTCGGCTCTGGACTCGGCTCGGCTCTAGGCTGGGCTCGGGGCACGGATCTGGGTTCGGCTCTGGACTCGGCTCGACTCGGCTCTAGGCTGGGCTTAGGGATTGTCTCGGGGCTCGTCTCGAGGTTCGGCTCTGGGCTCTGTGCTCGGCTGGGCTCGGGGCTCGGCTCGAGTCTTGGCTCAATACTCGGCTCTCGGCTCGCCTCTAGACTGGGCTCTGGTTCGACTCGGCTCTGGGCTTGGCTCTAGGCTGGGCTCTGGCCTCGGCTCGGCTCTAAGCTCTGCTCGTGGCTCGGCTCTGGGCTCGGGTCTGGACTCGGATCTAGGCTGGGCTCGAGGCTCGGCTCAGGGCTTGTCTGCTCTCAGCTTTGAGCTGGGCTCAGGGATCTGTTCTGCTCTTGGCTCGGCTCGAGGCTAAGATCGCGCCCGAATCTCGGCTCGGCTCTGGGCTCTGTGCTCGGCTGGGCTCGGGGCTCGGCTCGAGGCTCGGCTCTGGGCTCGGCTCTAGGCTGGGCTCTGGCCTCGGCTCGGCTCTAGGCTCTTCTCGTGGCTCGGCTCTGGGCTCGGGTCTGGACTCGGATCTAGGCTGGGCTGGAGGCTCGGCTCTGGGCTTGTCGGCTCTCGGCTCTAGGCTGGGCTAGTGGCTCTGCTCTGGGCTCGACTCTGGACTCGGTTCTAGGCTGGGCTCGAGGCTCGGCTCTGGACTCGGCTCGGCTCTAGGCTGGGCTCGGGGCTCGGATCTGGGTTCGGCTCTGGACTCGGCTCGCCTCGGCTCTAGGCTGGACTTGGGTATTGTCTCGGGGCTCGTCTCGAGGCTCGGCTCTGGGCTCTGTGCTCGGCGGGGCTCGGGTCTCGTCTCGAGGCTCGGCTCTGTGCTCGGCTCTGGACTCGGCTCTAGGCTGGGCTCGAGGCTCGGATCTTGGCTTGTCTGCAATCGGCTTTGGGTTGGGCTCAGGTATCGGCTCTGCTCTTGGCTCGGCTCGAGGCTCAGATCGCGCCTGAACCTGGGCTCGGCTCTGGACTCGGCTCGGCTCTGGGCTGGGCTCGGGGCTCGGATCTGGGTTCGGCTCTGGACTCGGCTCTCCTCGGCTCTAGGCTGGGCTTGGGGATTGTCTCGGGGCTCGTCTCGAGGCTCGGCTCTGTGCTCTGTGTTCGGCTGGGCTCGGGGCTCGGCTCGAGGTTCAGCTCTGGGCTCGGCTCTAGGCTGGGCTCTAGCCTCGGCTCGGCTCTAGGCTCTGCTCGTTGCTCGGCTCTGGGCTCGGGTCTGGACACGGATCTAGGCTGGGCTGGAGGCTCGTCTCTGGGCTTGTCTGCTCTCGGCTCTAGGCTGGGCTCGTGGCTCTGCTCTAGGCTCGTCTCTGGACTCGGTTCTAGGCTGGGCTCGAGGCTCGGCTCTGGACTCGGCTCGGCTCTAGTCTAGCCTCGGGGCTCGGATCTGGTTTCGGCCCTGGACTCGGCTCGACTCGGCTCTAGGCTGGGCTTGGGGACTGTCTCGGGGCTCGTCTCGAGGCTCGGCTCTGGGCTCTGTGCTTGGCTGGGCTCGGGGCTCGGCTCGAGGCTCAGCTCTGGGCTCGGCTCTGGACTCGGCTCTAGGCTGGGCTCGAGGCTCGGATCTTGGCTTGTCTGCAATCGGCTTTGGGTTGGGCTCAGGTATCGGCTCTGCTCTTGGCTCGGCTCGAGGCTCAGATCGCGCCTGAACCTGGGCTCGGCTCTGGACTCGGCTCGGCTCTAGTCTAGCCTCGGGGCTCGGATCTGGTTTCGGCTCTGGACTCGGCTCGACTCGGCTCTAGGCTGGGCTTGGGGACTGTCTCGGGGCTCGTCTCGAGGCTCGGCTCTGGGCTCTGTGCTTGGCTGGGCTCGGGGCTCGGCTCGAGGCTCAGCTCTGGGCTCGGCTCTGGACTCGGCTCTAGGGTGGGCTCGAGGCTCGGCTCAGGGCTTGTCTGCTCTCGGCTTTGAGCTGCGCTCAGGGATCTGTTCTGTGTTCGGCTCTGGACTCGGCTCGCCTCGGCTCTAGGCTGGGCTCGTGGCTCTGCTCTGGGCTCGTCTCTGGACTCGGTTCTAGGCTGGGCTAGAGGCTCGGCTCTGGGATCGGCTCGGCTCTAGGCTGGGCTCGGGGCTCGGATCTGGGTTCGGCTCTGGACTCGGCTCGCCTCGGCTCTAGGCTGGGCTTGGGGATTGTCTCGGGGCTCGTCTCGAGGCTCGGATCTGGGCTCTGTGCTCGGCTGGGCTCGGGGTTCGGCTCGAGGCTCGGCTCTGGGCTCGGCTCTGGACTCGGCTCTAGGGTGGGCTCGAGGCTCGGCTCAGGGCTTGTCTGCTCTCGGCTTTGAGCTGGGCTCAGGGATCTGTTCTGCTCTTGGTTCGGCTCGAGGCTCAGATCGCGCCCGACTCTCGGCTCGGCTCTGGGCTCTGTGCTCGGCTGCGCTCGGGGCTCAGCTCGAGGCTCGGCTCTGGGCTCGGCTCTAGGCTGGGCTCTGGCCTCGGCTCGGATCTAGGCTCTGCTCGTGGCTCGGCTCTGGGCTCGGGTCTGGACTCGGATCTAGGCTGGGCTCGAGGCTCGGCTCTGGGCTTGTCTGCTCTCGGCTCTAGGCTGGGCTCGTGGCTCTGCTCTGGGCTCGTCTCTGGACTCGGTTCTAGGCTGGGCTCGAGGCTCGGCTCTGGACTCGGCTCGGCTCTAGGCTGGGCTCGGGGCACGGATCTGGGTTCGGCTCTGGACTCGGCTCGACTCGGCTCTAGGCTGGGCTTAGGGATTGTCTCGGGGCTCGTCTCGAGGTTCGGCTCTGGGCTCTGTGCTCGGCTGGGCTCGGGGCTCGGCTCGAGTCTTGGCTCAATACTCGGCTCTCGGCTCGCCTCTAGACTGGGCTCTGGTTCGACTCGGCTCTGGGCTTGGCTCTAGGCTGGGCTCTGGCCTCGGCTCGGCTCTAAGCTCTGCTCGTGGCTCGGCTCTGGGCTCGGGTCTGGACTCGGATCTAGGCTGGGCTCGAGGATCGGCTCAGGGCTTGTCTGCTCTCAGCTTTGAGCTGGGCTCAGGGATCTGTTCTGCTCTTGGCTCGGCTCGAGGCTAAGATCGCGCCCGAATCTCGGCTCGGCTCTGGGCTCTGTGCTCGGCTGGGCTCGGGGCTCGGCTCGAGGCTCGGCTCTGGGCTCGGCTCTAGGCTGGGCTCTGGCCTCGGCTCGGCTCTAGGCTCTTCTCGTGGCTCGGCTCTGGGCTCGGGTCTGGACTCGGATCTAGGCTGGGCTGGAGGCTCGGCTCTGGGCTTGTCGGCTCTCGGCTCTAGGCTGGGCTAGTGGCTCTGCTCTGGGCTCGACTCTGGACTCGGTTCTAGGCTGGGCTCGAGGCTCGGCTCTGGACTCGGCTCGGCTCTAGGCTGGGCTCGGGGCTCGGATCTGGGTTCGGCTCTGGACTCGGCTCGCCTCGGCTCTAGGCTGGACTTGGGTATTGTCTCGGGGCTCGTCTCGAGGCTCGGCTCTGGGCTCTGTGCTCGGCGGGGCTCGGGTCTCGTCTCCAGGCTCGGCTCTGGGCTCTGTGCTCGGCTGGGCTCGGGGCTCGGCTCGAGGCTCGGCTCTGGGCTCGGCTCTGGACTCGGCTCGGCTTTGGGCTGGGCTCGGGGCTCGGATCTGGGTTCGGCTCTGGACTCGGCTTGCCTCGGCTCTAGGCTGGGCTTGGGGATTGTTTCGGGGCTCGTCTCGAGTCTCGGCTCTGTGCTCTGTGTTCGGCTGGGCTTGGGGCTCGGCTCGAGGTTCGGCTCTGGGCTCGGCTCTAGGCTGGGCTCTAGCCTCGGATCGGCTCTAGGCTGGGCTCGGTGCTCGGATCTGGGTTCGGCTCTGGACTCGGCTCGCCTCGGCTCTAGGCTGGGCTTGGGGATTGTCTCGGGGCTCGTCTCGAGGCTCGGCTCTGGGCTCTGTGCTCGGCTGGGCTCGGGGCTCGGCTCGAGGCTCGGCTCTGGGCTCGGCTCTAGGCTGGGCTCTGGCCTCGGCTCGGCTCTAGGCTCTGCTCGTGGCTCGGCTCTGGGCTCGGGTCTGGACTCGGATCTAGGCTGGGCTCGAGGCTCGGCTCAGGGCTTGTCTGCTCTCGGCTTTGAGCTGGGCTCAGGGATCTGTTCTGCTCTTGGCTCGGCTCGAGGCTAAGATCGCGCCCGAATCTCGGCTCGGCTCTGGGCTCTGTGCTCGGCTGGGCTCGGGGCTCGGCTCGAGGCTCGGCTCTGGGCTCGGCTCTAGGCTGGGCTCTGGCCTCGGCTCGGCTCTAGGCTCTGCTCGTGGCTCGGCTCTGGGCTCGGGTCTGGACTCGGATCTAGGCTGGGCTGGAGGCTCGGCTCTGGGCTTGTCTGCTCTCGGCTCTAGGCTGGGCTAGTGGCTCTGCTCTGGGCTCGACTCTGGACTCGGTTCTAGGCTGGGCTCGAGGCTCGGCTCTGGGATCGGCTCGGCTCTAGGCTGGGCTCGGGGCTCGGATCTGGGTTCGGCTCTGGACTCGGCTCGCCTCGGCTCTAGGCTGGGCTTGGGGATTGTCTCGGGGCTCGTCTCGAGGCTCGGCTCTGGGCTCTGTGCTCGGCTGGGCTCGGGCTCGGCTCGAGGTTCGGCTCTGGGCTCGGCTCTGGACTCGGCTCGGCTTTGGGCTGGGCTCGGGGCTCGGATCTGTGTTCGGCTCTGGACTCGGCTCGCCTCGGCTCTAGGCTGGGCTTGGGGATTGTCTCGGGGCTCGTCTCGAGGCTCGGCTCTGTGCTCTGTGTTCGGCTGGGCTCGGGGCTCGGCTCGAGGTTCAGCTCTGGGCTCGGCTCTAGGCTGGGCTCTAGCCTCGGCTCGGCTCTAGGCTCTGCTCGTTGCTCGGCTCTGGGCTCGGGTCTGGACACGGATCTAGGCTGGGCTGGAGGCTCGTCTCTGGGCTTGTCTGCTCTCGGCTCTAGGCTGGGCTCGTGGCTCTGCTCTAGGCTCGTCTCTGGACTCGGTTCTAGGCTGGGCTCGAGGCTCGGCTCTGGACTCGGCTCGGCTCTAGTCTAGCCTCGGGGCTCGGATCTGGTTTCGGCCCTGGACTCGGCTCGACTCGGCTCTAGGCTGGGCTTGGGGACTGTCTCGGGGCTCGTCTCGAGGCTCGGCTCTGGGCTCTGTGCTTGGCTGGGCTCGGGGCTCGGCTCGAGGCTCGGCTCTGGGCTCGGCTCTGGACTCGGCTCTAGGGTGGGCTCGAGGCTCGGCTCAGGGCTTGTCTGCTCTCGGCTTTGAGCTGCGCTCAGGGATCTGTTCTGTGTTCGGCTCTGGACTCGGCTCGCCTCGGCTCTAGGCTGGGCTCGTGGCTCTGCTCTGGGCTCGTCTCTGGACTCGGTTCTAGGCTGGGCTAGAGGCTCGGCTCTGGGATCGGCTCGGCTCTAGGCTGGGCTCGGGGCTCGGATCTGGGTTCGGCTCTGGACTCGGCTCGCCTCGGCTCTAGGCTGGGCTTGGGGATTGTCTCGGGGCTCGTCTCGAGGCTCGGATCTGGGCTCTGTGCTCGGCTGGGCTCGGGGTTCGGCTCGAGGCTCGGCTCTGGGCTCGGCTCTGGACTCGGCTCTAGGGTGGGCTCGAGGCTCGGCTCAGGGCTTGTCTGCTCTCGGCTTTGAGCTGGGCTCAGGGATCTGTTCTGCTCTTGGTTCGGCTCGAGGCTCAGATCGCGCCCGACTCTCGGCTCGGCTCTGGGCTCTGTGCTCGGCTGGGCTCGGGGCTCGCCTCGAGGCTCGGCTCTGGGCTCGGCTCTAGGCTGGGCTCTGGCCTCGGCTCGGATCTAGGCTCTGCTCGTGGCTCGGCTCTGGGCTCGGGTCTGGACTCGGATCTAGGCTGGGCTCGAGGCTCGGCTCTGGGCTTGTCTGCTCTCGGCTCTAGGCTGGGCTCGTGGCTCTGCTCTGGGCTCGTCTCTGGACTCGGTTCTAGGCTGGGCTCGAGGCTCGGCTCTGGACTCGGCTCGGCTCTAGGCTGGGCTCGGGGCACGGATCTGGGTTCGGCTCTGGACTCGGCTCGACTCGGCTCTAGGCTGGGCTTAGGGATTGTCTCGGGGCTCGTCTCGAGGCTCGGCTCTGGGCTCTGTGCTCGGCTGGGCTCGGGGCTCGGCTCGAGTCTTGGCTCAATACTCGGCTCTCGGCTCGCCTCTAGACTGGGCTCTGGTTCGACTCGGCTCTGGGCTCGGCTCTAGGCTGGGCTCTGGCCTCGGCTCGGCTCTAAGCTCTGCTCGTGGCTCGGCTCTGGGCTCGGGTCTGGACTCGGATCTAGGCTGGGCTCGAGGCTCGGCTCAGGGCTTGTCTGCTCTCAGCTTTGAGCTGGGCTCAGGGATCTGTTCTGCTCTTGGCTCGGCTCGAGGCTAAGATCGCGCCCGAATCTCGGCTCGGCTCTGGGCTCTGTGCTCGGCTGGGCTCGGGGCTCGGCTCGAGGCTCGGCTCTGGGCTCGGCTCTAGGCTGGGCTCTTGCCTCGGCTCGGCTCTAGGCTCTTCTCGTGGCTCGGCTCTGGGCTCGGTTCTGGACTCGGATCTAGGCTGGGCTGGAGGCTCGGCTCTGGGCTTGTCGGCTCTCGGCTCTAGGCTGGGCTAGTGGCTCTGCTCTGGGCTCGACTCTGGACTCGGCTCGCCTCGGCTCTAGGCTGGACTTGGGGATTGTCTCGGGGCTCGTCTCGAGGCTCGGCTCTGGGCTCTGTGCTCGGCGGGGCTCGGGTCTCGTCTCGAGGCTCGGCTCTGTGCTCGGCTCTGGACTCGGCTCTAGGCTGGGCTCGAGGCTCGGATCTTGGCTTGTCTGCAATCGGCTTTGGGTTGGGCTCAGGTATCGGCTCTGCTCTTGGCTCGGCTCGAGGCTCAGATCGCGCCTGAACCTGGGCTCGGCTCTGGACTCGGCTCGGCTCTAGGCTGGGCTCGGGGCTCGGATCTGGGTTCGGCTCTGGACTCGGCTCGCCTCGGCTCTAGGCTGGGCTTGGGGATTGTCTCGGGGCTCGTCTCGAGGCTCGGCTCTGTGCTCTGTGCTCGGCTGGGCTCGGGGCTCGGCTCGAGGTTCGGCTCTGGGCTCGGCTCTGGACTCGGCTCGGCTTTGGGCTGGGCTCGGGGCTCGGATCTGAGTTCGGCTCTGGACTCGGCTCGCCTCGGCTCTAGGCTGGGCTTGGGGATTGTCTCGGGGCTCGTCTCGAGGCTCGCCTCTGTGCTCTGTGTTCGGCTGGGCTCGGGGCTCGGCTCGAGGTTCGGCTCTGGGCTCGGCTCTAGGCTGGGCTCTAGCCTCGGCTCGGCTCTAGGCTGGGCTCGGGGCTCGGATCTGGGTTCGGCTCTGGACTCGGCTCGCCTCGGCTCTAGGCTGGACTTGGGGATTGTCTCGGGGCTCGTCTCGAGGCTCGGATCTGGGCTCTGTGCTCGGCTGGGCTCGGGGCTCGGCTCGAGGCTCGGCTCTGGACGCGGCTCTAGGCTCGGCTCTAGACTGGGCTCTGGCTCGGCTCGCCTCTAGGCTTAGCTCGGGGCTCGGATCTGGGTTCGGCTCTGGACTCGGCTCGCCTCGTCTCTAGGCTGGGCTTGGGGATTGTCTCGGGGCTCGTCTCGAGGCTCGGCTCTGTGCTCTGTGTTCGGCTGGGCTCGGGGCTCGGCTCGAGGTTTGGCTCTGGGCTCGGCTCTAGGCTGGGCTCCAGCCTCGGCTCGGCTCTAGGCTGGGCTCGGGGCTCGGATCTGGGTTCGGCTCTCGCTCTGCTCGCCTCTAGGCTGATCTCGGGGCTCGGATCTGGGTTCGGCTCTGGACTCGGCTCGCCTCGGCTCTAGGCTGGGCTTGTTGATTGTCTCGGGGCTCGTCTCGAGGCTCGGCTCTGGGCTCTGTGCTCGGCTGGGATCGGGGCTCGGCTCGAGGTTCGGCTCTGGGCTCGGCTCTGGACTCGGCTCGGCTTTGGGCTGTGCTCGGGGCTCGGATCTGTGTTCGGCTCTAGGCTGGGCTCTAGCCTCGGCTCGGCTCTAGGCTCTGCTCGTTGCTCGGCTCTGGGCTCGGGTCTGGACACGGATCTAGGCTGCGCTCGAGGCTCGTCTCTGGGCTTGTCTGCTCTCGGCTCTAGGCTGGGCTCGTGGCTCTGCTCTAGGCTCGTCTCTGAACTCGGTTCTAGGCTGGGCTCGAGGCTCGGCTCTGGACTCGGCTCGGCTCTAGTCTGGCCTCGGGTTCGGATCTGGTTTCGGCCCTGGACTCGGCTCGACTCGGCTCTAGGCTGGGCTTGGGGACAGTCTCGGGGCTCGTCTCGAGGCTCGGCTCTGGGCTCTGTGCTTGGCTGGGCTCGGGGCTCTGCTCGAGACTCGGCTCTTTGCTCGGCTCTGGACTCGGCTCTAGGGTGGGCTCGAGGCTCGGCTCAGGGCTTGTCTGCTCTCGGCTTTGAGCTGGGCTCAGGGATCTGTTCTGTGTTCGGCTCTGGACTCGGCTCTCCTCGGCTCTAGGCTGGGCTTGGGGATTGTCTCGGGGCTCGTCTCGAGGCTCGGCTCTGGGCTCTGTGCTCGGCTGGGCTCGGGGCTCGGCTCGAGGCTCGGCTCTGGGCTCGGCTCTAGGCTGGGCTCTAGCCTCGGCTCGGCTCTAGGCTCTGCTCGTTGCTCGGCTCTGGGCTCGGGTCTGGACACGGATCTAGGCTGGGCTCGAGGCTCGGCTCTGGGCTTGTCTGTTCTCGGCTCTAGGCTGGGCTCGTGGCTCTGCTCTGGGCTCGTCTCTGGACTCGGTTCTAGGCTGGGCTAGAGGCTCGGCTCTGGGATCGGCTCGGCTCTAGGCTGGGCTCGGTGCTCGGATCTGGGTTCGGCTCTGGACTCGGCTCGCCTCGGCTCTAGGCTGGGCTTGGGGATTGTCTCGGGGCTCGTCTCGAGGCTCGGCTCTGGGCTCTGTGTTCGGCTGGGCTCGGGGCTCGGCTCGAGGTTCAGCTCTGGGCTCGGCTCTAGGCTGGGCTCTAGCCTCGGCTCGGCTCTAGGCTCTGCTCGTTGCTCGGCTCTGGGCTCGGGTCTGGAAACGGATCTAGGTTGGGCTGGAGGCTCGTCTCTGGGCTTGTCTGCTCTCGGCTCTAGGCTGGGCTCGTGGCTCTGCTCTAGGCTCGTCTCTGGACTCGGTTCTAGGCTGGGCTCGAGGCTCGGCTCTGGACTCGGGTCGGCTCTAGTCTAGCCTCGGGGCTCGGATCTGGTTTCGGCCCTGGACTCGGCTCGACTCGGCTCTAGGCTGGGCTTGGGGACTGTCTCGGGGCTCGTCTCGAGGCGCGGCTCTGGGCTCTGTGCTTGGCTGGGCTCGGGGCTCGGCTCGAGGCTCGGCTCAGGGCTTGTCTGCTCTCGGCTTTGAGCTGCGCTCAGGGATCTGTTCTGTGTTCGGCGATGGACTCGGCTCGCCTCGGCTCTAGGCTGGGCTCGTGGCTCTGCTCTGGGCTCGTCTCTGGACTCGGTTCTAGGCTGGGCTAGAGGCTCGGCTCTGGGATCGGCTCGGCTCTAGGCTGGGCTCGGGGCTCGGATCTGGATTCGGCTCTGGACTCGGCTCGCCTCGGCTCTAGGCTGGGCTTGGGGATTGTCTCGGGGCTCGTCTCGAGGCTCGGATCTGGGCTCTGTGCTCGGCTGGGCTCGGGGTTCGGCTCGAGGCTCGGCTCTGGTCTCGGCTCTGGACTCGGCTCTAGGGTGGGCTCGAGGCTCGGCTCAGGGCTTGTCTGCTCTCGGCTTTGAGCTGGGCTCAGGGATCTGTTCTGCTCTTGGTTCGGCTCGAGGCTCAGATCGCGCCCGACTCTCGGCTCGGCTCTGGGCTCTGTGCTCGGCTGGGCTCGGGGCTCGGCTCGAGGCTCGGCTCTGGGCTCGGCTCTAGGCTGGGCTCTGGCCTCGGTTCGGATCTAGGCTCTGCTCGTGGCTCGGCTCTGGGCTCGGGTCTGGACTCGGATCTAGGCTGGGCTCGAGGCTCGGCTCTGGGCTTGTCTGCTCTCGGCTCTAGGCTGGGCTCGTTGCTCTGCTCTGGGCTCGTCTCTGGACTCGGTTCTAGGCTGGGCTCGAGGCTCGGCTCTGGACTCGGCTCGGCTCTAGGCTGGGCTCGGGGCACGGATCTGGGTTCGGCTCTGGACTCGGCTCGACTCGGCTCTAGGCTGGACTTGGGGATTGTCTCGGGGCTCGTCTCGAGGCTCGGCTCTGGGCTCTGTGCTCGGCTGGGCTCGGGGCTCGGCTCGAGTCTTGGCTCAATACTCGGCTCTCGGCTCGCCTCTAGACTGGGCTCTGGTTCGACTCGGCTTTGGGCTCGGCTCTAGGCTGGGCTCTGGCCTCGGCTCGGCTCTAGGCTCTGCTCGTGGCTCGGCTCTGGGCTCGGGTCTGGACTCGGATCTAGGCTGGGCTCGAGGCTCGGCTCAGGGCTTGTCTGCTCTCAGCTTTGAGCTGGGCTCAGGGATCTGTTCTGCTCTTGGCTCGGCTCGAGGCTAAGATCGCGCCCGAATCTCGGCTCGGCTCTGGGCTCTGTGCTCGGCTGGGCTCGGGGCTCGGCTCGAGGCTCGGCTCTGGGCTCGGCTCTAGGCTGGGCTCTGGCCTCGGCTCGGCTCTAGGCTCTGCTCGTGGCTCGGCTCTGGGCTCGGGTCTGGACTCGGATCTAGGCTGGGCTGGAGGCTCGGCTCTGGGCTTGTCTGCTCTCGGCTCTAGGCTGGGCTAGTGGCTCTGCTCTGGGCTCGACTCTGGACTAGGTTCTAGGCTGGGCTCGAGGCTCGGCTCTGGGATCGGCTCGGCTCTAGGCTGGCCTCGGGGCTCGGATCTGGGTTCGGCTCTGGACTCGGCTCGCCTCGGCTCTAGGCTGGACTTGGGGATTGTCTCGGGGCTCGTCTCGAGGCTCGGCTCTGGGCTCTGTGCTCGGCGGGGCTCGGGTCTCGTCTCGAGGCTCGGCTCTGTGCTCGGCTCTGGACTCGGCTCTAGGCTGGGCTCGAGGCTCGGATCTTGGCTTGTCTGCAATTGGCTTTGGGTTTGGCTCAGGTATCGGCTCTGCTCTTGGCTCGGCTCGAGGCTCAGATCGCGCCTGAACCTGGGCTCGGCTCTGGACTCGGCTCGGCTCTAGGCTGGGCTCGGGGCTCGGATCTGGGTTCGGCTCTGGACTCGGCTCGCCTCGGCTCTAGGCTGGGCTTGGGGATTGTCTCGGGGCTCGTCTCGAGGCTCGGCTCTGGGCTCTGTGCTCGGCTGGGCTCGGGGCTCGGCTCGAGGCTCGGCTCTGGGCTCGGCTCTGGACTCGGCTCGGCTTTGGGCTGGGCTCGGGGCTCGGATCTGGGTTCGGCTCTGGACTCGGCTCGCCTCGGCTCTAGGCTGGGCTTGGGGATTGTCTCGGGGCTCGTCTCGAGGCTCGGCTCTGTGCTCTGTGTTCGGCTGGGCTCGGGGCTCGGCTCGAGGTTCGGCTCTGGGCTCGGCTCTAGGCTGGGCTCTAGCCTCGGCTCGGCTCTAGGCTGGGCTCGGGGCTCGGATCTGGGTTCGGCTCTGGACTCGGCTCGCCTCGGCTCTAGGCTGGGCTTGGGGATTGTCTCGGGGCTCGTCTCGAGGCTCGGATCTGGGCTCTGTGCTCGGCTGGGCTCGGGGCTCGGCTCGAGGCTCGGCTCTGGACGCGGCTCTAGGCTCGGCTCTAGACTGGGCTCTGGCTCGGCTCGCCTCTAGGCTGAGCTCGGGGCTCGGATCTGGGTTCGGCTCTGGACTCGGCTCGCCTCGGCTCTAGGCTGGGCTTGGGGATTGTCTCGGGGCTCGTCTCGAGGCTCGGCTCTGTGCTCTGTGTTCGGCTGGGCTCGGGGCTCGGCTCGAGGTTCGGCTCTGGGCTCGGCTCTAGGCTGGGCTCTAGCCTCGGCTCGGCTCTAGGCTGGGCTCGGGGCTCGGATCTGGGTTCGGCTCTGGACTCGGCTCGCCTCGGCTCTAGGCTGGACTTGGGGATTGCCTCGGGGCTCGTCTCGAGGCTCGGGTCTGGGCTCTGTGCTCGGCTGGGCTCGGGGCTCGGCTCGAGGCTCGGCTCTGGACGCGGCTCTAGGCTCGGCTCTAGACTGGGCTCTGGCTCGGCTCGCCTCTAGGCTGAGCTCGGGGCTCGGATCTGGGTTCGGCTCTGGACTCGGCTCGCCTCGGCTCTAGGCTGGGCTTGGGGATTGTCTCGGGGCTCGTCTCGAGGCTCGGCTCTGTGCTCTGTGTTCGGCTGGGCTCGGGGCTCGGCTCGAGGTTCGGCTCTGGGCTCGGCTCTAGGCTGGGCTCCAGCCTCGGCTAGCTCTAGGCTGGGCTCGGGGCTCGGATCTGGGTTCGGCTCTCGCTCGGCTCGCCTCTAGGCTGAGCTCGGGGCTCGGATCTGGGTTCGGCTCTGGACTCGGCTCGCCTCGGCTCTAGGCTGGGCTTGGTGATTGTCTCGGGGCTCGTCTCGAGGCTCGGCTCTGGGGTCTGTGCTCGGCTGGGCTCGGGGCTCGGCTCGAGGTTCGGCTCTGGGCTCGGCTCTAGGCCGGGCTCCAGCCTCGGCTCGGCTCTAGGCTGGCCTCGGGGCTCGGATCCGGGTTCGGCTCTCGCTCGGCTCGCCTCTAGGCTGAGCTCGGGGCTCGGATCTGGGTTCGGCTCTGGACTCGGCTCGCCTCGGCTCTAGGCTGGGCTTGGGGATTGTCTCGGGGCTCGTCTCGAGGCTCGGCTCTGGGCTCTGTGCTCGGCTGGGCTCGGGCTCGGCTCGAGGTTCGGCTCTGGGCTCGGCTCTGGACTCGGCTCGGCTTTGGGCTGGGCTCGGGGCTCGGATCTGTGTTCGGCTCTGGACTCGGCTCGCCTCGGCTCTAGGCTGGGCTTGGGGATTGTCTCGGGGCTCGTCTCGAGGCTCGGCTCTGTGCTCTGTGTTCGGCTGGGCTCGGGGCTCGGCTCGAGGTTCAGCTCTGGGCTCGGCTCTAGTCTGGGCTCTAGCCTCGGCTCGGCTCTAGGCTCTGCTCGTTGCTCGGCTCTGGGCTCGGGTCTGGACACGGATCTAGGCTGGGCTGGAGGCTCGTCTCTGGGCTTGTCTGCTCTCGGCTCTAGGCTGGGCTCGTGGCTCTGCTCTAGGCTCGTCTCTGGACTCGGTTCTAGGCTGGGCTCGAGGCTCGGCTCTGGACTCGGCTCGGCTCTAGTCTAGCCTCGGGGCTCGGATCTGGTTTCGGCCCTGGACTCGGCTCGACTCGGCTCTAGGCTGGGCTTGGGGACTGTCTCGGGGCTCGTCTCGAGGCTCGGCTCTGGGCTCTGTGCTTGGCTGGGCTCGGGGCTCGGCTCGAGGCTCGGCTCTGGGCTCGGCTCTGGACTCGGCTCTAGGGTGGGCTCGAGGCTCGGCTCAGGGCTTGTCTGCTCTCGGCTTTGAGCTGCGCTCAGGGATCTGTTCTGTGTTCGGCTCTGGACTCGGCTCGCCTCGGCTCTAGGCTGGGCTCGTGGCTCTGCTCTGGGCTCGTCTCTGGACTCGGTTCTAGGCTGGGCTAGAGGCTCGGCTCTGGGATCGGCTCGGCTCTAGGCTGGGCTCTGGGCTCGGATCTGGGTTCGGCTCTGGACTCGGCTCGCCTCGGCTCTAGGCTGGGCTTGGGGATTGTCTCGGGGCTCGTCTCGAGGCTCGGATCTGGGCTCTGTGCTCGGCTGGGCTCGGGGTTCGGCTCGAGGCTCGGCTCTGGGCTCGGCTCTGGACTCGGCTCTAGGGTGGGCTCGAGGCTCGGCTCAGGGCTTGTCTGCTCTCGGCTTTGAGCTGGGCTCAGGGATCTGTTCTGCTCTTGGTTCGGCTCGAGGCTCAGATCGCGCCCGACTCTCGGCTCGGCTCTGGGCTCTGTGCTCGGCTGGGCTCGGGGCTCGGCTCGAGGCTCGGCTCTGGGCTCGGCTCTAGGCTGGGCTCTGGCCTCGGCTCGGATCTAGGCTCTGCTCGTGGCTCGGCTCTGGGCTCGGGTCTGGACTCGGATCTAGGCTGGGCTCGAGGCTCGGCTCTGGGCTTGTCTGCTCTCGGCTCTAGGCTGGGCTCGTGGCTCTGCTCTGGGCTCGTCTCTGGACTCGGTTCTAGGCTGGGCTCGAGGCTCGGCTCTGGACTCGGCTCGGCTCTAGGCTGGGCTCGGGGCACGGATCTGGGTTCGGCTCTGGACTCGGCTCGACTCGGCTCTAGGCTGGGCTTAGGGATTGTCTCGGGGCTCGTCTCGAGGCTCGGCTCTGGGCTCTGTGCTCGGCTGGGCTCGGGGCTCGGCTCGAGTCTTGGCTCAATACTCGGCTCTCGGCTCGCCTCTAGACTGGGCTCTGGTTCGACTCGGCTCTGGGCTCGGCTCTAGGCTGGGCTCTGGCCTCGGCTCGGCTCTATGCTCTGCTCGTGGCTCGGCTCTGGGCTCGGCTCTGGACTCGGCTCTAGGCTGGGCTCGAGGCTCGGATCTTGGCTTGTCTGCAATCGGCTTTGGGTTGGGCTCAGGTATCGGCTCTGCTCTTGGCTCGGCTCGAGGCTCAGATCGCGCCTGAACCTGGGCTCGGCTCTGGACTCGGCTCGGCTTTGGGCTGGGCTCGGGGCTCGGATCTGAGTTCGGCTCTGGACTCGGCTCGCCTCGGCTCTAGGCTGGGCTTGGGGATTGTCTCGGGGCTCGTCTCGAGGCTCGGCTCTGTGCTCTGTGTTCGGCTGGGCTCGGGGCTCGGATCGAGGTTCGGCTCTGGGCTCGGCTCTAGGCTGGGCTCTAGCCTCGGCTCGGCTCTAGGCTGGGCTCGGGGCTCGGATCTGGGTTCGGCTCTGGACTCGGCTCGCCTCGGCTCTAGGCTGGACTTGGGGATTGTCTCGGGGCTCGTCTCGAGGCTCGGATCTGGGCTCTGTGCTCGGCTGGGCTCGGGGCTCGGCTCGAGGCTCGGCTCTGGACGCGGCTCTAGGCTCGGCTCTAGACTGGGCTCTGGCTCGGCTCGCCTCTAGGCTGAGCTCGGGGCTCGGATCTGGGTTCGGCTCTGGACTCGGCTCGCCTCGGCTCTAGGCTGGGCTTGGGGATTGTCTCGGGGCTCGTCTCGAGGCTCGGCTCTGTGCTCTGTGTTCGGCTGGGCTCGGGGCTCGGCTCGAGGTTCGGCTCTGGGCTCGGCTCTAGGCTGGGCTCCAGCCTCGGCTCGGCTCTAGGCTGGGCTCGGGGCTCGGATCTGGGTTCGGCTCTCGCTCTGCTCGCCTCTAGGCTGAGCTCGGGGCTCGGATCTGGGTTCGGCTCTGGACTCGGCTCGCCTCGGCTCTAGGCTGGGCTTGGTGATTGTCTCGGGGCTCGTCTCGAGGCTCGGCTCTGGGCTCTGTGCTCGGCTGGGCTCGGGGCTCGGCTCGAGGTTCGGCTCTGGACTCGGCTCTGGACTCGGCTCGGCTTTGGGCTGGGCTCGGGGCTCGGATCTGTGTTCGGCTCTGGACTCGGCTCGCCTCGGCTCTAGGCTGGGCTTGGGGATTGTCTCGGGGCTCGTCTCGAGGCTCGGCTCTGTGCTCTGTGTTCGGCTGGGCTCGGGTCTCGGCTCGAGGTTCAGCTCTGGGCTCGGCTCTAGGCTGGGCTCTAGCCTCGGCTCGGCTCTAGGCTCTGCTCGTTGCTCGGCTCTGGGCTCGGGTCTGGACACGGATCTAGGCTGCGCTCGAGGCTCGTCTCTGGGCTTGTCTGCTCTCGGCTCTAGGCTGGGCTCGTGGCTCTGCTCTAGGCTCGTCTCTGAACTCGGTTCTAGGCTGGGCTCGAGGCTCGGCTCTGGACTCGGCTCGGCTCTAGTCTGGCCTCGGGGCTCGGATCTGGTTTCGGCCCTGGACTCGGCTCGACTCGGCTCTAGGCTGGGCTTGGGGACTGTCTCGGGGCTCATCTCGAGGCTCGGCTCTGGGCTCTGTGCTTGGCTGGGCTCGGGGCTCTGCTCGAGACTCGGCTCTTTGCTCGGCTCTGGACTCGGCTCTAGGGTGGGCTCGAGGCTCGGATCAGGGCTTGTCTGCTCTCGGCTTTGAGCTGGGCTCAGGGATCTGTTCTGTGTTCGGCTCTGGACTCGGCTCTCCTCGGCTCTAGGCTGGGCTTGGGGATTGTCTCGGGGCTCGTCTCGAGGCTCGGCTCTGGGCTCTGTGCTCGGCTGGGCTCGGGGCTCGGCTCGAGGCTCGGCTCTGGGCTCGGCTCTAGGCTGGGCTCTAGCCTCGGCTCGGCTATAGGCTCTGCTCGTTGCTCGGCTCTGGGCTCGGGTCTGGACACGGATCTAGGCTGGGCTCGAGGCTCGGCTCTGGGCTTGTCTGTTCTCGGCTCTAGGCTGGGCTCGTGGCTCTGCTCTGGGCTCGTCTCTGGACTCGGTTCTAGGCTGGGCTAGAGGCTCGGCTCTGGGATCGGCTCGGCTCTAGGCTGGGCTCGGGGCTCGGATCTGGGTTCGGCTCTGGACTCGGCTCGCCTCGGCTCTAGGCTGGGCTTGGGGATTGTCTCGGGGCTCGTCTCGAGGCTCGGCTCTGGGCTCTGTGCTCGGCGGGGCTCGGGTCTCGTCTCGAGGCTCGGCTCTGTGCTCGGCTCTGGACTCGGCTCTAGGCTGGGCTCGAGGCTCGGATCTTGGCTTGTCTGCAATCGGCTTTGGGTTGGGCTCAGGTATCGGCTCTGCTCTTGGCTCGGCTCGAGGCTCAGATCGCGCCTGAACCTGGGCTCGGCTCTGGACTCGGCTCGGCTCTAGGCTGGGCTCGGGGCTCGGATCTGGGTTCGGCTCTGGACTCGGCTCGCCTCGGCTCTAGGCTGGGCTTGGGGATTGTCTCGGGGCTCGTCTCGAGGCTCGGCTCTGGGCTCTGTGCTCGGCTGGGCTCGGGGATCGGCTCGAGGCTCGGCTCTGGGCTCGGCTCTGGACTCGGCTCGGCTTTGGGCTGGGCTCGGGGCTCGGATCTGGGTTCGGCTCTGGACTCGGCTCGCCTCGGCTCTAGGCTGGGCTTGGGGATTGTCTCGGGGCTCGTCTCGAGGCTCGGCTCTGTGCTCTGTGTTCGGCTGGGCTCGGGGCTCGGCTCGAGGTTCGGCTCTGGGCTCGGCTCTAGGCTGGGCTCTAGCCTCGGCTCGGCTCTAGGCTGGGCTCGGGGCTCGGATCTGGGTTCGGCTCTGGACTCGGCTCGCCTCGGCTCTAGTCTGGGCTTGGGGATTGTCTCGGGGCTCGTCTCGAGGCTCGGATCTGGGCTCTGTGCTCGGCTGGGCTCGGGGCTCGGCTCGAGGCTCGGCTCTGGACGCGGCTCTAGGCTGGGCTCCAGCCTCGGCTCGGCTCTAGGCTGGGCTCGGGGCTCGGATCTGGGTTCGGCTCTCGCTCGGCTCGCCTCTAGGCTGAGCTCGGGGCTCGGATCTGGGTTCGGCTCTGGACTCGGCTCGCCTCGCCTCTAGGCTGGGCTTGGGGATTGTCTCGGGGCTCGTCTCGAGGCTCGGCTCTGGGCTCTGTGCTAGGCTGGGCTCGGGGCTGGGCTCGAGGCTCGGCTCTGGACGCGGCTCTAGGCTCGGCTCTAGACTGGGCTCTGGCTCGGCTCGCCTCTAGGCTGAGGTCGGGGCTCGGATCTGGGTTCGGCTCTGGACTCGGCTCGCCTCGGCTCTAGGCTGGGCTTCTGGATTGTCTCGGGGCTCGTCTCGAGGCTCGGCTCTGTGCTCTGTGTTCGGCTGGGCTCGGGGCTCGGCTCGAGGTTCGGCTCTGGGCTCGGCTCTAGGCTGGGCTCCAGCCTCGGCTCGTCTCTAGGCTGGGCTCGGGGCTCGGATCTGGGTTCGGCTCTCGCTCGGCTCGCCTCAAGGCTGAGCTCGGGGCTCGGATCTGGGTTCGGCTCTGGACTCGGCTCGCCTCGGCTCTAGGCTGGGCTTGGGGATTGTCTCGGGGCTCGTCTCGAGGCTCGGCTCTGTGCTCTGTGTTCGGCTGGGCTCGGGGCTCGGCTCGAGGTTCAGCTCTGGGCTCGGCTCTAGGTTGGGCTCTAGCCTCGGCTCGGCTCTAGGCTCTGCTCGTTGCTCTGCTCTGGGCTCGGGTCTGGACACGGATCTAGGCTGGGCTGGAGGCTCGTCTCTGGGCTTGTCTGCTCTCGGCTCTAGGCTGGGCTCGTGGCTCTGCTCTAGGCTCGTCTCTGGACTCGGTTCTAGGCTGGGCTCGAGGCTCGGCTCTGGACTCGGCTCGGCTCTAGTCTAGCCTCGGGGCTCGGATCTGGTTTCGGCCCTGGACTCGGCTCGACTCGGCTCTAGGCTGGGCTTGGGAACTGTCTCGGGGCTCGTCTCGAGGCTCGGCTCTGGGCTCTGTGCTTGGCTGGGCTCGGGGCTCGTCTCGAAGCTCGGCTCTGGGCTCGGCTCTGGACTCGGCTCTAGGGTGGGCTCGAGGCTCGGCTCAGGGCTTGTCTGCTCTCGGCTTTGAGCTGCGCTCAGGGATCTGTTCTGTGTTCGGCTCTGGACTCGGCTCGCCTCGGCTCTAGGCTGGGCTCGTGGCTCTGCTCTGGGCTCGTCTCTGGACTCGGTTCTAGGCTGGGCTCGAGGCTCGGCTCTGGGATCGGCTCGGCTCTAGGCTGGGCTCGGGGCTCGGATCTGGGTTCGGCTCTGGACTCGGCTCGCCTCGGCTCTAGGCTGGGCTTGGGGATTGTCTCGGGGCTCGTCTCGAGGCTCGGCTCTGGGCTCTGTGCTCGGCTGGGCTCGGGTCTCGGCTCGAGGCTCGGCTCTGTGCTCGGCTCTGGACTCGGCTCTAGGCTGGGCTCGAGGCTCGGCTCAGGGCTTGTCTGCTCTCGGCTTTGAGCTGGGCTCAGGGATCTGCTCTGCTCTTGGCTCGGCTCGAGGCTCCGATCGCGCCCGACTCTGGGCTCTGCTCAGGACTCGGCTCGGCTCTAGGCTGCGCTTGGGGCTCGGATCTGGGTTCGGCTCTGGACTCGGCTCGCCTCGGTTCTAGGCTGGGCTTGGGGATTGTCTCGGGGCTCGTCTCGAGGCTTGGCTCTGAGCTCTGTGCTCGGCTTGGCTCGGGGCTCGGCTCGAGGCTCGGCTCAATACTCGGCTCTGGGCTCGCCTCTAGGCTGGACTCTAGCCTCGGCTCGGCTCTAGGCTGGGCTCGGGGCTCGGATCTGGGTTCGGCTCTGGACTCGGCTCGCCTCGGCTCTAGGCTGGGCTTGGGGATTGTCTCGGGGCTCGTCTCGAGGCTCGGCTCTGGGCTCTGTGCTCGGCTGGGCTCGGGGCTCGGCTCGAGGTTCGGCTCTGGGCTCGGCTCTGGACTCGGCTCGGCTTTGGGCTGGGCTCGGGGCTCGGATCTGTGTTCGGCTCTGGACTCGGCTCGCCTCGGCTCTAGGCTGGGCTTGGGGATTGTCTCGGGGCTCGTCTCGAGGCTCGGCTCTGTGCTCTGTGTTCGGCTGGGCTCGGGGCTCGGCTCGAGGTTCAGCTCTGGGCTCGGCTCTAGGCTGGGCTCTAGCCTCGGCTCGGCTCTAGGCTCTGCTCGTTGCTCGGCTCTGGGCTCGGGTCTGGACACGGATCTAGGCTGGGCTCGAGGCTCGTCTCTGGGCTTGTCTGCTCTCGGCTCTAGGCTGGGCTCGTGTCTCTGCTCTAGGCTCGTCTCTGGACTCGGTTCTAGGCTGGGCTCGAGGCTCGGCTCTGGACTCGGCTCGGCTCTAGTCTGGCCTCGGGGCTCGGATCTGGTTTCGGCCCTGGACTCGGCTCGACTCGGCTCTAGGCTGGGCTTGGGGACTGTCTCGGGGCTCGTCTCGAGGCTCGGCTCTGGGCTCTGTGCTTGGCTGGGCTCGGGGCTCTGCTCGAGACTCGGCTCTTTGCTCGGCTCTGGACTCGGCTCTAG